>NC_079383.1:1898592-2265258 GCF_021018895.1 Seriola aureovittata | reverse complement strand
TGTAATTCTAATTGCTGGAATAAACGAACCTTTGCACGATATTCTAATTTTTTGAGTTTCACCTGTATGTTTTCAGTATGTTGTTGCAGTGCACTACAACATATTTGATCTAATGATTTTTACTCATTTTATTTAGTTTTTATTTACTGAATACATGTTTATAGTTTTCAGTAGGTTGTGGAAGTACACTAATGTTACAACATTCAGTAGTTGATCTCATTTATTTTGATGTAATTCATGTTTTATTTTGATATAATTCATGTTTATATTATATATTTAATAGTGTAAATATTCAGATATTATATATATTTTATTTATTCACCTAATTTTTTGTTATTTATTTATTATTTTTTGTTGAATTGTTTTTAAAGTTCAACAAAATCTGCTGTTAAACATTTTTTTTAAGTTTCCATAGTCAGTGAGTAATCAAAACAATCATGATGATGATTGAGCAGCCCTTCAATACATGTAGGACAATATTTCATTTGATTCATTAGACATAATGCTAAGGTTTCATTTAAGCAGAATATCGGACACATTATAAACATTAGTTACATTATGGTGAGAGAAGAGGCATGAACATTGAATTACAACACAGTATATAAGTATATAATATATAATTAGTCTTGCATGAGGTGTCTCATGATGGAAATAATTCCCAGTGGATAATGGTTAAATATACATACAGACTGACCACGCAGCTGCAGTCCAGAGGAAGGCAGTCTGCTGAGGCCAGGTGTCTCATAGGATGCTCACTGAGGAAGAAAAATAAAAAAGCACAGATGGAGGTGGAGCAGTGGCGATGGTTCAAACCTCGCTGAATGAAGCATGTAGGCAGCGTTGCTACAGGAAGTGAGGCAGCTGGAGTCTCCGTGACAAACATGCACATGTACGATTGTTACAGAATTGGCACACAGCGCAGTTGTGTTCCACCATTACGCAGAAAGGAGACTGGTCTCCTGGGAAAAAGAGAAGACAGGTCGTTTGTGCAGCAGCTTCTTATAACCCATAGTTAGGTTTTGTTGCTAGGCGACATCTAGTGGTCGTAGTTATTATGACAGGAGCAAAAAGGAGAAGTGTGGTGACGTAGTATAAAGAGAGACAAAGTTCATGTTAGGAGTAGGTTGGAGTGGATTCGGTTCCCATGTGAAACCAGTAGTTTATACTGTTTCTACTATCCATGGCCGTTCGTCGTTATTGTAACCATGACAACAAAGATTGTCTGATGTGGAGGAAGTAAATTTTAACGCAAATCATGATTGATGATGAAGCCATTACCGTTACTATAGTAACCACGTACGGTGCGCTGCTCTCTGTACAGTTGCATGTAGGTCTGGTGTGCATGCAGCTGTGGGGGGGGGGGGCTATTTCAGGAGACACTCCTCTGGGTCGTATTTGCTCGTATGGATTGGAGGACTCGTTGCATACACAGTACAACATACAACAGGCAGTTAGAGCTCACACTAATATATTTTACTCTGGAGTTTTCGAGCGCCTAAAACAGAGACTTCTGTAAAGTCATGTCATTTTAATGGTGAGTGTTCAGAGGATTTGCCCCAAAACACTTAAAAACATCTCCACTTTCAACCAACATAAAAACTATAATAAAAATGCCAAAACTTTTCGACATTTCCTCAGGGTCAGCAGATACGTTCTCATCAAACTCCATTCTGTTGTAGCTGAAAGCTTCAGAAAATTTCCATAAGTGGATCGTGCACTTTGTCTAGTATCCCTGAGATCAAGGGTTTCCATGTCACAACAAATCATATACAAAGGAACCACTACATGTATTAACAGGATATAACGTGATAGCCTGTGTGCCTGTGTCTGAGGGAAGATAAAAGCAGTGGTGTGTATTGGTGTTGAACATTTTAAATTAAGAGAAACTCCTTTGACCAGTCCCTGGGAACACAAATGGGATGATGTATGACTGAGGTTAAAACACGTCTCCTTCATGTCCATTTATTCTCTGCGAGATGTCGGTGCCGGTGTGAAGATAAAAATCACAGGCAGGATGAGGAGGCTCTCTGCAGCATGACAAGATACTCCACCACAGTAGAAACAAAAGAGCTGATGTGCTGCTGACAGATTTCTCACAAATGAAATCCTCTGCCTGACTGTTGGCCGTTATTCTCCCATCCTTCCTCAGAGAGGTATTTTTCCAGCTGTTCTCTCTCATCATGAAACCAGTGGAATGAAAAGGATCTTCACTCCATACATATATATATATACAGACAGACAGACAGACAGACAGACAGACAGACAGACAGACAGACAGACAGACAGACAGACAGACAGACAGACAGACAGACAGACAGACAGACAGACAGACAGACAGACAGACAGACAGACAGACAGACAGACAGACAGACAGACAGACAGAGACACACACACACACACACACACACACACACACACACACACACAGCGAGCTGCTACGACACCAGACCAGCCAATTATCGGACAAATTAACTGGCAGGCAACCTGAGAACCTAGAACGCTGCATTCACTATCAAAGTCTTAGTCAGTAAATGGTCTGCCATTACAGAACAGTAGTAGTAGCCAATCAGTGGGGATTCATCCAAACTCAGTGTACTCATCTTTTGAATTTGTCCTTTAAATAGCAGTGTGAAAATTCACAGCTTGGGGTGGGGATGACTCATATGTTTTCCAAGGGTGAGTTCAAGTAACGTTGTTAACTTTTCTCTCCCTGTTTATTCAGTAGTCTGTTCCTGACCTGGCTTGGCCATTTGCACTAATGGTCTTGTCATTTCAGACCCTGCCACTCCCACCTGCCCTGCAGTGACCCCAGCCCTTCCCCCGTGCCCTACACCTGCTCACCTGTTCGCCATTCCCTCATCAGCTCCCTGGATACACTGGTCCATTTCCACTTGCACCCTGGCAGACTGACTGTTGTGCCATTGTGTTGTAACAGCTGTGGTGCTCCTGCCTGTTTTTCCCACAAATTTTTTTGCCTGCTTGTTTTTGGGCTTCACCTTTTTGTTTGCTCCCTTTTGTGTTTTTGATGTGTTGTCTTGCCCGCGTGTTACCAAACAACCGCTGCCTGCCAACTGACTCCACCACCTGCCAAGCCGTTACCTGCATTACTTTTTAATCAAGGTGAACGGTTGGAACTTTTTACCGGTGGAGCTGTGCTGGGCGCTGAATTGAGTTTGAGTTTTTAGACATTAATACGACACAAACTTCTCATTTCCAATCAGAAGTTGAACTCTTAATCAGTGGCGACTCTAGACTCGGGGGTGCCCCAGGCAAAGACGCCCATTGATGAAATCCCCCCACCAGTTCCACATGCAGACTATTGCAGATGCTAGATCCATGCAGATTATCAGTAGATGTTACAAGTTACAGATGTCCCCTTAAAGCCAGCAAAGAATTGCACCCTTGCTCAGTTCAGTACACAGAGGTTTTACTTGTTCCTGTGTGACCAGTTATTGTGGATACTATTAGAGAACATAGGATGTGTATTGTTGTATAATGAAGATTACTGATTTGGTTTGATAACTTTATAAAGTCCTCTCTGGTTGTGTTTGCTACATTTTAGCAACAAAATAAAACAAGAGGTTAACACACACACCTGACCCGTTTCTGTGGGTCAACTGTGGGTCATGTGGGAATTCTACTGTACACACAAGTGAGCGAGCGACTGCAACAAGAAATAGTCCAGAAAAAGTAAAAGTGCTGCAAAAACAATCTCATATTGTGCCGGGCCCAGTTGTTCAAATGACAAAAAAATCCATTTATGTCCCTTGGCTGCATTCCAAACTGCTCTATTGAGGCTTTATTGTGTGGACAAATTGGTATCTCGGCACAAAACTGCAACTCCAGAATGAAGCGCTCTGATTCTGAGAGCTTTATCTCAGTGAAAGCATGTAGCACATGCCAGGGTTTTTTGCTGGCAAAGTGGCATTTAACTACCAAAGACCACTCCTGAGATAGAAATATTCTATGATTAACTGACCAGTGAAATTAAAAGGGTGCAGCACAGGGACAGTAGGAAGCACAAAAGGTCAGCATGAGCTGGGGAAACCAGAGCAATGAGGCTCCAAGAGGGAGCAATGTCTCATGGCCAGGTCTTCCAAGGTCCCAGACTGAGACTGAGACAGACAAAGACGAGACAATAAAAAGAAAAGGGCATTTGGAGAAAAAACTAGAGGGAAAAAACAAGGACATGCAGGTTTAGATGGTTTAATTAGCAGAATGAGATGAAGCCAAAGTCCTGGTTCTGTGTCCAAGTCTTTCTCTCCTCCAAATAGTGTTTCCTGTAGTGATGCCTGCGTGGTCACAGCTAGGACTTCAGTAGGTTCATTTTAATATTTAAGCACCACAGAGACTGGTTGGGGTTTGGGCTTTTGTTGCGGCTCAGATTAAAGGGATAGTTTGGATTTTTTTGACGTGGGGTTGTGTGAGGTATTCAGGTATGGTCGGTACATTACCTTCCTTCTCCATGACACAACACCACCAGGGAGGCGTCTGATTGGTCCCCAACATACAGTCAAATAGACCTGTCTTCAGTGAGAGGAAGAACAGATGCTCTGGCCCCCACAGAGTCCTCTGATCTCTACACCAACAAGTGAGTCTGGGATCAGACACTGAAGACACTGAGACTAAATCCACAGAACAACTGAGACAGATGCTGCAACAAGACGCTTTTTCGTCTTTACTGCACTTTGTATGAAGTTAATTAGAATCTGGCATCTTTCTTATTCTTTTTTTTTGCTTTACTTGACAGTTAGTGGAGAGAGGGAGCCAGGAAAGGAGGGAGAGAGGGGAGGACCACCCTGGCCACTGCTTAACCGGGTGAGCTGTCTGTGCACACTTGCTCATTTTAGTTATTTATTTGGTGTAGTATCCTAAATACTTCTGGAGTTAGATAGAGGGAGCTGTAGGATCCATGGGTGGACCTGACAGGAAGTCCTGTCAGGAAGTATTTTATATAGGAAGTGATGGATTGTGTGCTCTTTTGTCTGTCACTATCATCGATTAAAAGCCAAGAAATATATGATGGCGAGTTCTGTGTCCTCCTTGTGCTGCCTGGGCTCACAATATTACATTTGGGCATTTTTTTTGACTGGGAAAGTGGAGAAAGACAAAAAAAAAAGGGGGAGAGAGAGTGGGGGAGAGACATGCAGACCTGCTGCTCAGGAATCATTATGTCCACATGGTATGCGCCCTAACTACTTATCCATCGAGTTGCCCCATGCTCACTTTAGTTTTACTGTCTAAAACTTTACTGGATATGACACGGTGTTACAATCCAGCTCGTTTTGGGGAAAAGAGAAGCGGCATAGAACAACATATATGGTAAGGTAAGGTAAGGTAAGGTAAGGTAAGGTAAGCCTTTATTGATCCCCGTAAAGGAAATTCTAATTTGAAACAGCACAACAAAGGGAAAATATGTGATGAGAAATAAAACAAGAATAGAAACACAATCTAAAATAGATTTAAAAAAAAGATAAAAAAGATAAAGCAGAAATACTATATACAATAAGAGAATACAAAACAAACTGAACAGCCAAACAGAACCCAAGTTCCGACTGAAGCTAACAACAGTTTCCGTCCTGTGCGTCAGTGCTATCTCTCTCTGATCCTGGCTCTGCCCCCAAATAGTTGACTAGTAGCTCAGTACTAACTCACAACAAAGTCTAACACAGTCTCAGTGAAATTCATTAACCACGAGAGGTGTGTGTGTGTGTGTGTGTGTGTGTGTGTGTGTGTGTGTGTGTGTGTGTGTGTGTGTGTGTGTGTGTGTGTGTGTGTGTGTGTCCAGTCCGACCAGGCTTTTTTTGTACACTGATTGTACCAATCAAGCTGATGACCAAATGGCATCAGCTTGATTGGTGGGCCGGACCAGGTGCCGCTCCAATCAGGCTTAGCAGGCAGACCTCCCATAGCTGCAGCCAATCCCGACTCAGGATCCACGTGTCCTACTCAGCATAAACAGAGTTCCACAAGAGAGTTAGACACTTATCTTTGTCGAGGAGCATAACTATATGCACACTTGATGCCTGCCCCCCCGATTCCAAACCACACATTTCAAAAACAGGCATCGTTTGGTTCCCAGGTTGTTCGGATCGCTGTTGCTGTTATTTGAAATGTGCAGGCGTTTACTCTTTTCATCTTCCCTGGTTTGTGCGACCAACAGTTTTAATCAGCAGGTGGACACATGAAACGATATTTTTTATCTTTGTCTGGCTCTCATGTGAACACAGGCTTGATATTGCTTTGGGCGATCTGCTTCTCAGGTGGGAGTCTGTAGGTCCACTATAAGGAAGGTACGGTATAATGATGATTTGTAGTGGAGCTGTAAGTGTAGCCAGCTTTTCAAAATAAAGACATTCCCTCAAACAATTTGCTCATTTAAAGCACAGAATGAGCAGCATTGTACAAAAGGAAGCTGCAGGTTAAACTCACCCTGCTGTATTATGTCTGCTGTGTTGACCACAGAGCAAAAGCAAGCAAAGCCTCATGTCATTCTCGTCTCGCTGCATCATACCATCCAACACGCCGTTTAAATCATGATGTTGTACTTTAGCCGTCAGTGCTGTGCTTGTGCTTGTGCTTGTGTTTTTGCTGCTGAGCAGGCTGCAGCACCGCTCAGCTGGACACTGTGCAGCCACACTTCCTGCTACTGCTGCTGCTCATATAGCAGCGTACGCCTGTAGGCTCCGAGTCTACATCACCTGGATGAGAATTTATTATTGCCTCTCCCCATTTTCTGCTGTGCTGAGCGACAGTCAGAAGGCATATTGCTCTCAGGTTGTCCGTCTGATGGACACGATACCTCAGTAACACCTTCACGGAACCTATTCAAATTTGGCACGAACATTCACCATGATGAACGAAGATTAGATTTTGGTGGCTAAAGGTCAAAGGTGAAGGTCACGGTGACCTTACAAAACATGGTTTTGGCCTTGTGAACGCAATATCTCCGTAACACTTTGAGGGAATTTCTTCAAATTTTGTTCAAACATTCACAACCACAAGGAGGTTATTCTAGTTTTTGGGGTGTGATGAGGTCAAAGTATGAACAGCAAATATCAGTGCTGTACATATTTTACATCCAGATAATAATCCAGTACATGAGTTGTCTGACTGAACTGCAGTTTCAGAATATATCAAGGTGAGCTCCTGTGACGACGAGGCTTCAGCAGTATTAATGGCTGCAGAGATGGAAGGCTGTTGTAGGTGTTTGGTAGTGTGAACAAAGTTGCACTCTATGAAAGCCTTTTGTGACGACGTGACAACATAGTTTTCCTCTCACCGGGTTCCACATCCGTCGCCGGCTCCTGCTGTGGGTCTTTGACTGCACTTACCACGGTTCACCACTGATTCGTGAAAACACAGCCCTTGAGGATTTGACCCCAAAAGCTGTTGATGTTTTGAACTGCTGAACTGGAAATGTCATTGCCGTTCTGTCTCAGAGCGGCTCCTCAGTTTGAGGTACAGCGTTGTGTTTACTGTCACTGCTGATCTGTGTAGAAAACCTCTATACCAATTGAATTTGCTTTAGTTGTTATGGGAAGACGTTAAAAGCTCACTTTTGATTCAGTAAGAGTTTCTGGATCTTTGTTGTCTCTGTTTCGTTTATGCTTGGGGCATAGGCCCATATGGGTTTCTGTAGTTATTGATCGCTACAATGACTTATGGTTAGGTAGACAGCAAGGCTCTTTTTTTTTTTTTTTTTAAATAGTGAATTTCACTGCATATTTTCTTTAGTTTTTCTGTGGTTTCATATGTATATTGTTCCCGCTGTTTGAGGTCAGTGAAGGCTGCAGGGCTGAAAGAGAATGTTGGTCTGAAAGCATCAAATAAAAATATTTCTAGTTGGTGAAAGTGCTCATCGTTGCCTTGCTTCAGTTAGCCCTCAGTCCCAATAGGGAAAACCAGCATTACAGTGCTTCACATATCATCTATTAGTCAGACTCTCTATTCATCTTGTGGCAGAGGATTTTGTTATTTTTTCTTTAAAGATTCTTCTAGTTCTTCTCTCACTCAGTACATACCATCTACATGAAACTGGTCATAAAATACTGCTGAAGGTGAAACCTCTGAGATGGGCAGTAGAAGAGAATCTGGTTTAGGTGGGAATGTAGCTGAAATCAGTTAATAAAGACTGGAAGACTTGAAATTGACTGGAAACACGTAGAAGAAAGTCACTGGGTAGTTTATTCACACCAAGAAATACAGTGGAGTAGGAAGGGATGTACTCAGGATTACAACTTAAACTGTTATATGTAAGTTTTATCTGCAGCTGGATGTGGTTTCTTGTTGAGAGCGGGTGGTGGTGGTGGTGGTGGTGATGGTGGAGGTGATGGTGGTGATGGAGGTGGTGGTGATGGTGGTGGTGATGGTGGTGGTGATGGTGGAGGTGATGGTGGAGGTGGTGGTGGTGGTGGTGATGGTGGTGGTGGTGGAGGTGATGGTGGAGGTGATGGTGGTGATGGAGGTGGTGGTGTGGTGGTGGTGATGGTGGAGGTGGTGGTGATGGTGGAGGTGATGGAGGTGGTGGTGGTGGTGATGGTGGTGGAGGTGGTGGTGGTGGTGATGGTGGAGGTGATGGAGGTGGTGGTGGTGGTGGTGGTGAAGGTGATGGAGGTGGTGATGATGGTGGAGGTGGTGGTGATGGTGATGGTGGAGGTGGTGGTGGTGGTGATGGTGGTGGTGGTGGTGATGGTGGAGGTGGTGGTGGTGGTGGAGGTGGTCTCTTGCTAAGAGCTTCAGCCATTGTTGTGTTTAAAATACATGAGGTGAGAATAACAGACTCCTGTAAAAAACGAGCCCATAGGTCGTCTGTGCAGCAGGTTATTATGACCCATAGATATGTTTTGTTGCTAGGCAACATCTAGTGGTTAGTTAGTAATTATGACAGGAGCAAAGGGAACAGTGCGGTGACATAGTATAAAGAGTCAAAGTCCTCGTCAGGAGGAGGTGGTGGTGGATGGATGGATGAGTATGACACAGGAGAGCTGTGATCGACTCCCATGTGGAAGTGGCTCTAAGGGTTGTGTGATTCACTCACAAAGAAGAACACAAGCCAGAGGTTGAAGGTGTAATAAGTTCTTTATTGCAAACCCTGAAAGGGAAAGTAGAGCTGGGGATGAGGATGGGGGAAAGAAGGCGCTGAGGTTTGGGCAGGATGACAGAGAATGTCCAAGGCCAAAGTAGCAGGAGAAAGGGATTGGGTCGACTGCAGGCGGAGAGGGGGGAAATGGATTCCTTGACAGACAGACAATGCAGTGGTGGGAATGGAGCCAGGTGGAGAGCCACAGGTGACTGGATTCCAACAAATAGGTGAGATCAGGACTGGACAGGCAGACAAAAACAGAGCTGGACGTACCAAACCAGGTAGAAGCAGGATCAAAACATGTCAACGGCCAAACTACTGACCAATCAGAACACTCGAAAAACTGAGTCATCATTCCTACAGGATCCTGACAGGGACAAAAGTTTATGATAAAGTGATCAATAGAGTAGATATAAAATATAAAAAATCAGTGGAATTGTTGAGTAGACACATGGAAAGACTCAGAGAGTTTATCACGCTAAATAAATATATAATAACTATTATAGCTTCATTTTAATTGAACAAAGATTCTTTAATCCGACAGGATTCCTGACACTGATGATGATTTTACTCTCTTCATCGCTTCATCACAGCTCAGAATAACATGAGGAGACTCTGTGATTCTAACTGGAAATAAAAACTCGACCTCTGATGTCGTTTAGTAGAAAAATGATCCACACACTGTTCAATATTTCCATGATTATAATCAGACATTAACTACTTCTCTCCTCTCTGCAGCAGAAACAGTCTGACATTAACTTTAACTGTTTTTCATCTGCATCACATTCTAACAGTTTGTTCATCATCAGACAAGAGTGAAAGTACTCAAACATAATGATGATTCATGCACTTATTTACAATATATCTTTAGTCTGACTCTAATATAAATTAGATTCAGACATGGAAATAATATTTTTTTATTCCAGTCACATGATCATGTTTACATTTCACCTTGTTGAACATCACTTTCAGACGTTGCTTTAACCGAATTTACAGGCAGGTTTCAGCGTTTCTTCTTCATTCTTGATTCAGACGATGTTGCTTATAATTAACCAGCTTAGTTAAACCAGTTAACTAAAAGTTATCCTGGGTCTGTCAAAGCACACAATTTTATGCAGGTAACGTGCACAGTTAAATTAAATTATATTAATTTGGATCACAACGTGAATGTTGTACTGAACGGCGAGGCACAAATATGTGCACCGTTCCATCCCTTACGGATATATACACGAAATATAAATGTCATTTCATGGAGAGGAGGTTGTATCAAAATAAAAGATTTTTGAGAAATGCATGAATTATGACCCGTGCACCTGTGCATCCAAGGGTTAATGAAAGTGTTAGTATTGGAACCAGTTTAAAAGTAAATGTTGTGTAGACAGTCTTTAATAATTTCTCCCACCCTGCAAATAGATGAATACATTTTTCATTAGCAGCGAAATCAATCTCTCCAAACTTTGCCTCGTTCCTTCACTGCTCTCTGTATATCAGAGGGATCTGCATTTATTCCATTTGATTTGATCTGAAAAGCACTTTTAAAAGGCGTATTTGGGATTTTCCATAGACATGAAAAGAACAATGTAGAACATTTCAAATCCCTGAGAGGATAATTAATTTTGAAGAACTGAGGGTTTTTTTTATCGAGCCAGGTTAGTCATGCGAGCATGAAATCGATATGACGTGTAAATCAAAAATAAATTAGATTTTCTTTTGTTCTCTATGAACAATCATTTCAAATTAATTGCGGAGTAGACTTCATGCTTTAAAGTAATGGTCCAGCTCAGATCCAGGACTGCTTTACATAATGCATATAGTGCAGGCTGGATTTAAAACAATTTACTTCTGGGGTTAACCAGGCTAATGACATATTCATTTTCTGCAAGGGGAAGCTACACAGTGCAAAGAAGTAAATGAGCTTTTCATTGTCCGCTGGAACCCACAGACCACTCTGAGCTCCGTCTTGGTACAACAAAGGCTGTGAGGGCTTAGATTTAAATGATAATGGGATTGATCCCTCATCTTCGAAACTGCGGTGTGAAGCTCTAATTAATAGCTGGTGCCACTTGGAGGACAGAGTGAAAAACACAAATACGCTCATGAAGACTTCTCAACTTTAAAACAAATTACAGGGATTTCTTTTCGTCTGTCAAAGCCGTGAAACTGACTCCACATCTGTCATTCTCTTGATCCCTGTGTGAAACTTCACTCTTCTTTCACCCTCTCACCGCAGAGGCCACAGTGAGTCTTCTGGGTCGTCAACACAGCAGCTCCCCTTGTCGGCACAGCGCATCCGGTGTAGAAAAACAAGCCAGCCCAGTGATGTCAGTCATGGGCGTCTGAAGACATGTCGTGAAGCTCGGATGGCTCGCTGCCATCTTTGTCACTTACTAGAACCGCAATCCTGTCAGCCTTAATAACTCTTTATATTCTCAAAATATCAAAGATACATCTGACGAAGAAAAAAAGCAATAAATAAATAAATAAAACAAAAACATCCCAATATATTTCAAAGAACAGCACGTTTAGCAAATTTAGAAGTAAAAACCATAATGTCTGAATCAAATTTATAAAGCAACTTTCTTTTATTTTTAAGAATAGCTAATCAGAGACAAGGACTTCATTTTATTTGTGTGGAAAAAGAAAATGAAATAGAAAAGAAAATTAAATCACAGAAATTACATGGATGAGAATTAACAAGTGCTGACAATGGAAGCGTATTAACAGAGGCTGCTTTACTTCTGTTATTGTTGTTTTTAATAACACAAAAATAAATTAATGAAAATTGCGAATAAATTGACAAAAAAAAAAAAAAAGCTGCCGTATTTGGAACAGGTAAAAAAGTCTTTTCAAAACATGTTGTCATTTCTGTTTCTGTAGTACAGACATCTGGAGCTACCTTGAACTCTCTTATAGTGGGAGTATAAGTGGAGGTGTTCCACTCTTTCATCTTTATAAATACAATAGCGGCTCTGATCCTGTGCAGTGTGAGGCGTCTCTCTGTTTCAGCATTAAGACCAGATCATGTTCCTGCGTCTGGATCTAGGAAAGTGTACAAAGAGATACTTTGAAGATCTTTTGCGTTGCTCTTTCTTTTACACTTGCATGGATTCTGAGTATAACATTTACATTTGTTTTGTTCTTTTACAAACCAGATTCCCAACGAGAGCTGGAGCAACCAGTCGGCCTGACACTCACGTCCACACCACGCCTTGTTGAGTTTTGGGTGTGTGTGTCAGAGGGTGGAGGCTGGGGTGGATGGATGGATGGACATATGAAAGTAGCAGTTTATGTTGTTCCTTTCATCCACGACCGTTCCACAACCTTAACCATGTTGTTATTATTGTAACCATGACAACAAAGATGATGTGATGTCGAGGAAGTACTTATTTTGACCCAGATCTCTTCCTAAAGTTAACCAAGCCATGACCGTTTATTGTTATAACTGCTGCTGGTATTATTATAGTAACCATGACAACCAAGGTCCTTTACGCCAGCCGTAACAGAGGGTCCGAACAACCTATTCAATTCAATTTTATTTGTTCAGTGCCAAATCATAACAAACTTTATCTCAAGGCACTTCACAATATTATAGAAAGAAACCCAACAGCTCCACCACGAGCAGCAGTTAGTGAGAGTGGAGAGTGAAACAGGAAGAAACCTCCAACAGAGCCGACTGAGAGCAGGCGGGTTGTTGTTGTTCGGGCTGGGGGACTTGTTGCTCCAGGCGCTCTGTGAAATCAAACACCTCCAGCCAGTCCAGCATTTCTGTTGTTGATGAACAGGCAAGCTAAGCCCTGCACCCTTTTGAACTTCTTCGACTCGAGGGGTTCGGTATATTTGCAACATGGTGCATTAATACCTGTCCTGAATGACCGCACTCCCCCGGGCTGCGTCCCGCGGTCTCTCTGACCTCTGACCTCTCTCAAAGAGCTCATCGGCTTTTGTGTATCTCTGTGGCGTTCTCACTTCGTACAAACGGAGATAACAGTGCAGAACAGTGACAGAAATAGTTGTGTGAAGAATCCAATCCAATCCAATCCACTTTATTTATAGAGCACGATTTTAACAAACACAAGGTTTCCAAAGTGCTGCACAGCAAGATGAAAAACACAATAAATAGCACAACAGAACACAATAAAACGATGGAGGACAAAATAAGATAAAATCAAATAAAAATAAGATAAAAACACTTAAAATAAAAGATAAAATCAGATAAAATAAGATAAAAATAAATAGAATAAAATAAATAAAGTGCACTGCTCACACTAGATGCAACACACTATATGGTGTCAAAAGCCAGAGAGAAGAGATGGGTTTTAAGAAGAGATTTAAAATGTGACAGTGAGGAGTCCTGTCTCATGTGCAGCGGCAATCCATTCCACAGTTTTGGAGCTGCAACGGCAAACGCTCGTTCACCTCTGAGCTTTAGCCTAGCTTTACGCACTATCAGGAGCAGCTGGTCAGCTGACCTGAGAGAGCGGCTAGGAGTGTAGGGGTGCAGCAGCTCAGAGAGGTAAGGTGGGGCAAGGCCATTCAAGACTTTAAAAGCAAATAAAAGAATTTTAAAATGAATCCTAAAATGGACGGGCAGCCAGTGGAGTGAAGCTAAAACAGGTGAAATGTGCTCATACTTGCTTGTGCCAGTTAAAAGACGTGCAGCAGCATTTTGCACCAGCTGAAGACGGGAAATGGAGGACGCACTAACCCCCATATAAAGTGCATTGCAGTAATCCAGCCGAGTGGTCACAAAGGCGTGGATTACTGTCTCAAAGTGCTTTCTCTGAAGGACTGGTTTATTTTTTGCCAGCTGCCTCAACTGGAAAAAGCTTGACTTCACCACAGCTTTAATCTGGCTGTCAAATTTAAGTTCTGTGTCCACTTTTACCCCAGATTGTGCACAGTTGGCTTGTGATACTGTGCCAAAGAACCCAGATCAACCAGGGGGGTCACAGAAGTGCCACCAAACACCATGACTTCTGTCTTCTTTTCATTCAAATTTAGGAAGTTTAGAGACATCCAAGCTTTAATGTCATGTAAACACTCACTGTAGGAGTCTGACTTTTTTAGGGGGACATAGATCTGACTGTCATCCGCATAGCAATGGAAAGAAATGCCATGTTTCCTGAGAATAGAACCAAGTGGGAGTAGATAGAGGGAAAATAAAAGAGGGCCAAGGACAGAGCCCTGTGGTACCCCACATGAGAAGGGAGCAGTGGAGGACACAGAGTCATCAAGGCTGACACAGAAGGTTTGATGTGACAGGTAGGACCTGAACCATTCAAGCGCTGTGCCACTGATGCCCACCCACTGCTCCGAACGAGCAATCAGGATCCATGGTCCACTGTATCAAAAGCTGCAGTCAAATCTAAAAGTACAAGGACAACACAGTGACCAGAGTCAATAACTAAAAAGATGTCATTAAAAACTCTTAAAAGCGCTGATTCGGTACTGTGAAATGTTTTAAAACCGGATTGGAAAATCTCAAGAATATTTTGTTCATTTAAAAAGTCCATGAGCTGAGAATAAACAACCTTTTCTAAGATTTTATAAAGGAAGTGCAATTTAGAGATAGGCCTGAAATTAGCCAAGATCCAGCCCAGGTTTTTTTAACAAAGGTTGCACAACGGCATGTTTAAAATTAATAGCAGTCTGTCCTCTGGAGTGGTTCCTGTTAATAACAGTGAGAAAAGATGGTCCAACAGTCTGGAAAGCCTCCTTAAAAAGTCGGGGAGAGACAGTATCATCTGGAAAACCTGAGGGCTTCAAATGACCAACAATCTCCTGAACAAAGGGCAGAGTCACAGGCTCAAATGTGTCCAACCCAGCGGAGCAGGGGACAGACACTGAAGGGTCAATGGCAGGAGGTGAAATAAGTGCTCTGGTAGAAGTGACTGGTAGAAGTGAGAATGAAAGGAGAGAGTCTGTAAGTGAAGCTTGGACCCTGCCAGTTACTGTATGTAGAGGGTGAGGATGTTGTACTGTCGAGTTGACGCACACAGCCTCCAGTACCTGTGTTGTACGGATGTCGGACAAGCGTTTGGCTTGAACCATACTGACCCCTCCAGAGTGCCCCAGGTAAAACACAACGCACTTGTAATGCAAAGGCGGCGCATAAAACAACATCCTCTAATGATAGAAATGCATGTTGCATACTGTTACCTCCGCCTGGGGCAATTCTACATTGGCTACAGCCTCTGTGTTAATGGCGGCAGCTTGACTGAATGACTTGCTCAAGGACACTCTGGCAGAGCCCACACAAGGAAGCGTGTACCTTTGATGGACAGTCTTCCCTCAGTCCAGCAGCCTGTTGCCCTGCAGAGCTCCAACCTTGTGCTCCACATTTGTTTTAGTTATTCCTACTAATGAGGACCACAGGCATCAGAGGCTGGAAGATGGAAGATGGAAGGATGAAAGAAGTGCGTGAGGAGGGAGTTAGGACTGAGAAAGATTATAAATGCCTCTGATGAAAAATAAAATATCAATGCTTTGGCTTCTTCTTTTTTCTTTCAAACTTTTTATTCTTCAAAATTCAAAAGGTGTCCATGTGGAGACGTCTTAATGCCACCAGCATGGCATCGGAGAGAGAGAATGCTCTGTGTGCACGGCAATGTTTTTCCCTGGAAAGTTTATCTGTCCACTCCCATGGCTCCCTCTGATTCTTGTTGCCACATCCAATTTAGACCCTGTCAAGGAAGACTGCAGGGGTGGCATAATCACTCGGAGCTCCATGCTATGCGATCTGACACAGGAACTGTCCAAGATGTTTACCCTCACCAGTGTGGCCCCCAACCGCATTTAACACAGCAGAAATGTGGTGGTGGTGGGGGGGTAGCATTGTACAGTGTGGATGATGAGACAGTGGGGGTTCTTTTTACCATGTTCAAGACAGGACTTCATACAAGTGATTGATCATATGGGCCCAATATACACTTATATATTTAACTGTATCACATCTGTATGACACCCAGATGTGATTTTATACACTGCGTACACAAAACACATGCACCTCTTTTCGCCACATCGCAATACCAACTGCAGTGCGTCTCGGTTTTTGCGAGGCTGCAGGTAAATCAGTGAAGATTTCCCTGGAGGGAAGAGATACAGCAGCTGAAGCTGTTCGGTAAAAACGTTGGAACGTTGGCTGTACAGCCTTTCGCCTGTCTGTGAGGCGTTTAGGGGACATCCGTAAAGTGAGTCCAGTAATCGTAAACAAGAGGTTCTGGGAGTTCTGACCTTATCCCATGAACTTCTTCAGTAAACTGAACTTGCACAAGTGTGACAGGAAGTTGTATATTCAGGGGAGATCATAACACTGTCTTCACAGCGTCTCATTCAAACCTCTCCCTCGCTCTCACAGATTTCTTTCTCCCACCCATTATTCAGTTGTTGCACTGATCAGGGATCAGATAAGCACTTTGACAGAATGTTACACCTTCCATGTGTATGAGTGTAATTTCAGCTGTGCTAGCGGCATGGTCTAAGGGATGGAGCTAGCGCACTGTGTCCATCAACCACTTCGGTCCAGACACAGAAACATCTCAACGACTATTGCATGGAGTGCGGTGAAGTTCTGACCAGATATCTCATTGTCATCGGAGCTGGTTGAGTTTCATTTTAACATCTCAACACTGTGAGCAGATCAAGAACGAGTCCTGATGGTGAATTTAGTTACAAAAGGATTCAGACTCGTGGCCTGGGTTCAGCTGAGGTGCGTTATCAGTACTTGTAAATTGACAGAATTCTTATGGCAGACTGGACAGTTGTAGTTTCGGAAACGTGATGGAGACAGGTGTTTCCCTTCACTGATTCATTGATCGACCAGTAGTTAAGGTTCTCTGTAGTTGTGATGGGGTTTGTCTTCTGTCAGTTACAACCCAGTGAAGCCAAGACATGCCTGTCAGATACAGTCGGCACGAGACACAACTACTCAGAGATTGTAGGGAGTAAAGTGTGGATGGCCTTCTCATTTGTAGTTTGTCAACAGCATGTCTAATAGAAACAGAAAAATAACAAACTGCACAGAACAAGGTAAATGCAACACACCTGGGAAATCCCCTCACGCGGAGCAGTCACTAACTTGAAGTTTATACGATGTTTCTGGTGGAGCAGGTTTATTTGTGTCCCTCCATCATACCTTCCTAAAGAAAAGTGGGGGATTCACTCTATTGTCTTCACACCTATAGTAGATCTTTGCTATTACTTCACCCAGGACAGCTAAGCTCTGCTGGATATCAATTCACTTTCATCATAAAAAATATTAGGATGAATATTATGATCATTCAATAGTCACAGTTGTAAAATCTTATTCCCAGTCTGAGTTATCCACATGGTTTACACCGGGGGTCTCAAATTAAAATTCAAGGAGGTGAACTAGAGGGATTATAAATAACCTCTCATAATAATTATATGTTCTCTTCTAAATTTAAAGGAAAATAAGGGTTGTAATAAGAACATAACAGAGAGCTTTTGACAAATGTGCATCTGAAAATAAAGTGCTTTATTTTACAAAAATGAAAAGTGTAGCTTCAGTTTCCCCTTTTTTCTTTTTCTTCTTTCATTTTTTGTTAACTCTTTCACATCTTATGAGTCTCAGCCATTTTATAATAAACAACATCAACACAGGTTGAACAGCTTTAACACGTCCTTGTCTCTTTCTGTCCCTCACGTCTTTCTCCACTCGTTTCTCAGATGTTGTCTATCGTCTCTTCGCTGTTTGTGAATCTCACTCACGGCCGGACAATGATTGGCTGAATAGCGTCAGGTGACCTGTGATGTAAAGGTCTGCTGACTAGTGACACGCTGTAGGTCTTGTTTGGTTGAATATTATGTTTGATGAACTGTATTTGTGTAGCTTTGTGCTTTTGAAAGTAATAGTAAGTATAGCTCTTCATAATTGTATTTATCAGCAATTGTTCTTAATTGTAATATTGGATTTAGCTGTTAGTTGATGATCAATACCTTACTGTTGATCATAATACTCATCAAAAAAAGAGGATTTATATACATATATACAAATATATATATACATGTGTGTATACATTTTACAGCCACTTGGACTGTCAACAAATATTCTAAATTCAATTATATAATTGAACTGTAAAAAAAATAAAACAAACCAAAACAAACAAACAAACAAACATTTGATTCAAAATTAATATTTGATTGTAAAAAAAAAAAAAAAAAAAAGCTGAAATGAGCAAATAAATCAACAACAGCCGTGTGATAATGATGGCAGTCAGGTCACAACACACTCTGAGAGACTCTCTCACCAGACGTAGGCTGTAATTATGAGCCTGCCGCTGGGCGCCTCGTCCAGGCAGCGTTCTCCTCCCTCCACGTGAGCGTTTTGAAAATCCCCTGGATGTGCAATCACACAGTTGCCACACGTGTTTCTGAGGGTTTTTCTTTGCGTTTAATCAGCCGTTTTAATGACAGTGCTCGCCTCCACATGTGCAAATGTTCCACCAAGTCAAGTTCCCCTCCCACACTACTTTGCAGCAGCATCATCGCTGCATCCTTGGCTCAGTGTTGCCCAGGACGATCAGGATTGGTTTAAAGAAATGCTGAATGATCATGTGTCCAGCTTGGGCCAAAAGCCCCGTTTGGAAATACTTTGGTATGTCAGCTACATTTAGCGTAGCCTGCCATTCCAGCACCAACAACCTGAGGGCACAGTTAAAATATGCGCCCAAATAAGCACCTTTAAGTAGGTATGTCTCTCGTTTTATTGTTTCGCCCTCTTATGGACATAATGCACAAAAACAGATATTCATTCAAATGTTGATTTTTGACCAACTTTGACAGCGCTAACAGCCACACACCTTACCATACGCACAGCGTAATGCTTTAGGACGGAGGTCAGGGCGGATGGTGGAGGTTGCTTGACTTTGACATGACTGATGTAAACATCCAGCAGCTTTCAGCTCTTCCCTCTGACTGAGACGACGCCGGCTGGACTGCAGCTCCGCAGCTCCTCCAGGTGCTGCGTCATGTGTTTATCTAAAGGAGGTAACAGAGAACAGGCCGTCATTGTGAGCCTCAAGCAGAGCAGCAGCTGTGTAATGGGACAGCAGCACTTCAAGAGTGAAGGCACACGCCATAAAATAGCTGCATTCATAAAAGGCACATGTGAAATTTATATCCACTGGTTCATATAACATAATCTTCATTTGCTTTTTATTGTCCTTTTGTCCTATTGGACATTTGTCTCTTTTCCTCACTGGTAAGTCAAAGCTACTAACTTGCAGTATAAAGAGGCCTCATTATTTCTGGTTTCTACTTAAGAAAAAATGACATAATGTCTGAGCTTTCTCTCACATATGGGAGCTTCTCCCACTTCTGCTCTTGAAGTGTGATTTTATCCTTTGGGGACAGACGGCGGAGAGGCAGGAGCGAGTGATGACGAAAAAGGGGGCTTGCTTAAAAAATAAGAAAGGTTGATGTAGTTTCAAAGAGGGCAGTTTCTCTGACACCATTTTGTCAGGGTTTAAAACACTGCCAGCACATTTCTCTGTCTGAATTGAAGAAGTGAAGGGAGGCAGAAGGAAAGATCAGACAGACTTTGTTGAAGCTCCAATATGCATTTATGACACTGGAGGAAAGGGGGCTTCTTCATATTTATTTAAACTGGTCTCCATGTTGTAACTGTCAGAAAGTGGGGCTCATTTCTCTTGAAAATATTCTGTGGCTGTTGTGTTAATGAGTGGATGTCTGCCTCGGCACAGACTCACACATTATGCAACCTATGCTTCTTTTCAAAAAACAAAATTTGTTTCAACACATTAAAACTACAGCAGAACCACTGAAATTATGACATATATTAAAAAAGACATTTCCCAAAGCTGGTCAATGTTTTGGTTTTTTTTTGTCAAACAGGAGGAAATAGTAGTTTCTGACCAACAAGTAACTGTGTGTGTAACCAAAGCCTGATTCCTCCACGTTGTCAACAGCTATTAAACACATCAGTGAGTCACACTGTTGCAATGAGTGACATATTTATTGATTACCACCATTATCATTTAACATTGTTTATTTACATTAATATTATTTGTGAGTTTCTTTGTTTTTACGTTTTCAGTAGAAACCTTCGGACTGACAACAATCACTCTGTCCGTTGGATCTGTTGGTAAATTCCATAATTACACAGAACACAACGATATAACACAAAGCTTGTAATTGCGACCTCGTCTCACCTACATTTACAATAATTCTTATTCTTGTGTGAATATTTTTGTTGATCCTCACACAAACTGCCCTGATCACAGCTCACACCAGCCACTAATTAACTGAAGCCCGAATGATTTTCTGTCTGTGATTCAGTACAATGGTGAATGATTATTAAATGACCTGGCACAGTGTAGTGACTGTGTCTCCTCTTACAAATGAAAAATGTATCAACAGGAATAATTTCTGACAACACGAACAGTGATTGTTCGCCTGTTGCTGTGGGTTAAACTTTGCTGCACTCGTTTGCATAAATGTGCAGTATTTAGTTTTGACTTATGGTTGTATCTCTATTTAAAAAAAGAAGAAAAAAGAAAAATCAATATATGGTCTTGCACCAAAATTTTGCTTATGGATTGAATGTAATGAATGTCGACAGCCTTTTTCCTCAGGTTCTGTTTTTGCAACAAGCTGTAACTGCATTTGTGTCAGTGCTGTCAGCTCTGTTTCAGTAAATGCATATACTGTACACAATTACCTATGTTTTGTGCCAAGTGATTCAGTTTCCTGTTTGAAACCACTGACTGAGACATTTCAATTAAAAGTACATTTGCTTTCTGTGGAAAGACTCGCCACATCACAGGGGGAAACAAAAATCACTGTCTCCTTGAAAAGAAAAAGAAGAAGCTACAGTCTGCTTGTTCTTGCTCAGGTGCTTTCGCTCTGTACGTTACTGATGGACACGTATGTTCCCTCAACGTGACACGGCTGCTTGCGGAGGCACAATGCACACGGGCCTGACGCACAGGACGAATTCAGCAAACCCAGCAGTGGCTTCGAGTGACAGCAGATCTCCTAACCTCCGGGACGTGCACTGTGTGTGTTCGTCTTTGTGCGTGTTGCTGGTTGAGATGGTGAAAAGCGTCTTCGCAGCAAGTCGAGCTTTGCTGAGTGTTGGTGGGAAAGTTCTGTGTTTTATCGAACCATCCATCCATCTACCCCACCCTCCTCCTCCTGACTGTGTGGCTCTACATCAAAGGCCAAGGTTTGCTCTCAGCATTGATTGGGACACAACAACCCCTCCGTTAATAAAGAGGACTTTTCACTGCTGTCAACCCAATGGTTTACTAACATATAACATCTGTATATGCATTTAAATAAAAATGTACACAGTAACAGATCAAAGACATAGAGAGATGTCTACAAACTACAGAACATGTTGACATGGACAGAGTGGAGTTATATGTGCTGCAGTTCAGGCAACAGAGAGAAAAGAGTCATCTGAAGTATTACATTTCCACCCATGTTTGAGGTCTGGACCGACACGGATAACTGACCGTTGACCGTAGCTCACCATCGTGGTAGATGTTGCCCCACAATAAAATGCAACTATTCGTCATAATATGCTGCTTGTTAACCTGTGGGCAGTCTGCTCTTTCTCTTGAACAAGACGTCTGCATTTTATCATTCAAATTTGACAGTTAGTGAGTGAATCTAAAGCCGTGTTTCGACCAGGAGCAGTTCTTCACAAACTAAAAGGTTCCTGTGGCCCATTGTTGTCTGTGTTTCCATCACGACCTTAAGCTCCGGGAAGATCATGCAAATCAGGCCAATGACGTGGGGAAAAGCAATGGAGGCAAATGCACTACACCTCCAGTCCAGTAGGTGGCGGTAAGAAGAAGACCAAGCCGCAGCTGCGGCTTTTTAAACGTGGCGGGTGAAATAAAATGCAGCGAGTACTTGACCAATCAGAAATGTTCAGCACCACAAACCACACCTCACAAAGTTCCTGAACCTTTGGAAAGTACTACCCCCCAACCTGGGACGTTTTAAGGGGTTGATCATTTAACCCCGGAACTAAATTTAGACCCTGGTTCCTGTCGAAACGCACATAGTTCCTCAAAAAGGTTCCTGGGTCCTGGGGAAAGTTCGCACCTCAAGCGTTACCAGGAACGTGGTGCAGCCGCCTCAAAGCACACGGCATTATTAGAGATGGCCACCTGGATACCTCGGGTCACCTTTTGTTGTGCGATGATGGATGTGGAGGCAGCATCAGCCCTCAGGTGACACAGGTGATGGGCTCTTCATTATTACAGGGCTAATGGGAGAGAGAGCTGTGGAAAAGGCATCAATCGTTACGCACCACAACCACCAAGGTCAACGAGTTCACAAATTAACCAGCCTCTCTTTTCTTCTGTGGTTTCCTTCTGCCTTTGCTCTTTACTCTGTCTGCTGTTTGTTTTATCCTCATGTTTCTTTCTTCCATCTCCTGTAAGAGCCTGTAAATACTCTAATCACTCCAACATGTCATTCAATAACTAAATCTATTGTAACATTTTACTTTTCTGTTCCAGCACTTGAATTTTGGCCTGTTTGAAACCGAAGTAACTCACTGATTTACTGTAATTCCATAACAGTTTGACCAAGCTTTTATAGGTTATATTCAGATATACAGTCAGACAGTGACTTCTAAAGGTCTGTTGTTGAAAGGGAATCCTGCAGGTCTACTATATTAGTCAAATCAAGAAGCAATTACTTCATCATGTGCACTGGGTTCTTGTTGTAAAGTATCAGTATTCATTTCCTGATGCGAGTGTGAGATAAAAGCTGTCCTTTAGCTCCATGAGGCCTTGATTGATTCTGTGACACTCCCGGTATAATGAGAAATGGCTGTAGGAGAATATCAATGGCAGGGATCTCAGAGGTGGCCGAGGAAACACCAGCGCTCGAGTCTTTCAACTTTGAACAAAGGACAAGTCTGTCTGTCAACATTCACACCCAGACAGTTGTTGCATAGTGATGCATCGGGGACAGGCGTATTCAACCTGCCCTTTATGTAACAAAGTATATTTATTTTAACTGAATCAGGTTGAATTTTCCACTCTGTGAGCAGCAGGGTCCAACGAGTGTTCCCCTGCTGCTCATTGCACCTTCATGCTATGGGTATAGGAGTTAGTGATAGTTTATACTTATGATAACTAGATC
This sequence comes from Seriola aureovittata, assembly GCF_021018895.1. Classification (NCBI taxonomy): domain Eukaryota; kingdom Metazoa; phylum Chordata; class Actinopteri; order Carangiformes; family Carangidae; genus Seriola; species Seriola aureovittata. The sequence continues at coordinate 2,242,025 of NC_079383.1, read as the reverse complement.
AGATCAGATATTGTTAGATACTGGATGCTCTATACATTTACAGCTCAGGATCTATGTTTAAAAAAAAAAAAAAAAAAAAAAACTTTCCTATTTGTGTTTCTAGGAAAAACATGTTTTGTTTGGCATGTGTTTTTAAAGCCTGTTTCCCTCCTTGTTGATTGCCTGCCCCGCCCTAATGTGTTTCACCTGCGTTCAGTTACCCCTGCCTCCTTTGTGTGTATTTCCTGTATCTATTGCCCCTGTGTTCCCAGTTTTTGGATCTTCTCCTTTTTACCACCAACTCCTTTATTAAGTCTGAATTTGTGTCTTTAACACTTCCTGACCTGACAGGAGATCCGTCCAATTACAGATTCAAAACTGCGTTGCTCTTTGTATTACATCCTGTTATCAGAGATGACATACAGAGATGAAAGAGCAGACTCCAGAGCACCTGTCTCCAAAGTGGGCGACCTGCTGAGTGCTTAAGGGTTAACATTTATTAAATACATCCGTTCCTTGTCCAAATAGTGTTTCCTCATTGTGTTTGTTGAGCTGCACACAAGTTGTATAAACTGCTGGGTGTTTGTTTGAGCAGTAGGCAGCGGTCTTGAAAATTAAGTCTGACTAGATTGTTCCTGGCTGTCAAAGGTGCCGAAAATTGTTCCTGAGCCCCTGGAAAGGTGGGAATGGGCTAAATGTGATAATTCTGCAATATACAAGTTATTGCAAGAAACACATTGTTACATCACAGCATCTGGGGACAGTCGATGTTGATGTGATGATGATGTTTGAACATAGCAGCACGGGACTCACTCAACAACAGAAAAAACAACTTCATAAATAGCTTTTATAAAGTGATTACATGTGAATTTTCCCGGGACAGCAGAAGAAAAATTAGCAGAGAATTAGTGCTTATCCCAGGATATAAACCCAACATTCAGTAAAGAGTGAGAAAAGAAGAGACACTGGAAGGAAACAATAGAAAGAACTGCAGTTTCTCGTGAGTTCTTAGTTCAGTCCGGACTTCAACTGAACAGAAACACAAAGTCACACTCGCACACACGAGGCTAACAGCTTCCTTCTGGACAGTTGATGCTGTGGCTGTAAACGCAAACAACGAGGCGAAATTTGTAAGTTTTGCTATTGCTACACAGCCAGCGTTAGAACTAGCAGCTGTTTACTTATCAGTCCCGAAGAAATGTTGAGAGTTCAGCATCAGACTTCATTCCTTTACTCACCAACAGCTGTTTCCAGAGGTGGAGAGCAACGCACGTTACCTTTTGTCTCTGTCACATCTTTTCTTCTTCTTCTATCTGAAGTTACCATGCTAACCAGCTCTATGTAGCCTGCCCTGAAGATGTCTCACCGCTCAGAGGGCGTATTACAATCTCTTTTATTATAGACAACCAAGGCCGAAGCTCTTGTCAAGAGACAATCATCACCACATTCAACAGCAGAGAAAACTTACAAACAGCCGCTCTAAGGTGACTTGTCAAGACGGCCAGACCACCACCCACAAAGCATTCTGCATGCACTGATTAACTAAAGGTACGATTAATTACTTAAATGCTCCTCTGTGTGACCGATATTGTATTATATATCCTAATGGATTATTTGTCCCATCAGTGTGGCCAGTTTGCCCTCCAGATATTGGTTCATACCCTTTTTAACCGAGGAAGGTTAGATTGATTACAACAGAGTTTGTATATTCATATTTTTATGCTTCATGGTTGGAACTAATACCACAGCTGCCTCTGCTTCTCCCTCCTCTGCCTTTCTTTGCTTTTCCCAACTCCTCCTTTGTTTTTATTCCCACAGGTCCTCTATGTACGTGGAGCAGAGGCAGTAGGTTCTTTAAGTGGAATCCAGTGCTCACCCTCACAGGTGCTGCTTGTTATCTCATTACCCAGGTGCGTTTCATTGGTCGTCATAGCTACCCTCAGTGCTCCTCTCACCTATTATTGTTTGAGCCTCTCTGTCCTCCAGTCAGTGACCCTGGGACTGATCAGTGACAGGTGATACTGGCGTACGTCATCGGTCATTGATGTCACTTCACGACAGAGGACCAGAGTCACAGAGTGACAGGGGATCTCATTTGGCAAATGTGAACCATAAATTAGCTGCAAAGAATTTTGTCTTTGTTTAGCCAGCGTGCCTGATATATATCTGAGCCGCTCCAATCACTCAGCGGGAGAGAGTGTCAGCGTGTCAGGATGTTCTCCGTCTGAACATCTGGCACACTGGTTGTGTGTGTTAATTAGCAGCTGCAGAGGTTTATGGTCAGCCAGAAAATGAAAGAGCCAGGAATCCGTTGTGAGGAGAACGAGGTGTGCATGCCCACACTTCACTCCTTCTCACTCAGAGAGTAACAGAAACCAGGGGTGTAAACAACAAACACCGAGATGGCACGTGACGTGCAACTGCAAGAGAATGCATGCGAGGTTGGTGAATGTGCACAACAACAAAAAAAAGAAAAGAAAGATGCACCATCTTTGATTTGATTTGAGTTAACATTAGAGGAAGTCACTCCCTTTCTTTTGGACTAAATCATGTTGTTTTTTTTTGTCACTTTCCACCCATCAATCATCAGTCATCATTTCTCCTGCTTCATACACAGGGCTGGAGGCAGCCTGAATTTCCCCAGTGCATCTCCCGTCCCTTAAAAATATTTCGTTAGCAACCAACAGTAGGTACCACTTTTGAATGGCTGCTATTATTATTATTATTATTATTATTGTAATCATTGTTGTTGGCGGTGCAGTGGTTAGCACTGTCGCCTCACAGCAGTAGAGGTCTGGGTTAGAGTCTGTGTGGAGTTTGCATGTTCCCCCCATGCTCGTGTGGGTTTCCTCTGGGTGCTGTGATAGACTGGTGACCAAGGTATAACCCACCTCTCACCCAGACCATTATTATTATTATTATTATTATTATTATTATTATTATTAACATTATTATTAACAACATTATTATTATCATCATCATCCCATTTTTGGTATTCAGTGGTATTACCTGTGAATTTTACCTCCCTGTGAGATCAGCGTTTACAACACCTTGTCCGTGTCGCCCAGGTAACAGCAGCAGCAGCAGTCCTCCATCAGTGTTGACAGTAGCTGTGATCAGCCATCGCTGTGAGCTTAAAAGCACTTTGGCAGTGTCACAGCCTGGTGCACAGTCAGTGAAGATACAGTTGCGTGTGCTGTGCAGTGAAACTGAAACATATTTGTTGCATCAGATGGTGTGAAATGAAAAACTGAAAAAAGGTGGCTGAAGCATGTCAAGTGTAGAGCGTCTGTAAGCCGTCTCCACTCTGCCGGTCATGGACGACTTATGAGGCGATGAGCCCCTGGGGACAGACATTAAAGCCCCCACCTTGAAAACTAACGGAGCTTCAGAAGTTCTTTACTCTGAGATGAAGACAGGCAGTGTAGAGCCTGTCCAAAGCTTCCCGCCACAGGAGTAGTCTGCAAGATTTATAAAAAAATATGACGCAAAATACAACAGTAAATGAAATATTACAAGAAACCATCAAAGAAATCTTGGGGCGCACGATTACACAGCTGTCAAACATAATGAAGTTATTTTAGCGATTTTAAGGTAGACCTGCTGTTGTGCTAACTGTTTGACTGTGAAACCGTATCATGTAGGAACGATATGATACTAAAGATAAATATCTGTAAGCATTCAGTATGGGCAGATACTCAATATCCTGTCACTCACCTCCACAGTGGTCCGGCCTCACTACTCATCACTATGTGTTATTATATTATAGTAGTTATTGATATATTATATCTGTAAAGGCCCTTGGTTAAAGGGTCAGGAGCACGAACTGTGATCAGGACAACTCTGACCGGGCTCTATTACTATATTTCAAAAAAATCTCTGGATTAGGGGCCTGGAATAGATATTGATGGAGAAACAATAAATACCTTCGTTAAAATGTATTTTATTGGATAAAGATCTAAAGGTATTGAGCCCAAAAACACTCAAATCAGTGTTAAAAATATGACCCTGAATGGTCAATATGTTCTGCTCGGGTCGACTAAAAGTAAACACTTTCTGTTCATCAGTCAGACCTTTTTATTCTGACATTTCCTAGAATATTAAAAAAGAAGAAAAAAGAAATGTAATTATTGGAAGACAACCTCAGTCTGTCCAACTCTCACTGATGACACCTGCAACAACAAATTATACACCTACAACCTGTAATCTAACAGTAAATGTATTTTGTGTTGCTCCTTAACCCTTTTTAAACAGTTCACCTGCATCTAATGCTCCTGCAACACCAGCACACATGTGTCTGTGCTGTTATCACATCATGTGAAATACAAGACTGAAACTGGTCATATGAAAAATACATACACACATACTGAAAACACACTACAAAGGAAGAAAGAGACATTTTGCTTTAAATGCAAATTCGGTGCTCACGTCCCGTTGATTTCAGCGCCCACCTGCTGTGGCTTTGAAAGCCTATCACTGCTTCCTCAGCCGCCACAGCAGCATGAAACATCTCATCTCCACCCTAATGTAACCGCTGAGAGGAACGTTGTATAACATATTTACATGGTCAATGTAATGTCTCTTGCTTTTTGCTGATAAATTCACAATGCACTTTTATTGACCATAAACAGCACAAAAAAAGAAAAAAAAAATTACCACTCAACATTTCCCACAAACACTTGAAAAAAATGATGATAAAGGGAAAACATGCTGGATAATGCATGTATATGCCAGCTGAGCCGGGCTTTTAAAGCTTATGTGTGCAGAGTAAGGGTCAAGTGCAGCCCCTGGCATTAAAATGCAGAAGCATAACAGCTGGAAGCACAATAACTTCACAATGCTGTATAGACACCAGGCGATCCATTATGAAGTCTCCGATATGTTTGCTTTACAAACAGACCTGAAGCTACGCTGAAGAAAAATGGCATAAAGTTATCAGTATAACTTAAAGTACAAATGGGAATTATGTATTTTAGGATAGATTTTTCCAGAGTCAATTGAGTGGGAAAGGCGAGATACAAGCCTTTTTATCTGATTTCACACATTTTTTAAATGCCTCCAAGGTTCAATCCACTCCAGTTCATTTCTTATCCATTTAAGACCAAATGGTCAAGTATATGTATTTTATGCTTTGTAACACAAGGTAAGTTGAAAAGAGTGAGAAATTCAATCTGATGACATTAGATTGACTTGAACGTCAGTGACGGGTGACATGGACGTAGGAGCGGGCGATGAGGCCAAAAGATTATATGACTGTCTTTTTGAGTAGAATTGCAATCCCTAATCTGAATCACGAGATTTAGTTGAAATCATGTGATCATCTGATTAGTCGTACACAAAGCCTGTCCCTTCAACCGATGCTTCGTTCTTCACCCACACTTCTGTCTTCTGTTCACGAATTGTGTCAAAACCAATCACACTTGTTGAGTGTTCGTTTGGACAGAGCTGTTATTTATTTATGAGCTGCTATACACAAGTATTTTAACTTGAAAGTTCAGTCACTGCTAACCAGCTAGCCCCAGCTAATCCTGCCTTGGGTTTCCCCATGTTGCATAACACAAAGTCACAGTCCTAACAGCAGCGGCACGAGCTTGAGTCCAACCCGTTGCTGCATATCATCCTCTCTCTCTCTCTCTCTCTCTCTCTCTCTCCCTCTCTCCCTCTTTCCCTTTCCTGTCGCTATCAGAATTAAGGCAAAAAAAATATTGATCAGTCTGGCTGGGCTGAACTTGTTCAATGCTTTTAACTTCAAAATTAATAATTGGGCACTGAACAAGTGCGTCCTAGCCAAGTTCATCACCTTTTTGTGTCCCCTGGAAACACGTCCATTGTGTTGTGAGTATTTGCAGCGCATGAGTTGTCAAACTGATGTTTTCTTAAGTTGCAGTGTGGCGAGCTCTCAGGGTCTCGGTATCCTGCTGATGGATAGCAGCTCCTCCATCTTGGACTGCAGCTGATGACGGCGGTTCTTGCTCCGCTTAGGTGGAGAACTGGTTCATGTGCTACGCCAAGCTCGCCGAAGCTGCAGAGCAGAACAAAGACCACTGTCGTTAGCTGCAGTTAGCAGGCTAGCTGAAAAGTCGAGCATATGCCAAAGTCAGATCGCCCACCTCTACTTGGACTTTAGGCTTTTTACATGGACTGATCTCATATCCTCTACAAGACCAGAGAATATAAATTACATAGATGCATAAGCAAGAGGGAACGGTGTGTTTGGCAGCGCAGACCAGACAGAAAAGCAGATGATCACATTGGATGTAAAGACCTCTGTGGTTAACAAAGAAACATTTGGTTACCAGGGTAACCCCACGAGTTTTTAAGGCTACTTTGCATCTTTTCGTTTCAGTTTCGATTCAGTTGCTGTTTATCACATCGTGGCGGACCTGCACCTGTTTTTCACATCGGCTAACAGGCTAACACGTCACGGAGTGTGTGGGCATGTAGATAGCTAACTACCGTTGTTTTCTTTCATGGCTACCGCTGCTCAGGGGAAGGGATGTCGCGTCCTGCCCTTGCCCGGCTGCCTGTGGTTTCACCGTCTCAGGGAAAGACTCCCATCCCCTCCGCATCACCTGTATGGGTGTGAAGAATGTTCAGGCATCGTTCGCGGACAATGTGTGAGCAATGCAGCACCATGCCAACCGGGAGACTACAGCAGAGTCCACGACATGCAAAACATTCGTCTCATTAATTATAAATCACTGTTTTGCAAGTCACATGTAAGTCTCAAGTCCTGGCGGTTTAGCCCAGAGCCAAGTCAAGCCAACAGATCTCACATCAAGACCAAGTCCTAAACTTAAACCTGCTTCAAGTCTTAACCTTTTCACTCTGCAGCCTTTGCTAAATCAAAGCTATTTAAAAATGTTTACACAGCAGTAAGTGTAGAGTAATTTAGCATTCATCACTTTCAATTAAACTTTGTAACATTTAACAGGGAAGTGATCAGGTGTGGCATAAGATGCTTTCAAAGACATGCAGTTATTATACTGTTAAATTAACAGGAAAAGAGCAACTGTGGAGAAACTAAACCCTCTGAGCATCATCAGCCACCAACCTGCATCACCAGCTCCGTCTTTAGATTTTCAGCCATTGTTGCAGCCTGGATTAGACCTCGATGAAACAGAATCAAGATGATTTAATCCACTAATTCAATTAAGGCCGAGGAGCCAAACAGACATTAATCCACTCCTGTGAGCCACAGTCTGAATCTGGATGTCTGCTCTTTAATGAGAGATGGGATCGGAGCGGACATGACCACGCACGAATCATATAGGAGATTGTTAAACTGTTCACAGGCTGTTAGTGGCGCATGTAGACAGCATGTTCAACAGTTTAGCAGATGACACGAGATCATCAAGAGCAACAGTGACAGGTAAAACAAGCAGTTTCCTGGTGCACAGACAAAAATCTAATGCTCATCAATTCATTATTGTCTTAAGGCATAAACCCCATCCCCCAAAAACCCCCATCCTCATTAACAGTGATCCCATATGAAAAAAACAGGTCAGCAAAGACTGATGTTTCTACAACAGCTCACAAAATTTAGAGCCAGACAAATGTCTCCATTTATTTCAATAACTTTAACATTAAACACCACCTTTGACTACATGCAATATCGTTGATGAGAAGTCAGGACTAAAATGTTGCTTAAAAAATAAAAAGTTTTACCAAAATCTCTTTATTTTCATTGACAAAAAAAGAGGAGATTAAATAGTATAGTGTTTATTTTCCATGCATCAGTTCTATTTCCTGTCAGCACAATATCAGGATGATACCAGCCGGTCCCTCTCTCTCAGTGAGCACTGCATGGAGCACGGTGAGGAGAAACTTACCAGTAGTTATTAATAACTATATTTTCATTACGAGGCTAAGAAAAAAAAATGGTGGTAAAGCAGGCACAACTTAATTGCCATAAAAATCTGGTAGCCAGGTATTGTCGACTTTGGGTCTGTGATAGTTAAATGTCTGTTTAAAAGATCCATATTTGACACTTTTCCACAGTTTTATTTGAAGTGTTGATCCAGAAGAAGATATATTTGTGGTTTTAAGAAGCAAAAACCATCTCAGTGTAGTTTTACATCTCCTCTCTCAGGCTTCTCTCCGGAGCTCTAGTAACAACAGGTCAGTCAGCCAATCAGAAGAGAGGAGGCTCTGAGCCTCTCTTCTGATTGGCTGACTGTTTTCTGAGTGATCCAATAAAAATATAGCAGATTTCAGGTAAAAACACTCAAACTCTCAAAACCAAATCCTGCAAGGTTTGGATGGTGGGTCCAGGTGGGCGGGGCTTGGTGACTGCTTTGTTGTGACATCACAAAGTTCCAGAAGTCCTGACGGCTGGTTTTAAGGCTCAGTTTCTGAATACAGGCTGTGTGCATTTCTCTGTGGACTGAGGCTTTGATACTTTCACAGTATTAATATAGAAGCTAGAGCTGATCTATAATCACACTACACATGGACAGAGACCTTTAGACTATATGTGACCTTTAAGACATCTACTGGTTGTTAAAATACATAAATATAATTAATTCAAATGGTGTATAATGTTGAATAATAACACCTGCGTGACACTGTCCTGTCCAGTGATTTACTGCAGGGCTGTTGTACACGGTTCTGTTTGCTTGTGCAGGGTTTTTATTTGACTGGATACTTTCTAATCGACTTGGATGTGCTAATATTGTTTAATCTTTCCAGACTTCATTGTTTTACTCTTGATGTATTGCTTAACTTAATAACATCGGCGCAGATACGCTGTCTGCAAAGCTGCAGTCTTACTCATACAACCTGTCATTTTTGTGGCTTATTGTAAAATTTCCTTTAGCAGAGAATCAACTTTAACGTGAAAGCGTCTTTTCACTGGCGACTGACGCTGCCATTTGGCTGAGACGCAGACGTCTGTGGCAGAAACCGAGAGAGATGTGAGGTCACCGTGTTCTTCAGAAATGAAACGAAAGCAAATAACACTGTGATATGTTGGAATGAATTCCTAAATGTCATTAGAGTAAAAGGAGTGAGTATGGAAATGTTCTGCAGTGACCGGGCATCGACTTGGCTGCTGCATGGTGTTGTATCAGTATGCTCAGAGCAGGAACTGCATCATTTAAACACTGAGCAGAAATGCTGTGTGGCAGGAGAGAGTTGTGAGTGATGAAGACAGACCAGAGAGGGGGAAATAAAAACACACTTGCTCTCTAAAACCCTCCATTAGCTGTCTCAAGAGGAGCCCGAACACAGGCAGAGAGTGTGTGTGTGTGTGTGTGTGTGGTGTGTGTGTGTGTGTGCGTGTGTGTGTGTGTGTGTGTGTGTGTGTGTGTGTGTGTGTGTGTGTGTGTGTCTGCAAGCACACATCCTGTCTGCCTCTGTTTTAAATTTGGAGAACTATTCACTTCTTCTCTCAACCTGTTATATCTGGTTTGGTAAATACATCTTTTTCTAAGAAAAAAAAAAAAAAAGCTGAGCTCTCTCAAGTGTCATTAATATTTATTCGTGCACGCTCTCCGTGGAAACTAACCCACACATCTGTACATTTTGGAGACGAGTGGAATTGGCAGCAGATGATGAAGTCGTGAACTGAAGTCAGATTTTTATAATGCTCCTTCTCACAGGTTTAATTTCACCTCATATCAAACCAATAATCACACACCCAGGATGTGATGAACACACTGGTCAGCTGTGTGTCTTTGTGCTCGTAAGACACTAAATATTTAATGATTTAAAAAAGATACAGACCAACTCAAGCCGTGTTTAGATCTTTGACTCATTATCAAACTATTAAACGCTTGGTATGGGCTCAGAGCTCAGAGGAGAAGGTGAGGACGTGTGATGCTCAAAATCACGGTAAGTGCAACATCCAAAAAGTAAAATGTGTCACAACAGACTATAGATGAAACAGTGTGGTAATACAGAGACGCTCCGGCCGACAGGCTACGACCAACGTAAACTTTTACTTCGACGACCCGCTCTACCTCCTGAGCCACAGCCGCCCCGTAGTATCCATGGTAACAACAACAATAACAACAACAACGATGCCAGCTCGTCTTGTTTACAGGATAAACAACAAAGGGGCATCAGGACGAGCTGACTGGGTGTTATGCCCCAGTCTAGGGGGGGGCCTAGGACACAACATAAACTGGCCCCATCTTCCCCAAGTCCCAAGTAGCCACAACAAAGATTAGTTTAAATATAACGAAAGTGATTTATTTACATAAAGGTTTTAATTTAACATATAGAAAATAAATACTGAGTTTAGGCTTCAGGGTGGACTAAGGCCAACATAATAAACATGATAACCCAGTCTGGAAATAAACAACTAATCTAACCAAAGGAAAACAAATGACAACAAACTCACCTGCCTAACTAGATAAACAGGAGAAAACCAGAGAAACAAAACTGGCAGCCCACCCTTACTACTCAAATAATCTAAGAACTACACAAAGCTGAGTCACTGCAACGGTGTGGCCAGTTGGGGGAAGAGGAGAATGAGAGGACGAGCCGGCGGCCATCTTGGCTCCTTATATATCAGGTGACCAGGGGCTGCAGCCAATCACCGACCAGGGTGCAGAGCCTTTCCACCAATGACACACCTATTTGCATGCAATAAGAAAACACAGGAACACAGGGCACACACACATACACAACAGACCAACTACAATAATATGACTGCGGGAGTTTCCTGTTTGAGCTGGAGGAGGGGCTCTGCCCTCAGCTACGACATTGGACAGAAACACTGCCCCCGCCCTGCAGGTGCTGATTGTGCTCAGATCTCACAATACTGTGGGTTAGGGTTAGATATGATCAACTGAATGTCAGACTATTAGAAGACTGTCCTTGGATCGTCAGTGCTCCCCCCTAGGCGTAAGTATCCACCTACCCACCCAAGAAGAAGCAGTAGAGACCCAGCGGTACCTCGTCGAGTGCATTGATGATTCTCATGTTTGTCTATATTATTTTTCTGTTTCTTTTCCTTTTCTATTGTTCTTCATTATCCAGATCTTCCAGCTTGTTTGAAGGCAGAAGTTAGAGAGAAGTGTGTTGCTAAGCTACAATCATTGTTTTGTATGTATTTACATGGACCAGCCACAGCCAGTTAAGACCTACTTTTTTATACCCAGCTGTTGCACTCTGCTCCAGATGTAAGGGAACATGCTAGTTCGGTTCAGACCGCAGCAAACATGAAAATGAAATGCAAATTGTGACTCCTGTTGCAATATCTGTCAAGGCAATCACAATATGATTTCTTTTCACATATCCGTCGGCCCTGGAGCCAGTGATGATACCAGAAATCATCAGGTGGCAGATTGCAAAAAGGTCTGACCTTCCCTTCCCCCAGTGACTCTGTTCATCCTGATTTCTTTTCATCACAATTTAATGATGAAATACTCAGAGAATTTCTATGTTGAACTGGAGCTTTGTGAGCAGTGCACCAACTATGATTTTCATTCAACTTTTTCTGATGGTTTGTTTATTTATTTTTCTTTGGGACAAAATTGCTTAAGTGAACATGTCTGTGCTGTCGGGGGCAGCAGGTGCACAGATCTGCAGACACGGTGCTGGCACACACTTCCTGCCCTCTGCAGTCACCTGACACCTCTCCACCACCTGCACTCACCACCAGCTGTGCATGTGAGAGGAACACTGACATTTTGGAGTTAAATAGTGGGTTCGTTGCGGTTAGATATTGAGAGTGTGATTTAATCAGCTGTGTACACCTCAGCGTAGATGATTAACTCCACGTCTGAACACACGTCTGTTGCGTTAACAGCTGCTGCAGCCGTCAGTGTCTCACAGTCTGTTCTCACTCAATATTCATCAACAGACACAACATCGTTTGCATTGACTGTTTATGGTTAATTCAGAGTTTTTGGGTGAAATGTTACAAAATTGTGCTTCATAAAGTGAAATTTGTGGAGAGGCGTGTGTGTGTGTGTGTGAGTGTGTGTGTGTGTGTGTGCGTGTGTGTGTGCGTGTGTGTGCGTGCGTGTGTGTGTGTGTGTGCGTGCAGTTTTATAAATAAAGCCACAGATGATGTTGTGCCCGAGTCGATAACCACGTTGTGAAGCTGCAGCTGAAGCGCCAGAGGTGAGCGTTTCCTCCTGACAGCTACAGCGACCCTGTCGTCCTCGAGAAATGATGTTTACATTCAACTAATTTGCATCAATAGGTTTTTAAGAAAATGTCATTTTGACTGTCGTTCGTTTGTGTGCCTGGCGGGTTGCAAAGATGTTGAGCCTGACTGTATCAGTAAATCATTTCTGCGCAAACATCTGATCCTGCAGCACAATATCCACAGTGACTGCAGCTTTACTAAGCTTCTTTATCATTACATTATCTCTCTAGAATAATCTTAATTTTATCGGATGATGGAAATGACAGATGACGAAAAATTTGGACATGGTGTGCCAAGACCTTTTCTGTGGGGAAAGTGCAGTTTTTTACCAACTTGTGGAGAGGAATCGAGCTCTACTGTGCTACTGGCAAACTGATTTCTACACACACGGTGGAACACACTGCTGAACAGGTGATAAAGTGTGTGTGTTACAGTTCAGTGATTTCTGGACCCAAATGCAGACACACACACACACACACACACACACACACAGACACACACACACACACAGTAAGTGCAGTGAAGATACTTGAATGATGAAAATAAACAAAGTGATGAGTGGATCGGTGGGGAAAAAGAAACAGTAACTCCGAGCAGGTTTCAGGCTCAAAGCAAAACACCGGGGAACAAACGCAGGAACAAAACAGCACGAGGACCACGAGGGATCGTACACAGGAAACACCAGCTGAAGCAGAGCTGAACAGACGAGCTGGGAGCACAGGGACGGGATACACAGGGGAGGCGGGGAGAGTAGGACACAGGTGAAACACGTCAGGGCGGGGCAGACAATCACAAAAGGAGGGAAAACTAGACAAAGACAGGAAGTAAAATCAAAATAAAAGAAGAAATAAACAATCCAAAAAAAAGGAAAAGTCACTTAAAATGTAGACTATGACTGTGTGTGTGTGTATTATTACGGTGTTACAGGTTTTTAACTTTAAAGCAACTATAATCAATATCCTTATAACAGCAATGAAACAAAATTTCTGAAATGGGTCTAGCAATGAACTTTGGTGAATTATCACCTGAGTTTTACAGTCTAACAGGTAAAGGGGTTGGTAATAAACATAAGCGCAGGTCGAAGCGCACAAGGAACACTATACAAAAACCGCTGTAACTGACACTAAGGCAGAGAAGATCTGGCACAGAAAGAAGGGAGGACACAGACTTAATACACTAGGACAGGGAAGACAATGAGACACAGGTGAGACACATTAGGGCGGGGCAGGCAATCACACAGGCGGGAAACTTGACAGGAAGTGGATCTGAAAAAATGAAATGGTAAACTCAAATATTGAAGATGATAATGGAAAAATTGGTAGTGGGATTGGGAAGGAGGGGTCAGCAGCAGGATATGGAATATAACATCAGGAATAGAACATAAACGCTCTGAGGAGAAAAGAAAAACACAAAAATCAAACTGTGGAGAGGTCCTCTCTGTCCACAGCGCACTGACCCTCCTCCATTGTCCTGGAGACGGAAACACAGACCAACCCCGTGTGCTGCTTCCACACACATCCCCCGTCACCTGCTGCCTGTGGCCAATCAGGGAGGCCTCTGTAATTATGGCCGATTCCACACAAAATACTTACTAATCAAAGTATCAAATCAAGACATATGGTTAAGGACATTAATAAACAAACCAATACCAAAATGAAGCCAGAAGCAGTACACTTCCTTTTTCAAAAGGTCGGCTCATGGAGGGAGGAGGATCCACGACACGTGGCGTGTGCGTGGTGGCTGCGGCACGTCTTGGTTTTCATTTCCATGTTAGCAGGTTAGAGTGGACGCACTGTCGGCGGCTGCGTCGCTCGATCTAGAGATTTGGCGTCTTGCTTGTTTTTCCAGCATGACGCACGACCCCAGCAGAAAGACAGGGAAAAGACCTGTTGACGTCATATTGATATCATATCAGCAATATTACATAAACTTACACCTTCCACTATAGTTTGTCGAAGCTGAATCTGAATATGATACAGACATGAAAAACACATTTTCTGTCAAGAATAAATCAGAAATTAATTTATAATGAAAAGAAATCCAACATGCCAGTAACCTGCAAACTCTGTGTGGAGAGACAGAGCTGCAGCAGCAGCAACGCAACAGACACACACACGCAACGCAGGCAGTGTGTTTCCGGTGTTATAGTCAGCTCATTGTTTGGCCGTGTGGTCTGCAACTTCACAGCTCTGGTTCACTCTCATCTCTCAGAGTGCTGATCACTGCTGCAGCGTTCGACTGCTTTCACAGAAAAACATTGTACACAACCTGCTCAGCAGCAAACACACAGCAGAGGTGAATATGGAATAACTGAGATTTCATAAAACCTTTGGCAGACAAGGAGCGTTTTCACTGGTTCAAAGTGAAACCTCTCAGTCAGCTCACTGTCCAGAGTGTTTGTCCAATCACAGATGAGTCTGTCTCATCTTAAAGACTCCCTCCGATGAAAAACGTATATGTTTTTATATAATACTAGCCATATGGTGGGTGAAATGATCAGTCAACACCGTGACTGAGCGTTTCCATCTTGAACTGCAGTGAATCAATGATTCAGTATAAGGCTCAAGGCCTGATCCAGGTTCCTCAATCAGGAAGTAAAAGGAGATGAGCCTCAGACCCAGTTTTTGATTTATTTTCACTTTGTTTTGTGTAAACCATGTTACACAAATCATGAATCATAGCAGAGGATTTTTACAGAGTTTAAAACATTTCTAGAGAGAAACTTTAAAGCTGTTTCTCAGGAACACACAGATCACTCTCACAAATTCACATCTCCATGAGAGCAGGTCAGGGTTTTTTGCTCACAGACAATCTTCAGGGCTCGGCTGCGTTCTTTTTGCTAATTTCATTAATTACGAAGGTCGGCATGTACGCTGCATTGAGAAATGACAATTTCCAATTAGTTTAAAATGATGGGAAAAACAAAAATCCCGATACAGAGAGAGAGCTGGTGTCCTCTGCATATGGCAACATGCGCCTTTCTGATGCGTAGCAGCCTGAGGCTTTCTTGTTTTTCCACACAACAGATCTCATAATGGAAAAGCTGAAATAAACTATAAATCCAGAGTGAGGAAAAAAATAATGCAATGCCTCCCATCAGACAGCTTGTAATGTCCTCCCACCTATGTGTCTTTTCTGCACAACCTTACATACGAGGGATGTGTACAGTATATACACTGCTGTCATAATGGATACACAGTCATTCTCTCTAGCTTCAGTACAGTCAGTACTAAGATGTAAAAGGATATTTAAGATATGCATACTTTACATTCCCTCTGAAGATCAGAACAATGTGTTCTTAAAAGTGCTGCAGCTATGTAGACGTGTGACTCCACAGTCTGTTGCATGGAGGCCAAAGCGCTCAGCTCCACAGTCAGAGGTAATATATCTTGCTCTTACTCCATCAAGCAAATCTCTCCCCTGAATGTATTTTAAGGCCCTTTGATTTTGGATTTATTTTAGCCCTGTGTGCCAGCCCAACCACAGACAAGGAGCTAGTTTTTTTTTTTTTTCTTGGCTTCTAATCGAGGAATCTCAACTGTATGTTTTTGTTTCATCGCATTTGTCCAAAATCTCACAAATGAAACAAAAGACTTTATCAGAGGCGGAAAGCGTTCCAGGAAATTCAGCAAAACAGATCAGCTTCTCCTGAGAAAACAACAACAGCAACAACAACAATCTTGGCAGCGTTCAAAGAGTTTTTAATCAAGAAAGGCAATGCATTTCCTGACTCTGAAACACTGGTGTGTATATATGGTACATCTTTGCATCTTTGTTCATTTGCAACTGAAGAAGTGTGTATATACATTATATCTGTTATCTATATTTATCTCTTATTGTGTTTGTGCAGTTAAATAATAAGAGACCAAAAAAAAGCCCCACTAATGGCCCCTAGAGGCTGCATTAATTAAGTTACACAATTTAAATGGATTATTATATTTGTGTTGTTATTATGGGCTGAGCTTCATCGAGTGTCCACAATGGAAAGAGTTCACCCTCTGGGGAGCATAAAGGTCCCCTGTTCATTTCAGACCAATCTTCCTCTTGGATTTTGATAATTATTGTCTCTTACAAGTGGGAATTTCAGCCTGATCAGAGAAGAGAAGAGAAGAGAAGAGAAGAGAAGAGAAGAGAAGAGAAGAGAAGAGAAGAGGTGGTAATTTACATAAACTGAGACTTTGACTTAATCAGAACTCAGTGTTCAGACCAGAATCTGAAAGCAGATGCTTCTCGTAAACTCATTACATGTCCTTATTTATCCGTTTCAGCCTCATAACATTGCGTCACAGAAGTCTACACATGGATTGTTCTTTGACAGTCTCATTATTTCTTTGTAAATATTATGTATGTTAGGAAAGTAAAGCAACATAAAACCAGATGTAGTTGCTTAAACAAAGTTGTTTATTTCTAAGGAGCTTGGAAAATTGGTAAAAAAAAATTAATGAGGTAAACTAAAAGGGGAAACAGAGCAAGTGGATGCTATTAAAACAAAGAACCAAATATAACCAAAAGACTCCAGATAATCAAGAGTGGAAACTAGCTGTCTAAAGGAAAACAAAAATGGAAATAAAACCACTTTAACTACTTGCTCCTACTCCTCCTTTTAAAACACAATAACAGTCAGTTCGACTTGAAGTCTACGCTTGGCCCAGATAGTCCAACACCGGTGGTGTCTTCCAGGCCCGACATATCAGCATTGTAAATGTCATGTTAAATCTCTTTTATTTAATAATATTTCTCTTCTAATTCTAATTTTATCTTATTTTTCTATCAAATATGCTTCGGAAATGAAAGGGTTGCTTTATATAACCATGAAAACAATCAGATTTTTCTTCTGTTCGGGGGATTTGGTCAGTGTTGAGTTGAATACTCACAGTTCACCAGAGCTCAATACTAATGCACAAAGTTAAACGAGTTTATTTAACAAGTAACATAAGCTTAACAACAACTTCAAGATTTTTGGAGGAACTCGAAGAGATATAGTTTGTCTTGTTGTCAAAAAGGGACATTCGTGTAAAAGTATTTCTGTTTCACTTTTCTTTTCTTTATATTCAACATTCGCTTGTATTAAATCCAGGAATACCTTTTTACCTGTGGTGAAGAGTGGTCAAAGTGTCGGTATAATGTCAAGATCAATCGGGTGTAATATGGCACTGCCAGAGGGAGTTTATGGAGAACTTTAGCGAACACATCATTTATAGTGAATCTTTGTTTCGGTCTGTGCATCTCCACCACTGTGCTGCACAGGATGTTGGACCTTTTTGTTCTGTCAAGGTGATTTGAGATCTGTACAGCAAAGAGCACAAAAACTAAAGGTCAATCATGGCCAGAGGGTAAACGCGCACTCATACACTGAAGTCTCAACTGCCCTTTGGACTTGACTCTTAGAAGAATTCCCTCATGCAATCTGACATAAGATGCACTATCCATATCAAGTACAGCAGCTGACGTTGAGCCAAAGCATCCCAGCATACATTTTCCTCCACAGAGCAGCTGCATCACATGTTCTCTGACTGCTTAGTAAAGAGGGTTAATTCCTAAATCCTGTGTCTTCAGGGTTTTTCATAATAACGACAGATTATCAGGGGAGTCGTCTTTGCTTGGAGCTAAAATTACCATGTAGCCCCCAGTGTGCACACACTGCAACACATCACCAGCACACGTCTGGAAAGTTTAAAACTCGCTGCAAACTCACTTTACAGAAACAAAACGGCTCTCCTGTTGTTGTTGTGACGACTTGACCAAATGCCCTTAAATTACACACTTCCAGCAGAAAGGAAAAATGAGCCAAAACACAGTGGTTAAGTCTTGTATTTATGAAATATGAAGAAAATATTTTCTTCATACCCTGTTGGAATTTTACATTCATCCGTTTCATCTCTCCTTTAAAAGTTTTTACACCTGTTTTTGAAAAACAATGTATCACACATCATCGATAAGCTGTTCCACAGTTTGGCTCCGACACTGAATTTTGACTGTGTAGTATTACACACATGCTGGCCTCTAATGTGCTCAAACACCTGGAAAGAGTCTGGTGCCATACTGGCACTGATTTCAGCAGGTAAAGAATTGGATTTGGTTTCTGGGTCTTGACCATATGAACAACTTTGCCCCCTAACAGGTTAATCCATCCAAGCAATCTGTAATTTAACCTGTGATAATGCATCAGTTTTTGTAAGATAATTATGTTTCAGACATAATATGTTTGTGTACTGTGAGTATTTAATAGCATCAAATGTAAATACTAAACTACCTCAAAACTGTAATTTTGTATTTTGGATATAAAATGACATCACTTCATTTTATCCTTATAGACATTTGAGTTAAATTGTCTATAATTAGTGTATGAATTTGTGAGTTAGGGGCAAACCTTGTTTTGTGAGGTCACAGTGACCTTGACCTTTTGACCTTTGACCACCAAAATCCAATCTGTTCATCTTTGAGTCTGATTGAATGTTTGCACCAAATTTGAAGAAGTTCCTTGAAGGCTGAGATATCACGTTCACGAGAATGAGATGGACAAACAACTCGGAAACATAATGCCTCCTGTTCTGACTGTCACCAGCACAGAGACATTGAAGTCTTTTATCAACCAGCCACTTTTTGAAATATCAGAAATCATCAACTGCAGATTTTACATAATTTACATACATGTATATCAGAAATAATGAGGGTCCTAGAATTGATCCCTGTATGACGCCACATGTTATTAGTCCTGGATTTGAAAAGACGCTTTCAATATCTCTAGTGAATACTGTGACTTAAAAAATGAGCATTTCTGTAGGTTATAACACTATATCCTCTAATTTATTCCATAAGAAGAAATAAACACTGACGTGCCCTCTGAAGGTCGATTCGAACCGTGTCGGTATAAAACCCATTGTGCATATTGAACATGACTGTTTTTTTGTTTTTTTTTCCATCTCTTGGCAATAACAGCAATTATATCAGATGACACTGATTTCACCTTTCTGCATTTTCTCAGCTGGAGAGGGAGTCCTGCTCCGCCAGGTTCCTCGCCAGTTTCACAGACCAGTCAAGAAGACAAGTGGTCAAGGAGCCACAGCGTTGCACTGTGACACCCATCTGCAAAGTCATTACATTCCCAGATTAAAACCTATTACTAATACTGATTGCTAAAGCTCAATGAGGCATAAAATGCAGTTTTTTTGCAATCAAGGGCGAAAGAGTGATGGACTCGAATGCGGAGCCAGAGTGGCGAGGTCGTCTCCGCTGGGTCGTGCTGAGAGAGGCAGCAACGGCTGAATGATGTTGTTTTTCTTTCCTTGTACTTAACCCATTTATGTTAAACACACAGGCCTACAAAGTGCAGTATATACGGCATGCATTATGCAGCAGTCTCCCATTAACATCAAACCACCCTGTACTAATATGTAGTATAGAATTTAATGAATGTATGAATAGCACTGAAACTGTTTTAAGATTATTAGAGGAGCTGTGGTGCTTCTAATGGTGCACACACACACACACACACACACACACACGTTTATTTGTCTCTTGGCCTGAATTCAGAAGTGACGACTGGTCATTAGACAAATGAACACAGTCATGTGTGAGTAAGTGGAGACTCGTTTGGGCCAAAGACTCTTCAATGTGGGTCAAGGGACTGCGCTGGTGTCTGATAATGATGTCTGCACAAACACTGCAACAATGCATACAGTCCATGTGGATGTCTGGTTTCAGGACCAGAATTAGACATGCGAGAATGTATGCACATCTCCACATCCAAGCTTTGATTAAAAAAAATTCAAAGAAATCTGTGAACAGATCATCCAAAATAAATCAAACAAGTTGCATCATTATTATCTGGTGCAGAACTGATGCTAAAGGAGAAGTCTGGCTTCATTAATAACTGTCGACACAACCCTTGTTTTTTTTTTTGCTCCTTCGTCCTCCATTGTTGTCCACAAACTATTACGAACATATAACTGAGCAAATCTGTTGTAATCAGCGACATGTTCCGTCATCACCTTTAACAAACACTGTAGTTTAGTGTCAATCAATCCCACACACTGAAAATACCGAACACTGATTAATCTGCTGTTTAAAATAATCCTTGAGTAACATACGGTAAAAACTGCGGTGACCAGCTGAGTTGGAAAATTACTGAGTTTAAAAAGAAAGAAGAAAATAACTTTAAAAAATGAAGCTTTATATTTGTGAGCTGTTTCTTTTTTTGTTTGTTTAATGTTTTTCTGCGTCTGCGCTGGTGACAGTCAGAGGATTCTCGTTTTCCGTACATTATTTTATTTCTTTATTTTTTGCTATGTTAACTTGGTGGCGTGTTGCTTTAACTGTTGAAGGAGTCTTTCAGACGAGAGGTGAAACATCCTGTAGACCCTCAGGCAGGTCCAGTGACCTTTGTACGTCTCTCAGAAATACCATGACCGCGTCAGCCTATCACACCTGCGGCACGTAAACGACCTAGCCTAGTCATTTCACCAAACAGCTGTTCTCTACATGAACAGGCTATTATCTGTATCAGACCACTGCAGTGGATGGTACAAGTATGTTCCCTTGAATTAAGTTTGTTTGCTACAAAACAAAAAGATTTACACTGTCCTCTATCTGATATGACCAGGAACTTAAGGACTAATTGCTCAGAGACCTAATGATGGGAGAATAAACGAGGGTGTGGTCCACTGAGGGAGGGGTCCCCCACCAGAATGGCTGGGCAAATGAGATAGACAATAACAATGACAGTGGGATTAATAAATCAATAAATGGAAACATGATTAGATAGGATTGATGGGATGCACAGAAGTGTGCTGCCTGGTGACATCACTGTGTGTGTCACATGTGTAAAAAATGTCTCTCTCTCTCTCTCTCTCTCTCTCTCTCTCAGACACACAGACACACACACACACACACACACACACACACACACACACACACACACACAGGGATTCAGACAAACAGGACAGCAGACGGGCAGTGAGCGAAATGAGGCAGAGAGACGGATTACCGGCCTCACACCTCGCACTCGCACTTCCCACTGGATGATTTCTACCGTATATAACATCTTTAACTGGGCTGAGAGAGGTGGCTCCCACCTCCTTCACTTCCCACATTTTGAAGTTTCAGTGGATCATAATGAGTCAACAAGGCTGTGATGTTCCAAAGGCTCAATAAGAAACAGGCAGTTAATCAGACTTCACAGTGTGAGACAATAGTTCACTGTTAAGCCACAACTATGAGTGATAGTGTGCAGCTGGAAACAGCGCTCCTCCGCAGGGCAACCAGGAGAAGGATGCAGGGAAAAGCACAGCTGCCCAAAGGCAGTTCCAGACCCGGATGAGTGAAATGAGGCAAGAGGTTTAAGTGACCAACAGAATCTTCACACATATAGATCGAGACTATAGACTCAGGTTATTCGTGCTAGGTGCATAAATGTGTTGAAACCACGTGATACAGAGGGATGTGTTCGCCTTGTGGAACCAGACATCTTCGGAAAATAGTTGTGGCATAAATCTGATCCACTGGTTGGCACTGTAACCTACTGCTCGTCTTTTTCTCCTCGGGGATCGTCGTGCTTTCGACAAATACTTCTGATTTTTGAGTAAATTTTGAATGTCTCTATTTATATTTCTATGTTAGATTTTAGAAATTTTCCTCTAAAAGACAAGCCCATAGGTCGTCTGTGCAGCAGGTTATTATAAGTTACGTTTTGTTGCTAGGCGACATCTAGCGGCTGTAGTAATTATGACACGAGGTCAACATGGGTCAACAAAACACAGGAATATCACACAGGAGAGCGGCGATCCACTCCCATGTGAAAGTAGCCTTTTAATATTAATTTCTCAAATATAAGAAAACATGTTGGTGTCGTTGTTTTCATAGTGTGGGAAACCAA
The DNA here is from genome assembly GCF_021018895.1 of Seriola aureovittata. NCBI lineage: Eukaryota > Metazoa > Chordata > Actinopteri > Carangiformes > Carangidae > Seriola > Seriola aureovittata. The sequence continues at coordinate 2,220,069 of NC_079383.1, read as the reverse complement.
CATTTTGGATTCAGTAATCAGCGGCTGTGATTCTGTGTTTCAGTTGTGAGGTCGTCGGATGAGAGCCAGCAGTCAACTGAGAGTCAACATTAAAGGGCAATGTTACGACACATGATTAATAATTAATGACGTATGACTAATTGAATCAACCTCCTCATTAGGTCCTCAGCTGCTGCTCTTTTGTTTACCTGATGATATGAGGCCAAACACAATATTCAAGAATTTCTTCCACAGTACCGCTGCTTGTGTTTCATCTTCCAGTCCTGTGGGGAAAACATGAGCCTCTAATATCCCCATGATATTTCAGCAGTTTTAAAGGGTCACACATTGAGTTCATCTTACTAGTCATAGTCTTCATCGGGGTTCAAGTCAAAAAGCAATGTCATTCTCAAATCATCAGGTTTACCTCAGCTCAGGAAGGGAGACTACAAATCCCTGGACATTTACCAAGGAGGGAGGATCTAACAAATGATGCTATCAAATTGCATTATGGGAAGTGTCCGAGTTTGTTTTTGACTCTGGATCTATACTAGGAAGTAAAAGTGCTTCAACTTGTGCCATTATTTCTTCATACACACACACACACACACACACACACACACACACACACACACACACACACATACATGTATATAACTCTTGTGAGTCTCCCAGCTTTATAAAAGCGCAGTAATATATTGCTGGGGTGCCCGTATAACATTGTTGTCTGCGCCTTCCACACAGCCTCACGATCTCTCTGGACCCGTTAGGAATTAAATAGATTTAAGTTAATAAACATCTGTGTAATTAGATTTTCTATGCTGAAGCTACAGTAGATGATCCGAGTTTATTCAGCCTCACCTGTAAAAACCAAGTTCTGTTTGTTTCAATATCAGTTTTATTTGTTTGTAGCTGCTTCTGTGAACTCGAAGAACATCGTTGCACTCTCAACATAATAATAATAATAATAATAATAATAAACTTTACTTATATAGCACTTTTCATAGAAGAGACGCAGCTCAAAGTGCTTTGCAATAAAAAAATGGAATATGGCAATAGGAGGACAATGAAATTTAGCAATAGAAATACAGGGGATGATAGAATATGTAAATAACATAATATCAGTGCAGTAAGAATAGTTAAATATGAGAGAATAAATTAAAAGCCAAGTTAAATAAGTAGCTTTTCAGCCGTCATTTACAAATGTTCACTGAGCATCTCTTGTAGCTCTTGGCAGGGTTAGGGTCCATCGTTTTGGAGCGTAGTTGTTTTCTTGTATGTAAAAGGTTGTGTATTTAACACCTGGTAGAGCGCACACCGTGAAGGAGGCCTGGGACATATGACAAACAGGATACACAGTGTGTGACTGAGTGACGTTGTACGAAGGCTTTGTCCATCCAGGACGTGTGCTGTCATTATTCCAAGATGCAAGATGCCGACGTCACCAGCAAATCAGGAAGCAGGGAGGGGGTGGGTTGTGTGGGGGTTTCCATCACCAGATCCCTGATTAGATCAGAGGACACTCCAATTATGAGGAGGCTTTGGGGCACATGTCTGCCGGCCCGGGTGTATGTCTTCCAGCTGAATCACGTGAGCTGCTGTTGCCGGCGGTGATGAAGGCGGCTCTTTGCCTATGCCTCTTTCTCGGGGTTTGTTTGTGCCACACGTTCATTCACATACATTTCTTAGAGAGTGAGATGAATGTGTGGACCTGTGCGGATCTTTTCTTTTCTGTGTATGACCACACACATATAAAATCATTTTTATTTTGACAAATACGAGTTTCACAAAAAAAATAAAAAATGTGGTGACAATGAAGTGTGGCAATAATACTGTAATTGGGCACCAGATGTTAAAAACATCTGGACCTTTTTTTGTCTGAAAACACCCTCAGCCGACTGAGTGGGGAATAGTTTTCGTTCAAATTAACAGACAGAAAAAACATCCACTGGAAGGAGTTTTTCACACTGATAAACAAGTCATGTTTTCTCCCTTATTAGTAGTATCTGTGCTGGTATACTATGTTTAGCCGGCTGCCTTATTATGCAGGGATCATTGCAGAATGTGCCACTGTTTTGGATTCGATTATATTTGTTTGTGTAATGAAGCCATCTGCTTTCCATTCTCTCTGTACAATTCCATTAATTAGTGCCACAGTTGATATTAGAAACACAATATTGAGAGATTGCAGGAGGGGAAGTCTGGAGAGATGAAGAGATGACGGGCGGGTGGTGTGGGCGGGGGGGGGTGGAGGTAGAGGAGGCAGAGGAAAAAGAAAAGAAGGCAGAAAAGAAAGGAAAAGAAAATGAGCATAGCTGGGAGTGATTGCAAATGCAGATGGTTATGAAGCTAAGGCAGATGGCGTGTCAGATTGATTATTGTCGCCAGCGCTGCATGATAGATACAAGGCGAACACTGAGCTCTCCCCTCATTTCAGATGACACAGAGTGATAGAGACGTGTCAGCTCGCAGGGTTAATCTCAACGTCATTCAAGCTGTTCCGAACCATTTAGACCCATCCATGTGTGCCAGGCCATTCATTCCTGACAAGCCGATTACACCTGTAAATAAATATAGACCTTGTGCTTGTGATTATGCAGCGGGCAGGTGGGATATTGCCGCCGCAGCAGCCGCAGCAGCAGTGGATGTGGATGTGTCCGCCATGGTGCTTTAGTGCTATCTCCTCGCAGCAGAGGGGAGCATTCTCTCCGGCCCCATCATTTCGCACGGGTGGCATTTCAGCTGACCCGTCTGGGAACAAAAGCAGCTTATGGCTGCGTCTCAGCCTCCAGCGTGAAATATCAAGAGCCAAATGACATCTGACAATATGTTGGATGTAAGCCGGCCTGTATATGCTATGATACCAGCCGGGTATCCACTTTAATTTCTCTGTGTTTCATGAGGCGGACAGAAACCATACACATGAAATGACCATCATTCACAGGGCTGCTGCTGTGATCATTTAGTGTTACTGAAGGTGATAAACTGTGGGTTAATGTTTGAGTCCCTGTCAAATAGCCAAGCCCATTACCTCTGCTCTGGTTTTATGAAACCTGAAAAATACTGGAGATGGTACAGAAGAGCACCGCACAATAAAATATTGACTCGGACATAAACAGGATTTTCAGCCTGATAAAAAATTGAAAGGAAAGGATAATGATGCTCAGCACCACACAGCAGACAGATAAAGTTAGCTGGTGGACAGAGTGGAGCATTTAGCAGCTAAAGAATCAGAGGAGCTGTTAGAAACCAAAAACTGCCAAAATAGAGGGAATATTGGACCCGTTGTTACAACTCACGACGGCTCGTGTCATCGAGATGCTTGTGTGATTTACATTTGGTTCTTGGCGGTTGTGGTGATTGTAGCTTGACAAGAGCTTCAACTGTCGCTGAGTTTACAAGACAAGAGGTTATAATACGTCCTGCGAGCAGCGCCACGTCTACATGGCTGATTAGAAGCTATTGTGACGTGAGTTGCTAAAGGTGCGTTGGATTTTATGTGCACTGACTTCATGTGAGGCATGCTGGGTCTAAAACAATACGAACAAAAACAAACAATGCTAATAATTAAAAATTATTAGTATTGTTTTATTATGACATTAAACCCACCTCTGTGGTGGCAACAATTAGTCCTGATTGGCTTCAGCTTCACTGACGCTCATGAAGTGCTTCACATTTCATCTTGTGTGGTTTTCTGTCCTGAGGGGAAGCAGTTTATCTTGTGTCTTCCCTCTGCCAGCTCATTTCTTATGGATGGACACCAACGCTATAGTTTTCATTTCCAGCAGAAAGGTGTAAAACACTTAAGTTCAAGTGTTTGTTGTTGTAAAAGAAATAATGCCCTTGTCATATTTTTCATTCTTCAGATTTTTTTTTTTTTTCACCATCCTGGAAACACGGCAGCTTGTGTTTTTTTGTTGTTGTTGTTTTTAAGTATTCTAAAGTCTATGGTTCTCAATAAAACAAAGAGATACAACAGTGTTGCTCTGGCATGTCTGACTTTACCCCCATACATCTTAACCATCATTCCATGTTTGAATAAAACACAGATTTAATTTCCTGTGTGTCAACAGACTGATGCAAACTTGTGTCTGGCCTGAAACATACGTTTGGGTGAGTAAACGGTGTGTATAGGTCTGACAGACTGAGGCTAACACTCACATTTTGTAAATAAAAAAAACAGGTATGAGTTGTGTGAAGAACCTGCTGCTGGGACACAGGTGTACTGAGCTCACTCATGCTGCAGGAAGTAGACTGTGTCTGGCTTGGCACTAAATCTCACAGAAAAACGAAGGATCCATTTGCAGTACAAAGGAAGTGTGTCTGCCACTGTGCAACCAAAACAGAAAGCACTTATTTTCCCTCCCTGTTTTCCCCGGTAGTTTTCTCTATGTAGGGAAAATGACAGGCGGTGGAACCGCCAGACTGAATTTGGCAAAAGAGAAAGAGCCTCATAGTCCGAGAAGGAGGAGGAAAAGAGAGAGAGAAAGCGACGTGTTTACTGTCCACTGGAAACCGATGCAAGAGCTTTGTCCCAGTCGTCCTTGCAGGTGTATCGCGCCGTGCTCCTCATGCTTACAATAATAAACACAACTCTACCAACCGCGGCGAACCTGAATGCGTCGCCATGGTTACTATAATAACAGCCACGGCTTGGTTAGGTTCAGGAAAAGATTGTGATTTTGTTCAAATAAGTCCTTCCTCAACGTTAGATCTTTGTCGTCATGATTACAATACAAACTGCTGGTTTCTCATTGGAATCGAACGACGCTCCATCTAATGTTCCTGTGTTTTGTTGATCCGTCCATCCACCTCCACCTCCTCCTGGACTCTGTCTCTCTTTGCACCACGTCACCGCACTTTTCCCTTCGCTTACTCGCTGGATCAGTAAGTAACAAAACCTGCTACTTATTAATACAACCGACTGTTTTACTCCGCCTTTATCACAACTCTGAGATCGGGTTTGTAGTTCAAACTGGGATTGTTATGGGTGTTTCTGGCTTTGAACAGTAGCGGAGGCCATGTTGCAGATGTTGCATACAAAGATTAATTGTCTAAACAATATGTTTCCTGGTGGTTATCTTTCCAAAGTGAGAAGTAGATAGAAGAACATACAATATTCTTCTTTACGACAGGAGGTTGTGTACAGGCACTTTATATTTACAGTATTTAGTGTATGTAATGTATCCACAGCATATTCTGAACAGTAAACAAATACATTTCAGAAGTGCATTGCATTGCATTCTTTGGTTTTCATGAAAGCATTTGAAACTGCATGAAAAGTATGATTTTCAGAATGTATTCTGAGGCCAGTCAAGTTCATTTAGACGCCTTTTAAACCCCAAACAGTTTGTTCCTATGGGAAGTAGGAGGAGGAAAGGAGGAGACACAAAAGAAAATATGTGCAAATGCTTCTCTTGGTTATAGTCAGTCATGCATTGATACAAAACATTTTCAAACTGCATCTGGCTAAATGCATTTTGGCCAAGAACATATACAAATTTAAATCCTCTCCATAGAAATTGCTCCCATCTTTCCCAAAGGAGAGGGCCTAAAAGGAGCAGAAAAATATGAATAATGTTACCTTGTGTGCAGTGCAGACTGGTACATGTGAGTCTGAAGAGGAGAATGATGGTTTCCCTGTAAACATGCTTTTCTTCCTTGACCTCCAGCTCAGTTAAATGTGCACATATTTGCATCAAAAGTGTAGTTTAAATTTTCATGAGTAGCTGGTTAAAAATGCAAAAAAAAAAAAACCCTATTTTAATTAAAAGTTTCATATAAGGCAAGACAAACAACAAAATGAATCCCACCTGTACCTTTGTTCCATAACTACACCAACCTTTTTTTATTCCACAGCTACAGGAGTTCTGATGCTGAACAAAGTATAAACAACCTTTCAGAAAACTTCCGCACTAAACAAAGCAGACGTGGAATAAAAAGCTCTCACTTCTTCTTTGTCTCTGGTTGATCAGCGCGTCTGCAGCCAGCTTTCACAGCCACTCCCAAACCACCAGAGAAAACAAACACTACCTTTAGATTTCTTCTCTTTCTTTTTCTTTTTTCATGTAAAACTTCTTCATGATAGATTTGACTCCCTTATTAACTGAGGCTGCTGATTGGGGACGCCATGTGTCTCTCCTCCCTCATCCCCTCGTCTCCCTCGGCTCCTCGGTCTCTCTAGTAAACGCTGTAATCAAAGGAGCAGCAGACAATAGTGCTGTGTCCCCGGGGACACTAACTAGTTTTTCTGTCATCAACAGTGTGCTGTTGTTGGTTCTCTTTTATTTAACCCATTACTGTTGATTTTCAGATTTTTGTCTGTACTTTTCACGAAGACGTGACAGTTACTCGACTACAGAAAGAGAGCGCCACAAAGTAGAAAACCATCATAACGTACAGACTGTCATGCCAAGTAACGTAGCAGATCCAACGCCTAAGTTTCAGTACTGACAGGGGTTGTCTGTTCTCCTGTAGACGAGCATACAGGTCGTCCATACAGCAGGTTATTATGACTCATGGCTACGTTTTGTTGCTAGGCGACATCTAGTGGTCGTAGTAATGATGACAAGAGCAAAGGGACGTCAGGAGGAGGTGGTGGTGGATGGATGGGTCAACAACTGTGTGAAACCAGCTGTTCATGTTGTTTCTATTATCCACGACCGTTCTACAAAGTTAGCCACCATGTTATTATTGTAACCATGACAACAGAGATCATCTGATATTGAGGAAATCCTTCTTTAAACCAAAATCATGATCTTTTTCTAAACCTAACCAAGCCATGACCTTTATTATTGTAACCATGGCGACTAAGGTCGGGATGCTGCTGCTGTCTGTACACTCCACGTGTTTATTAATGTAACCATGACAACCACAGTCTGGTACACCTGTCGTCAAAGGACGTTCTTTCAGAGACACTCCTACAGGTCGTATCAGAGGGTTGCTGACACGCTTTCATGGTATCACAATATTTCACCGTTATCATTATTATTATTAGTTACGGGTAAAAGTCCTACATTGAAAATGTGAAGTAAAAGTGTATTATCATGAATTAAAGCAAAAGTGGAAATCCAGAAAACATCCCTTGTGACTTACTGTTGTAGTTGTGGAGCTGTTGTTTTCATTATTGATTAATCTGCTGATTATTTTCACCATTAATCGATTGATTATTTGGTTTGTAAATTTTGAGAAATCTCTGTATCTTTAACTCACGCACTCAAGTTTTCCTTCAAACGTGAGGCTCAGAACTGAGGCCAGACAGTTCGATCTCAGATTCATCATCCCAGAGAATCTTGTTTCTTACAGTCTCAGAGTCCTTTAGCTGCTTCATTATAAATTGTCACTGAAGAGAGGCTTTGTCTGGATACTCTGACATAAAGCCCAGATGTCAGGTTTAGGAGGGCTGGATCCAATTGCAGACAATCCAAGGCAGGAAGTTGCAATTCAAGTGTATTTTAATAAAACAAAGTCCAAACAAAACTCACAAGATGGAACCAAACACAAGAGATCCAACTCAAGAAGAAATAAGAACAGGTACAAATAGAAATCTAAATGCTGAAAACACCAGGGCACAGAGCACGGAACAGAAAACCTCCTTGGGAACTAAAACAGACAAACAGACAAAGACAGAGGGGAAGACAAAGAGTCAATTAAAAAAAGACAGTGAGGAAAGGGTGATTGGACACAGGTGAAACACATCAGGGCGGGGCAGACACTCACATTGGAGGGAAATGGGACAAAGACAGGAAGTAAAACTAACATGAGACACAAGGGAAGTGACAAAATAAACCAGGACGTCTCAGTGAGTCCAGGTCCAGCTCTAGAAGAGAAGAGTCCTGGTTGTTCCAGACATCTTCATGTCAGAATGATGGAGGCCACTCTTCTTCTCAGGAAGCAGAAATGTTTTTGTTGCCTTGACACAGTCCTGTCTCTGAGCTCTGCAGCAGCTCCTTCCTCCTCATGGTTCCTGCTCTGACCTGCTGTCAGCTGTGAGACTTTACTGTTTATAGACAGGTGTGTGTCCCTCCACATCATGTCCAATCAGCTGACTTTACCACAGGTGGACTCCGATCAAGGTGTAGAAACATCTCGGAGATGATCAATAGAAAAGAGAGGAACCTGAGCTTTTTAATACATTTGCAAATATTTCTAAAATTCAATTTTTTGTCATCATGGTGTGTTGAGTGTCAATCGATGAAGCTGCAACATAACAAAATGTGGAGCAGGTGAAGGGCTCTGGAGACTTTCTGAAAACACTGTCTTGATTTCTTAAATTACATTGTTTTAAATTCTGCTGTTTCTTTGATATTTTCATGGATGATAAAATGTCATTCTCTGCAGACCCCCCCCCCCCCCCCGTAGATTTCACCCCCTCCTCACTGCAGAAATGTCTCAGGTGCTGGTTTAGGCACTTACCACCTCTCTCCTGGGGGTTTTCCATTCTGCTAATTATACTTCCTCCCATCCTCCCTCCCTCCTCTGTCCTCCGGCAGACCATTTATTTTGTTTATGTACTCCTTATCAATGCTAAATAGAGGGACTTTAAAGTAAAATGTGGTCTTTTATCTCATGAATAAACATGTCATCCTGCTGTCATACCTGTCTCCACAGGTAGTTAATTTTCTAAAGTATTAAGAATCTCCCCAATCACATCAGAAAACTTGCTAAAGTGCGGGATATGAAAGAAGTTCCACCTGTCTGACAATTTTTCTGTTGCACTTTACCCTCCACTCAAGAAAACCTTGGAACAAGCATCAATCAAACTCCACAACAAAGATGTCAAATATTACCAGTTTTATTTTTCTTCCCAGTTTAAATCAGTGAAGACAAAAACAACAGGTGATAGATTGCACCCTGAGCACAGCAGCCTGTTCCTACTGGAAAAATGAATCCTAGTAACGAAGTTCATTAATCTTTCCATGTTCCTTAAAACCTTAAGACGCTGCAGTAATTAATGTTGCATTTTACACATTTTTACATAATAAGAATAATAGGAGGAACACTGATAATCCTGTTGGTGTCATGAATTTATCAAAACAAACCTTGTTCTCTTAAATACACTTCAAGTGAAGGTCAAAGAGGAAATATCCAATACTGCATCAATATTTCAGTAAGAACAAATACTAACCCCGAGGCCAGAGAAGTGAGGACGAGGTCCACTGTACTGCCTCCATCCATCAACAGGATGTGAATGAATCTTACTTTCAGGTGACTTTCAGCTGTCATTAGTGTCAAGCTGCAGCAGTTTCCCCCTCAGCTCTCTCTGCAGGGGACGTTTTTTGTAGTAGTTTTCTGCTGCATTGTCTGGGGCCACGCTCACACTGGCAACACGGGTCTCTATAAACAACACTCTTGTCACTCTTGTCAGCACTTTGCTTTCATACCTGCTTCACCAGGTTGGAAGGTCTCTGGAGAGAGAGAGGGGGACCTGCAGTGAAGATTTCTCATCCAGTGACTCAGTGTCTGCCGAACATGGGACAACCCTCGACCTGTCTGTTCTAGCTCAGGGTCCATGAGGAAAATGTTGTGTGTTTGTAACCGGACCAGCGTTTGAAAAAAAGGTCACATTTTCAAAAGTTTCTTTTTCTTTCTTCTGAAGGATATGTTCACAATTGTCTTTCTTAAAAGCTCCATATTTTCTTCTTCTTCTGTGTTTTATTTGAAGTGTTGAGTGTTTGTGGTTTTAAGAAGCAAAAAGCATCTCAGTGTAGTTTCAGAAAACAGTCAGCCAATCAAAAGAGAGGAGGCTCTGAGCCTCTCTTCTGATTGGCTGACTGTTTTCTGAGTAATCACATAAATATATAGCAGATTTCAGGTAAAAACACTCAGAGAAACCAAATCCTGTAAAGGTTTGGATGGTGGGTCCAGGTGGGTGGGGCTTGGTGACTGCTTTGTTGTGACATCACAAAGTTCCAGAAGTCCTGACGGCTGGTTTTAAGGCTCAGTTTCTGAATACAGGCTGTGTGCATTTCTCTGTGGACTGAGGCTTTGATACTTTCACAGTATTAATATAGAAGCTAGAGCTGATGTATAATCACACTACACATGGACAGAGACATTTAGACTATATGTGACCTTTAAAACTCAGGCACTCATATCCTCCTGTTCATAGAGGCCATTTCAAAGCCCCAGATGACTCTGAGCGGGACCATGGGCTGGACCAGCAGATCCATATTACAGTCACATCTGTCTTAGTGTTCCAGACGTGGCCCTGGTTCAGGTTGTGTACAATAAAGAGTGGGTGGCATCATCCTACCTCATGATCAGTCAGCAGCTTCAAAGTAGATGTAGGCCGGGCTTGTGAGAACACCTACAAAACGCTAGTCAGGGCTAGTACTCATGGAGGCTCAGGGCCCAATCTGGGCCAGACTGCTGTCAGGAGTGTTACACACCAGAACTCATGGTGTGTATCCTCAAAGTCTAATAAACCCCATATAACTTCAGCAGAGTGGATCTTTTAGGATTTTTAAATCCTGCACCTTTTACATCCATGTTTACTTGCTAGCACTCTTCTTCTTCTCTGCTATTGCTGGTGCATGAACACCAGCTTTATGTCAGTGGAACAGTGTAATACCTTACAAACCAAATCACCTCCATCCGTGCATGCACCCAGCTTCTAACTGTCAGAGGTCAGAGACATTAGACAAAAAGGAGAGGGCACATTTCAGAATCATTTCCTGTGTCTCAACTACACCAATAAAGTACATGCTAAGCTTTTTGTGCAATGCAATATGAATCATTTCACTGTAACATATAGCACAATACCAATTACATTTAATGCAGCATTTCTGAACAAAATTATTGCAGATTTCATAATAAAATGCAGGTCTCTTGGACTTTATCAGCCCACATATGAGACTAAATCAGTTAAAGTCAGTGAGGTGTTATAGTGCTTCAGCTCCGGTCTTGGAGGAGTGCTGCAAGTCTGCAAACCTCCAGATGTTACTGTGCTCGCTGCGTTGCCCTGAAGCTTTGAATCTTATTTCAGCACAAATAGAAACAGACCCCCAAAGATTGTTAAGGCTTCATCCACCACAAGTGGTTCTAATTTTTCTTTGAGTCACCAGTGATTAGGGTGCAGGTGCTTGTGGCCACAGGACTGGATTGTGATTTCTATTTTAAAGATTTTTTGCTCATTTTGTAAACTGATTCTAAATAAATCTGATCTACGTAAATATAACTGTCTTTTCCAGCTTGGTCTTCCCATTAACAGGAAGAATGATTAGGTTGTAGATAAACGCTCATATGGGCACGTGACTGATTCTTTAATCCCACTTGAGGAAACAGCTTAAATCAGCGTCAGTGCAGTGTGTGATGCTCTTGATTTTGTTTTTTTTTTGTTTTTTTATGCAAGGCTTTCCAAGCATGAGCAACTGCTGGCTCTTAGATCGCACATCTGTTTCCTTGCTTCTATGAATCCTCACATCTGGGTTCATGGTCTGTAAGTGATTCAGATCACATCACTCCTAATAAATGAGACCATAGTGGACTTGGAACAAGGCCTGACACCTGCACTGTCAGGCATGGCTGTGCTTGCTTGGCATAGCACTGATCTCACCTGGCCAAATGTACGTTGTGTGAACACTGATGTAAGGAGTTTTGATGGTAAAGCATATGTTGTGGTGTAGCGTGGGTGCAGAGCTGGGTTGAAGCAATTGTTGCATCATAATCATCAGCTGTCCTTCCACCATCTTCTGGCCCTTCCGGTTCCTTTCATTAGTCAGTTTTGTGTAATTGTTATTCGTGTGTAATTTACATCACAGTTAATTTTCGCTGTGTCGTTGGTGTATTTTTGTACCTCACAGGCAGCCGTCAGTTCCCCTTCATTTCTATAAAATACTGGATGTAGGTCAATTGGCTAACTCTTGAAATTTGCCTGGGTTGTGGAATCCATCACAATGAGGTAATGCAGTATGAAAATCAATGGGGAAATCAATGAGCAAACTCTTGAAACTTGGATTACACAGTTCAAGTGACTTTCATGAGACTGATAATTGATTTTCTCACTGAAGTAAATGGAAACGGAAAAGTAGTACATGTACATTCAAAACTGTTTGTCCTGCATTCAGAAATGTTAAGAAAAAAAATGTAGCCCACTGTAGTGTGTGACTGAGACACAACAAACAACAAACCTTTACTTTAGGGACAAATTTGAGGATTTTAAGCAAAATGTGTGGGAGGTACTAAACTTTTTTTTAGTAATAATAATAATAATAATAATAATAATAAGTAAAGCATTTGATAACACCATAAAAGATTTAAAAGAATACCAATTCTAACTAGAACTACCACCTCATGGTTGTCTGCCTCCTCCACTTTCAGATCACATCCCTGTTTATCCAGAGTCATATAAAATATTAACCATTTGTGTGAAATTTTGTCATAATTGCTTAGTGAAGAGCTTCTCGAGTTATAACGAAAAAGTGTTTTGTGAGGTCACCACAACCTTGACCTTTGACCCTTGACCCCCAAAATCTAACCAGTTCATCCTTGAGTCCTGGTGAATATTTGTGCAAAATCTGAAGAAGTTTCACCAAGGCATTACTGAGACATCGTGTCTCTTTCTGACAAAGTTTCTCAGATGAAAAACTTATGTTTTCTTGACCTTTTATCAGAATGGCAAATACAAGTGAGTCTAAAGCCACTCTGGGATCTATAACCTGTGAGGAAGAGAAGAGAAGAGGCCTGAACTCCCACAGACACAACAAAACTTTAGTCTGAAATCATTAACATTTCTAATGTTACAATGAATAATTAAAGAGATTCATAAAGTCTAATTAAAATCTAATATCTCTTCATCAGTAATTTAAATCTATGGGCACATCTCTGCCGTGGTTATTACGTCTGACTTTATCTGCTGCCGATATTGTCTAATTGATCAGGGCGTGATTAGGTTTGGGCGATGTAATTTCTCGATACAGTCCAGCCTAATGTAGGGATTTACATCATTGTCATACATATAAATATACATTTTTCTTACAATAATATAATTATTATATATAATATTTTATCTTTAAGGGTTTTTTTAGAATATATTATTGTGAGAACTAAGTTTTGTTTTTGTATTTCCACCCAAAATCTGTGACAGCATGTACTGTCCCTGTGACACCAAACACAGATTGTAGACAAGTAAACTGGCTGCTTGCTTCATATGTGCCGTCACACACCGATGTTACTTGACCTGTTTGCCATGTTCAGTCATATACAATGTGATGTCAGAAGGTCGCCATCGAGTCTCAAGTATGTATTGAAGCGTGTTCACATGCAAGTCTGCAGCTGAACAGCACCACCTTCATACTGAAGTATAATAATATATATAATACAGTAAAAAACTCCTGCTTTGATACAGTCAGTATTGAAGTGAGAAAGAACTGCATCTTTAAATACATAGCTAGTCAGACTTAGTGATTGCTGCTTGGTTAAATATAACTGACAGTGAAACACAATGTAATGGCTCTATGTATAAATACATATATTTGTGGTAAGAAATCGGGTTGGGTTTGGAGGAACCTTTCGGTTTGGGTTCACACGAGGGGAAGAGGTTGTCATTGCTAAAGAGAAGAGTTCTGATTTGTTGATTTGGGTGACTAACCCTAACTCACGTTGCACTCTCACCATGGAAACCGGATCAACATGGACCATCTCCCCGAGAGCTTTTAGGAGATTGGGTGATGCAAAAGCAGATTTACCAGCTCAATCAGACACACCTCATAATCAACAGCTCCCACATGATATATGACCAGGAGCCGCCCGTGTCACTCGGCCTGTAATATACAGCTGAAAGTGGGGAAGCAATAAAAGCACTTTATCTACCTGTGAAAATGGTCTCAGCAGGAGGGGTGGGGGTGGGGGTGGGGGGTGCGGGGTTCACGTGCAGGTGCTGCTGATGTTTTCAGCACCTTGGGCAATTTTTCTCTGTCTGTGAGTAATATTTTCCATGCAGGTCCAGAATTGCTTATGGTCCTCTTTCATTTCCTTTCATTATAACCATATACACCCCACACAGAGAGCCGGAGTCCAGCGGCGGCCTGCTGGACATGATAAAGAATCCAGGCATCTCTTGTACAAACATAGAGATCACTGGCTTAATGCTTTCATTTAAGCACCATCGGTTTGTTAACGAGGGGGTGTTATGAAGACCCAAGCTGACCCGACTCTCTCTGAATGTGTCGCTTTCAGAGAGTCTGCTGTGTAAACGCTTCGGTCAGGATCTGTCTCTGGATAACATGATGCAAAGCCTGAGGAACGTCTGTGCTGCCACAATCCTGACCTGGGTGGATCATTGTAGTGACTTCCTGTGACTTATTTATCATTTATTATTGTTTTTTTGTAGGGATGGGATGGTTCCGCTTCTATTTTAAATATATTTTTGTAGTTTTGTTGGAAAAGGGGGGGTGGAGTTAGCCTTGGCCGCCCCGGCTGGATGGGCTGGGGCCCTCTTGTCTGCCCCTCGGGTGCTCTGGTGTGACCTCTCCTCCTCCTATATGATAATTATCATCCTATAATTATCATATTGTTATGTTATTATTGCTACTATTATTATACTGTTTGTATATGTGCGTGTACATGTAAATATGTGAATATATAATATTCTGCCAATACAACGATGTTTATCACATTGCTGCTATAACCATATTATTACTACTATTATATATCACTGTTATTATTATTATTATTATATACGATCAACTTTCATTAGAACATCCTTACTTTGTCTATTATGTTTTATGGTCTCTGTCACTTTCTGTTTTTCCACCAATAATAAATAAATAAATAAATAAATAAATAAATAGATAAATGTGTTTATTTCCTTTGGAAAAAAAACATAAATACATGAGGTCAATCCCGGTCTCTGTACATGACCACGTCTTTTGTCGGCACTACGTGTATTTGTACTTCACATCAGGAATGAACATGTGCAGGCGTTGAAAAGGAATCTCCCTCCAGGCACAAGAGAGTCCGTCTCTCTTCACCAGAGTCTGTAGGTGAAAGCTTGTTTTTGGTCCCTGAGTGTAGAATTCATTTTTTTATCTTATGTCAGTCTCCTGTTTCCAAGACCAAGAATGAACTTTCACACTCTAGATTACGCATCACGTGCTCTCATTCAATTTTAAGTGGCGCTGTCATTATTATTACTATTATTATTATTATATTTGAATATATAATTTTTTTGCGATTTCAGATACGGTGCCTTCTTTTAATCAGTCATCAGCATTGTATCCACAGACTCTCACTCTGTTTTTACTTTTAGTGTCCTCCTTAATTGGTTATTTGATGTGACCTGAGAAACATCACTGAGCCAAACAACAACAACAACAACAACAACAACAAATTTCAATCAAGAGTTTAACCTCATAACATCCACATGATGTTTTTATATAATACAGACATATGAAATATGTATGAAATATATGAAATAACCATGAACTCCATGACTGAGTGTTTCCAGCTTGACCTGCAGTGAACCAATCACAGTCTCATAAACACAGATTCAGAGTTTCTTACATCACAGACCTGAGGAACCAATCCTGTCAGAGAGAGTTAGCATTAGCACAACCGCTAACACTGTGTCAGCCACTGCCAGCTACAAGCTAACAAACAACATCAACAAATACAAGATGCTAACTGTGCTAACGGTTCTGACCCGTCTGCTAGTCTCTGGTTCTGGTCTCAGACTCCTCCTCTGAGTCTGGGTCTGACTGAGGCTCAAACATGTGGCTGAGTCTCTCTGATGTTTCCTCCTCTCACCATCTTGATGCTCTCTGCTCTTTCACCTGTCCACCTGGAGCCAGCAGGTGGTGGGCGGGGCTCAAGGCCTGATCCAGGTTTATCAACCAGGAAGTGAAAGGAGATGAGATTCAGACCTAGTTTTCCTTTTTTTTTCACTTCAGTGTGAAAAACATGTTAATCAAAATGTTAATCACAGAAGAGGATTTTTATTTAGTTTAAAACATGTCTGGAGAGGAACTTTAAGAACCATCACATGTGACAGCTGTGGGAAATGCTACATCAGGACCCGGGATTTATGACTGAATGAACACCAGAACATCAGCTGTCTGTGAGCACCAGACCAAAACCATTCACAGCACCAGACTGGGAAGAGGTCAGAGGTCATTTACCAGGAGTCAGTGGACAACAAGAGAAAAATCAAGGAGGACATGCACCATCTGACACCGGAGACCATCTTTACAGTTACTATCCCTGCCTGCAAACAACACCAACTCCATCTGCAGAGAAAGTTTGTCTGCATGATCATTGAGTCAAGTTTTCAGAATCATGCAATCATGTGCATTGTCTTAATATATTCCCATGATCGAGACACTGTAATGCAAACGCATTTATCTCAGCACTTACAACTTATCAAGATGCCAGGAGTGATCTTCATGATGAATATTAGAGTAGTCATCAGCAATAATGAGTTTCTAGATGGATGGAGACCCGCTCGTGACATCAGCTCCCGCTTCCATGTAAAGCGAGTTCAGCAGTCTCAGGAACCCAGGGGTGTCCATGGCAACAGAGCCGGATGCCTCTTTTACCTTGAAGATGAAAATGGCATAGCAGATACTGCACTTCCACATAATGTCAATTAATTATGCATGAACAGCGCTAGATAGCATCATGTGACGCTGTCATCATCTGACAGAACACTGACAATCACCTTAACCATCATCTCTGTTGTTTCATGTGCAGATGTGTAAGACGCAGTGATAATAAAGTCAGGGTGAGTCCATCCTCGCACATCTTGTCAGGAGCTTTAATGACACTCATCGCTTCTGTATGAAGCAGAGGATGGAAATCCTCTGGGTTGAATAACACGCCATGACTGAACACACGCACACACACACACACACACACACACACACACACACACAGTCCTTGCGCTTTTCCTCCTGAAACCTGGTGCAAGAGGCCATAAATATTTCACCTCATTCTTTTTAGGCTCTCCTGCTCCCCGGCATCCTGAAGACAAAGCAGCTACATTTTGCAGCTCATTTGAGGACTCTGACAGTCTGTAAAATAGCCTCGCCCGCACTGTTTCTGTGGCAATTTCATGGCCTGTTGATCCTATTTTGGGTCAATTTCACTACAATGATGCTACACATTCTCTAATCTGCTGCTTCCCATTATGAGTGCTCAAATATAAAAGCAAATATATAGACTGTTCTCATAATAATTATTGTTTTTTAACATTTATCAGACCACACAAGTCAAACACACACGCACACACACACACGCAGAGGAGATTTTTTTGTCTCCAGATGGCCATCGCTCTAGTGGTATTAGAAAAAACAAGCACAAGACAAAGGTGCATAAATATGAATAAAGGCTAGCTGTCAGCCTCTTAATGAGGTTAGTGAGTAATGGGCTGCAACACGGTTGTTTGTCACTGTTTGACACGTAGCATGTGGACAACTTCATCTAATCCAACTGTATCTATTAGATCCCGCTGCTCCCAACTGCTGGTGATCCATGGGAAATATAATGGCTTCCGAGTAGCCTATTGATTTATTGAAGGGTCTAATCCTATGGCTTTACAAAACATGTGGTGCTATAGCATGTCAGTAATGTCAGTGAGCTCACTTCAGCTTCTGAAATAGAGAAAAACCCTCCACATGCTGATTATCATCAATCTACCAATTACTTCTCAGCACATACAGACCAGCCCATGAGCACTGGCACAGATATTTACAGTCTCCCTATGATTCCCAATAATAGGAAATAAAACATTAAAATAAAACATTTAGTCTTTTTCTGCTCCCAGGTACAGAAGCGTATCGCTGCCACGCCAGAAAAAAAAAAAGGGATCAGTATCATTATGACGTGAAAAGTTTATTTCATTTACAAATTCTACTCATCACCCTTGAATGGCCTCGCTCCAAATTATAATAAGCACTTATTAACCCTACGTGTGCCTGGGCGTTCACTTAGATCAGTGGAGGGAGCTCTGCTGGTTATTCCTATAGGTCTTTGCTGGTGACTAGAGGTGACTAGAGGTGACTAAAGGTGACCAGGCCTCAGGTGTTAGAGCCGCCGGTCGAGATGAGACAGGCGACATCATCAGCGTCTTTTAAAACCTTCTTTTAATCGAAAAGTTTCTATAAAAGTTTTTATTTTCCCACAATAGAGACGATTTATACTGTCATATAACTTACCTCAGTTTTATTATGTTTTTTTTCCTTGTTTTTAATTGGTGTTTTTATTTCCTCTTTTCCTTTCTGTAAATTAATTTGTGCTATATATATATTTTTCATGTTATAACAACATATTTTCATGTTATTAAAATTTATCACGTTATAACAAGGAACTTCTCTTGTTATCACAATATGATATTTATATAATTTTAACAGGAAACATTTCACTTTTCACCAAGACAACATAACTCAACTCAAACTGGCATGAAATCTGCTGTGGTCTCCAGAAGAGTCTCTTTTTTTTTTTTTTTTTACTTTTGGGGACTTCCTGTCCTAAGCTACATCACCTGACTTCCTCTTCTGTATTCGTCAGAGCAGGAAACTAATCCACAGAAATGATGTGATACTAGTCACGGCAACATTGAGCACAATCTCAAAGGAAAATTTCCAACATCTTGTAGAATACATGACATGAAAGCAAGAGCAACAGGAGGCCTAACCCCTGTTACTATGGTGTTCTTAATGAACCGCTCTGAGTGCATTTCTACACTCAAGAACTGCAACTTCTGTCCGTCTGAGATTTTTTTATTTCATTCATTAGTTTTACATTTTTTGTGAAGGAACTGTATCAGAATGTGAATAATGACTGTCCTCTCTCAGCATCATTTGTGACTTTGTTATTGCACAGAGGAGGAGGAGGAGGAGGAGGAGGAGGAGGGGGCAGATACAGTGACACCCAAGGCCGCTGTTTGTTCCCCGTCTCCTACCGACAGTCACTGTTGGTTTCTTTCAACCATGATCATGATATTTCTATAACCATAACTAACCAGTTTTAGTTGCCTGAAGCTAACCAAACCTAACCCTAACACTGAAATGACATTCATGTTCCCCAGAGGAAGAACCATTTTAAATGTACTGTATACAGTACTGCAGGGTTCAATTAAGAAAAATAAAAATCATCATGATGTTGTTGGTTGCATCTGTTATATCAGAGACAATGATTTAAGTATTAAGAACACTGCAGACTCTGCAGGTTCCCAACCTTTTCCAATTCATGACCCACTTAAAAGTCTCAAAAATGTCTGCGACCCACATCCGACCGTAACAATCAAGAGGCTGAATAATGACTCAGAGCATTTTTTATTTTAATGATGATGATTGAACACTCAGGACTGAACTGGAAACAGGAGAAGCTCAGTTTTTCCTTCGCTTTATTTAACTCACCTGTTTACATTTTATTAAGAATTGAAGTTATGCATAATTGAGGGCGTGGCTGCCTTGAGTGACAGGTAGGTGAATGTATGCGGCGGTACTGGCATGATGGCAACGGTGGAGCAGCTCACTCTGAGCTCTTCAGAAAACCTGTAGGTGACGTCACGGAGGCTACGTCCATCTTGATTTACAGTTACTGGATATTGACTCTGTCCTCAGTAACTGACCCACGCTGACTCATCTCTGCATAAACATAAAGTTAGCAGCTCTGCTTACCTGTCGATGGTCCGGGCCCACAGCACATTAAAGGATCTACTTCCTGGATAAAAGCGATAAGAGAAATATATTCACTGTTCCATCAATCAATCGGTCCTCAATTAAACAGCACTTCATGATCGATTGATTAATGTGAAATAATGAGGAAGGCTCGCTGCTGCGTGTAAAATGACAAATGTTGGGCTCGGGAGGGGCACTGCAGCTATCATGGACTAATCATAATGGACTAATCCATTAACAAGAATTCAGCAGCAGGGGTTCATTAACTGAGGTAGACATGTGCAGGCTCAACTTTTATCTCTGCGCTCAAGTCTCTTCAGAGACACACATTACTCCTGTGCTGTGCTGCAGGACTGCCAGCAGAGAGGCTGCGTGTTTCCTCATGCGCTCACTGATGTGTGTTTGTGTACATGTGTATGTAGTACACTCAAATGGTAAGTTTTGAAAGAATTACCAGATGGCTGTGTTCTTAGGGGGAGATTGCCAAGGTTAATGATAATGAAGAATTAACAGGATTGATGTGTAATTAGACTGATGGATGGAGTCACTGGGAGCGCATATTTGTGAGTGTGTGTGTGTGTGTGTGTGTGTGTGTGTGTGTGTGTGTGTGTGTGTGTGTATGTGTGCGCGCTCACACACATACAGAGGCACGAACTGACGCCATTACAGAGCACAGTTCCCTTGGGTCTATTACACTCAGCTCATCTTCAGACATGCAACGTGAGTTTAATGTGATGGAGGACACAGTTTAAATGCCATACCATCATCATATGAAATCGGTTCTCACACGAGCGTGCAAGTGCATACACAAGTGCACGTGCGCATTCAAATGGCACACACATGAATCATGTGTCTCACCTCTGTGTGAGGACGTTGTGTAGATCGACCCTGCTGCTCTGGCCTCAGATGTGCTTCATTTCGTCTCAGAAATCCATATCCACACAGTTTAAACTTATCATTGATTTTGAAAAAAAAATCCAGATGAATTACTGATGGAGCTAGACAGCCTCGCTGGTGTAACATAGTAGTGTCATTTTCCCGTCTCACCCACACAGCCACCTACAACCAAGAGACTTTCCTCCTCTGTCTTTATCTGGCTCTAATCTCCTCTGTGCTTTCACCTCTAAATGAAGCAATCTGTACTGGGATAAGGGCCTACACCCTGGATACTGTAATTGGTTCCCCTCCGAATGAACCTGAAAGTCTGGATGGAATGAGCCACATACTACAGACATACGATTACTGTGTGATTTTAGTTTTACTCTCCATCTGCAGAAATTTAAAAAAATGCACAATGTTTGTCTGTCATGAACATTTTCTTTGTTTGTGTTTAAACCAATCTATTGTGCCTCTTAAATTTTTCTGGTGCCTACTTTTTGGAACAATGATGATACTTTATGACTAGATAAACATAATTATCCTAAAGAAGAACTGTATACATCCTAAAGTGATCTTTTCATATCATAAAGTTATGTTTGTTTTCAAGACAGGAATTATCAGAGAGGAGCGGAGTGACCTTCTCTGCTCTTCCCAGCTGCCGCACACACACATTTGTTATGATAAGGCATGAATCAAGTCTCTATTGAGTGTCATATCATCTCATATCAGCAGGATGTGAGGTCACTCTCATATGTTCTGTGTATAAATCCTGTGTGAACTTTGTATTCTTTGAACATTTGCATTGCAAGCTCTTTGTGTGTAACTTGTTCCCTTGCTGCAAGAATAAATATCCTACTCGGTACTACGGTGAGTTTATTTGATCATTTTCCTAACACTACTTGCAGCTCTTTTTCCTAAGCTTCCGAAGCTTCCCTAAGCTTCTCTTTTCGAAACTACAAGAAAATGACTAATATTTCAATGTTAAGACAGTTTAAGCCTGAATTTCACAATTCTGTTTACTCTGCTTTTTAAACATACACGTCCTAAAGCCACGTAACAATTCAGAACTGACAGTATTTATGTAGAAACTACGATGCCTCGTGGAAGAGAAACATTTCATTATAATCTGACAGATTTATTGATTCCCTTGTGTTTGGTTAAAATTTTGCACTGTCATGTGAAAATACTTATATTAAACAATAGGCTTGTATTTCTGCCGTGCCTATTAACACAACCCAGAATTCCCACACTATCTGTGCAGGAACATAAGGTAAGAATGCAATAAAACATACAGCAACAATCCTCAAAGCTGCATATCACAGGTCGTCCTACAGAACTTAACCTGAACATTTTTGATCTTTCTAAATCATGCTGTCTTTCTATACATGATGACTGCAGTTGGAAAAATTTACAGTATTCAGCAAACTGCCTCACTTAAAAAATGAGACCCACCGCATCAACACCCAGAGGAGCTCATTTAATACAACTTACAGTATGTTGAGTCAGCCACTGAGGTTGGACTCTAAGCAGGGTGACCAAAAAGAATGATAAACTCCCACACATGGAGAGAAATCCCTGAGGAGAGGCACCTAAAAATCATAATATTGGAAATCAAAATGCTGGGTCACAATTCAGTTTGACTCCAGAGGCAGCTGCAAAAATAAGACACAGGACTGTGAGGCTGTATTTGGGCACATCGGGTGCTTTGAGCTAAATACTAACCTCAGCCTGCTAACATGCTCAAAATAACAATGTCAGTGCCGACAGGTTTTACAGAAGCATGTAAGCATACAACACAAAGTGCACCTAAGATTGACAAGAATGTCATTAGTTTTGCAGGTATTTGTTCCAATCTTTCCAGTAGTTGCTGATATATAAACAAGACTAGGTCAAAACCTAGTATATGGCTGGACGGTGTGTGGCCAACGTACGACACTGAATCTCTGCTTCGTCCAAAACGTTGCTGGATTTGTTGCTAGGTGCGTTTTTGAAAAAAAGTTGCTAGAGGTAAGAAGAGTCAGTAAATCTAGCAACAAAAAGGTGCCAAGGAAGCAACACTGTCTGTCAACCATGAATGTAGTTTTCAGTCTGCCAGCCCAGACTGGTGCTTACAAAAACAGCTTCGTTAGTGTTACAAAGAATTCATGGTTACAGAAGTTTCCTGATATGTGTGACGGTTTGTCAGTATTTGGAGCTGAACGCAGGTACAGACAGAGGTGAGGAGTGAAAAGTGGTTTTAATGAAAACGATGAGGAAAAGGGGGGAGACTGGCAGAGATTCAGCCCAGGTATTTAAACTGGAGTCTTGATGAGTTGATGAGCAGCAGGTGTGGGGAGGAGCCAGGGGCAGGAAGCCACACCCACATGTACAGACAAACGCAGACCAAAAGAGGAGGGGGAGACACAAGGGAAACTAGGAAACACAAAGTTAACCATTTAGATAGAAGATAACCATTAAAGTTATGGTCTGATTAGTCGAAAGAAACCAGCGTTGACTGTTAACATCAGTCTCCTTGACTCACAATTCTCTTGTACTGAAAGTAAAAAAAAGTAGGTCGATTCATCATCTCTCTGCCTTTTCCTCCGAAGCTCCTGACGGACGAGTCATAACTCCTACGACCACCAGAGCGCCTTCTCACATGAACATAAAGAAACGTTTCAGGGGATTTGTTGAAATGCCTGATCTCTCCATTTCCCGCTCATAAACTCGTCATTATAAAAGAAGAATCTCACACATACTGCAGACCATGTGTGCTAATGGTTTTCTAAAGGGGTCTGAGGCTTGTATGATCAGGTGGCAATGTAAAGGTGAAGAGACAGAATCTAATGGTAGAAAACTGGATGTTTATGTTGTTTGGCAATGCCACTGATTGAAAGTGGTTTGTAAAATGCTCACCAAAGTCTCACTAATGGCTTTTGTGGGATTAATCGCTTTGTAAAGTCTGATATGAGTGTTATAAACCATATCTTTGATTGCCTCTCTGAATATTAAGGATGAGTGAGATACCACTGCCAATGCTGGTTTACAATTAAATGTGATGAATTAGTAATAATATGGCACTATAAATAACCACAGAGCTTCTTTTTGTTGTTGTTTTCACTTAAATGTTACAATGTTACATACAAAGATTTAAGTTAGCATATGTGTCTCTGACACATGTGCACTGTCACACCGTGGTGAGGTGGTCTTGTCCTGGTTTTGTTTTGTCCTGTCATTTCCTGTTTTAATTTCAGGTCACTTGCCCTTCCTCATGTGTCTCAGTCTGATTGCCCTGAGTGTTTCCACCTGTGCCCTATTTCCCTCCATGTGTTTAAATAGTCTGTGTTCCCCTTGTCTTGTGCCAGAGTGTCTTTGTCCTTGACCTGCACCCGAGCCCTTGTCCACGCCCACAGCCCTTGTGTTATTCCAAGTAACCCGATTGTTCCTCGTGAAGAGTGATTTTTTGTTTATAACTTCTTGTCAGAGCTAATGCTCATAGCCCTTTGTTTTCCCACTTTGAGTGATTTATGGTTGGAACTGCTGATTAGCGTTTTTTCCTCCTCTCGGAGTGATTTTGTTTTCTCTTAGAAAGTAGGGACTTCCTCTGTGAGTCAGGTTAGGACTAGTATTTTCATAGCCATTTATTTTTCACCCTGTCTGAGGTCACGGTGTTTTCAATAAAGCCTATTGTTTGCAAATTCTCTGCGTCTGAGTCCTGCCTTGAGTCCCTGCCTGACATGCACGTCACCAGTTTCATGCATCAAGTTCCTGCTTTAGTGGCTCTGAACATCCACACAGGTGTGTTCTGTCTGATTAGACCTGCGCTCAGGTTGAAATCAGGTGGTGCAATGCTGGGAATTATGCAATGGTGGAAATGAAAACTAATTTATACTTCTAAACCACTACATTTATCTGACAGCTGGAAGCATTTTCAGATTAAGATTTTTTGCTGCTACTGCTGCAAAACAGATAATATTACATAATATAATCCATTGTTAAAGATTAAACCAGTGATACCAACATGTTAATTTTATGAAAACTTACAATTGTAATCATGGTCCAAGGTTTCTGTTCAAGGTCCAGAGTGGTTTGTCAAATTATCCAATAACATGATTTTTTAAAAAGCCCAAAATGAATAAAGATCTGTTTCTTCTTCTTCCTTCCTCTCAGCTCATAATCCCTCTTCTAAATCAGTGGCTACCCATTTATTTTGTCAACCTTGGAATGGGAACCACTGGACTAGCAAATATGAAGTAATTAAAACTTGCTCCTCCATAACTGGCCACAGCATTAAAATGCTGCTTACACACAGACATCCCACACAGAATATCAACACACTTTATGTAGTAATAAGAATGATAAAAGTGTAACATAACAGGAGCCTCATGAGTCAAGTGTTGAGTCACCCCACACAGTCCTGAGAAGAGGTCCAGTCAGCCATAACAGGCGACAACACCTGTGAAGGCTCACCCTGAGGGACATCCTGGCTTTAACTAACTGAGCACTGTTAGGATCTGGCACCTCACAGGGTCAATGAGCAGGATTAGTTCCACAGAACAGTAACAGAAAAACACCTTTACCTGTAGTTTATGTTGGAAATCTCTAACATTTATTTTACCCCAGCAGGGAGCTGTTACAAAATGTCATATCAGCGACTTTCGGGCGGTTGTGGCTCAGGAGGTGGAGCGGGTCGTCCACTAATTAGCAGGTCCGTGGTTCGATCCCCGGCTCCTCCAGCCCGCATGTCCAAGTATCCTTGGGCAAGATACCGAACCCCACATTGCCCCTGATGGCTGTTCCATCAGAATGTGAGTGAACGGGTGAATGTGAAAAGTATACAAGTGCAAGTCCATTTCAACCCTTTGGTTTATCTATTTCCTGTTTTATTTTGATATTACTTACCTTGCATGTCTATTGGCTGTTTTACTTCCTGTCTTTGTCTAATTTTCCCGCTCTTGTGATTGCCTGCCCTGTTCTGATGTGTTTCACCTGCCTCCCATGTGTATTTAGTCCTTGGTTTCAGTTCGTCGTTGTTCCCTCGTGCTTCCGAGAGCGATCTGTGTCTGGAGTTTCTGGTTTTGTTGCCTGCTCCGTTCCCCGGTGTTACCTCGAGATCCGGTTTTGCCACCTGAGTGTGGATCACCCATGTTTTCATTAAAGTACCTTCACTGTACCTATCACACTAGGGAGGGATCTCATCCTTTCAGTCACTACACAAAGCTCTCGACCATATGAGAGGCTTTGAAAATAGATGGACAGGTGAATCGAAAGCTTTGCCTTTTACTTAAAATACACATATATAATTAATTTGATTAATCTAATTATACTAATGGGCAGATACCATATTAATACATCAAAGTGGAAAGGCACCAAACCCTCAAGTACTTTGTTTTTTATTGATTATTTTAAATCCCTTGAATGTATTACAAATAAGAACAAAATAACATCTAAAATCATTACGGCAATGAATTTAGTGAGAGCAAATGGCTGCTATAATCCTATACTGGCAATATTATGGTAATATTTAACTCCTTATATATCTGTCTCATTTTCTACATGTTGTCTTTTTTCATGTTCACACTTATCCTCACAATAAGCTGAACAAGAAGCTTGGTGACAGACACAACTCACAGGGCTAGTTGGTAAATAACTTCAGCAGATGAGCTAATGGCTAACACATTAGCTATCTGGATATACGGTAGCCCTGATTAGTCAAAATTATGCTCACAATAGCTGCCAGTTAGCAACCTTATTGTCTTGGTTGCTAACACAGCAATAAGTTAACACAGTTTATTCAAGATCTACATTTGAATCATCGAGTCCTTTTCGGGTGTTTAGCATCAGTTAAATCAGTTAAATGTAGCTCATTAGACTGTTTAGTGATCCAACCTTGAGTTGTGTATCCCCAGGTGTGCAAGTCTCTGTAACAGCAAAGTAAACCCTGTTTCCTACTAGTGCTTCCTGTAAGAGGTACATCCATTGTTGTTGTACTGAAGTTTTTCAGTATAACTTTGAAATAATACCTTCATGTATTATAACTGTATTCTACATCACTTAACAGTCTGAACTGTATTGTCTCAACAGTTCACTGTTGTAGGAGCATTAATAACTTCTAAAAATCCAGAAACCACAGAGCCATGCCTTCAGGCCAAAATTTCATTAACATGTAAATCTGAAGCTGCTCTATAGAAAATGAATTAGTCTATTAATTCTACAGACCCAAATGTTTTACTTTTCTTACCAAAATGTTTTTTCCTGTACAGTATTAACACTTCCGAAACAGAAAATGTCGCTGTACACCCGCAGACACCTTTAAACCCAGCAGCATGGCCCTGAGCTCTGACGCGCCACATTTATAAGAGAACTAACACTCTGTGCTGTTATTAAGATGACACATCTGCTTTATGCATGGAGGAGATGGTGAATAGATTTTGTGTCATTTTTGTGCTTTACATTCTGTCCTCATGTTCGAATAGATTTAGGGGAAACATTTTGATTTTACATTTGGTCTTGAATTTATTTTGAGTGTGATCATGCAAATATATATTTTCTATTTGAACATACAGTTCCTACATATACACTGCACTCAGAAAGTATTCAGAGTCTGATTGGACATGATGTGGAAAGACAGGATTGTGTCGAGGCTACAGAAACATTTCTGCTGCATTGAAGGTTCCCGGAGCTGGACCCGGACTAACTGATGAACTGGGGGAGAAGGATCTTGGTAACAGAGGTGACCAATAACCTGAAGGTCACTCTGGCATTGCTCCAAATGGTGAATCATGATGGAGGCAGCAACAGGCTATGAGGGTCTTTCAGCAGCAGAGACGGGGAGACTGGTCAGGGTTAGAGAGATCCTTAATGAAAACCTGGTCCAGAGCTTCACCTGACAGCCAGTTCGGACCTTTGGTCACTTGGCTGCCTCCTCTGGACCCCAGCTTCACCACTGTCCTCCTGCTCTGCTACCAGAGGGATCCTGCCTTCATCACCACCCGCCAAACCACTTGCATCTGCCTGTTCTGTACTGTCGCACTGTCTGCTTCCTCAGTCCTCCTCCTAGTTCATTCTTGTTTTCTCCATGGACCTGTCATTTTCCCTCTGCCCACCAGAGATCCTCAGACTTATTATATACCTATTTACATCTGCTCACCTGTTCCCTATCTTCAATTATCTGTGATTTCCCCACCCATTCAACAACCTGCCCCCAGTTCCCTCTTCACCCAAGCCAGTATATAAACCTGCCATTTTCACCAGCTTCTTGTTGGGTCATCTGCTTTTGTTCCTGCTAACAGTGTGTATTTTCCTGTGCCTCTGCCCACCTGTGTTCCTGGCAGCCAGCTTGTTCATCTCGTCTGCCCTTTTGAACTGCTGACTGAGAGTCCCCTCTCAGATATGAGATCATTGTCTCTCCTCTTGGGCCATTTTACAATTTTGGAGGTTTTCCAGGCACGTCCAACTGGTATGGGGAGTTCAGGGCAGACCCAGAACTCGCTGGAGAGATGATGCAGTATATCTCACCTGGCCTTGGAACGCCTGGGAGGAGCTGGAAAATGTAGCTGGGCACAGGGATGTCTGGACTACATTGCTTAACTTGCTGCCACTGCGACTTGACTCTGGATAAGTGAAGTGTGGCAAAATCCAGCATTAACCTCCCTTTTTAAATGAAAGGAAACCATGCAACACACACACACACACACACACACACACACACACACACACACACACACACACACACACACACACACACACACACACACACACACACACACACACACACACACACACACACACAGCAGTGTATGGTGGGAAACCTTGGCTCTTAATTCTCATTTCTTTTATGCTATATCTTTTTTTCCCCCGTTATTTATTACATATTACATTTCTGCTGATGGAAGCTGAGTTTCTTGAGGTGTTGACTTACACTCACACTAACTACTCATTTCTTCTACTATTCAATAAAAAGATTAAAAACCCAATCAACTGGAAAACCACAGATGCTTAAAAACATCTAAATTAGGTTGATTAAAAACACTTGGAAACAAGACGCCAATGATTTTTTTTTTTACAAATCATTCAATCTGATTCTTAGCAGAGGGTATGGTGTAATAAATTATACTGGTTAGTTTGGGTAATTAAATGCTACTTTAAGCAGTGGCCTCCTTACAGCTCTGTGGGAAGTTGTTAGCAGGGAAGTAGGTGTTGAAAAATGTCCTCTCTGCTCTCTAATGGAGAATAACAAGAATCAATGTCGAGGGACTGCAAGACAAGCAAGTACTGAGGTGAAGATGTTTCATGTGACAAAGATTTCCTCTTTGTGATTCTTTTTTTTTTTTTGTAAGTGGTGAAAGGTCAAAGGTGACACTCTTCTCACATTGTCTGGCCGCTTTCTTATTATTGTACTTGCTGTTATCCCTTTTAGTTAAGAACTGATAAGATTTGATCCTTGCCTGCCTCTTAATGAAACATCCAATGTAATCTGATATCAGTTATGTTCCTCAAAGTCAAGATTGGCCTTGACGATAAGAACTGAATATTATTCTGATGATAATGTGAAATGGAAAGTCAGTGGTTCAACAGAGTTTTTATAATTCATCCTGAGGGGGACATAAATATCTGGACCCAGTCCAGCCAGTTGTTTTTGAGACATTTCAGTCTCGACCAAAGTGGCGGCCCGACTGACATTACCATCCCCAGAGCCAGACCAC
The DNA here is from genome assembly GCF_021018895.1 of Seriola aureovittata. Taxonomy (NCBI): domain Eukaryota; kingdom Metazoa; phylum Chordata; class Actinopteri; order Carangiformes; family Carangidae; genus Seriola; species Seriola aureovittata. The sequence continues at coordinate 2,190,908 of NC_079383.1, read as the reverse complement.
ACCACTAGCATGGCTTAAAGGGCACGATGCAATTTCAGTGCTCATAACATTTCAAACAAAGGCTGTTACCCATGAATATATGTTGCATAACATCTTGATACAATTTTAATGGCATCATTCCAGCAAAATGAAAAAGAAACAGGAAATATAACAGGAGAAGCATGTGTTTGTGTGTGAGAACAAGGCAGGAATAAAGAGAGCCCATGATACAGTGTGTGTAGGAGGGCTGTTAGTAACTGGAAGCACCGTGTTGTTTCTAACACCTAATGACCTGCAAGCAGAATGGGCCTGATCTCCTGAATTATTATAGCCATATAATGGATCATGACTGCTGATGCACTGCTAGACTCGACAATGCATAATCAAGACACACACTAGCTCTTATAATTATGCATGTGCGATAATACATATGTATCGGATGAGTGTGTTTCTAGGTTTAGCATCCAGCTGCATTTTGCAGTATACATTTATTTCATATTTAGATACGCTTGATAACTCCAGAAAGCTTGGCGGAATAGCTGATGGAAAGAAGTATCATATTAAAATGTAATTTCTGAAAATAATTTGGCACTGAATTGTTGCCGTTGTCCCCATCAGCTCTAAATAACAGTGATACACCCACCGCGTTGACCAGCCACTCAGCGATGCCATCTCTCTAAACCGATAGCGTGCCCTGTCTCATCTATATTGCACCTGTCTCTGTCTGTCTCTCCTCAGAGAGCGGAGGCAGGGAGACATAAAAGCTCCAGCATGTCTGAAACATAATGATGGTGACTAATGATAGCGGGTGGAAGGGTGCAAATGGAATGCACCCGAAATCTTTAGAGAGTGATGAATGGCTTCATCATGCAAGAGCAGCATATTTCAGCGGTTCCTAGGGGAGTCGGTGTTCACAGCCTCGGCAGCCCAGAAAAACAAGGTTTAAGTGTTTTAAACCTTTTTTGTGTCTCAATCACTAAACTTGGCTCTTTGCCAGTGCTAAGCAACAATGATTGATTTCAAAGCAAATGTGGAAGTTGCATTTGCTCTACTAAAAACTCATACTGTATTGACATAAATGAGAAAACCCCAAATTCCTTTCGTATGCCTTTATGTCTAATGTTTATACTCTTGGCGTTATTCCAAATATGACAGTATAGATCGACATTTTGAGGGGTACACTAATTTTTCCTTCTGGGAGTTAAATGTTAAGATCAAATCACCCCTCATTTCTGTACAGTAAATTTGAAGCTGAAACCAGAATTCAGTTAGCTTAGCTTAGCTAACAGTAAAAAGCAGGGGAAAACTTGTAGCCTGGCTATCTTAGTGTGTCCAGTGATAACAAAATCCACCTCCAAGTGCTTTAAAGGAGCTATTTGTAAGTTTCTATTGCTACATTTAGCGTTAGCAGCTGTTTACTTACTGTTACTGTTTACTTAGGAAATGCACCAAGATTAGCACCAAACTTCATTCCTTTACTCGCCAACAGCTGTCTCCAGAGGTGGAAAGCAATGTCAATGCTAACACTTGACTCTATCATGTCCTTTCTTCAACTGAGGTTAGCAAGCTAGCCAGCTAGCCCTGGCCTGTCTCGTCACTTTCCGATAGCGAGTCGCTGTAGCTTCCAATCTGCCCTTCAGAAGTGGCGCTACTGAGAGGGCGTGACATAACCTCCTGTAAATGCAATGATGGCTGAAGCTCTTGTCAGGCAACAAGGACTCGCAAATGAACACTTTGTTCTATTCAGATTGAACGAATGAGATACAAAGTTTAAGTATGAAAATTCATGGAACAGGGAACAGTTACCAGGGAAACGGTGGCTTTCCAGGAAGTTCTAACAAAATGTTGAACTTTCTTGAGGTTTTTTCAGTTCTTTTCAGTTTTTCAGCATCTGTCAGACAAAACAGATTCAGTTCAGTCTTAATTAAAAGAGGCTTTTAAGGCCTCAAGTCTATTTTCTCTCAGTGTATGCGTAACCACCTTGACTTTGTAATGGGCCATGAGTGCTGCCTAAAAATCAAGTGCACAGCAGTACAGTGGCAGAATGCATCTTGTGCTGATGGAGGACTGCAGCTGCTGCCGCTGCTGCTGACATGATTTTTTTTCATCTATTTCATCTATGTAGACATCTTATCTGGCTGTGCTGTTATCAGCGGCTGCAAAAACAGACGTAGGAAAAAACTGAGTTAAAGCCAAAAGGCTCTGAGATCCTCATGTTTCGATTGTGAACTGACAAAGAACCAACCAGGGACATTTCCTGGTTGAATTTCCACTTTAACATTGTTACATGCTTACTAAATGTCGCATTTCTTCTAATTACAATGAAGGAAATCATAGTTTTGATCATTTAAAATACAGTATAAGCTAGTAAGTATCCTGCTGCCATAGTGTCTTTATATCTATTTTTTTCTGTCGGTGCAAAATGCCAGCACCAAAGCCTTTCGATAATGTATTTCAATATTGTGCGATTAATCCAACCAACCCTGCATAGTGTAAGAACATAACTCAACATTTGGTTAAATGTATTATGTATCTCATGGAGCTCATCTATGTATCTAGGCGGTCAGGAATGACAGAGGTCAGAGGTGGTTTTGTGAGGCCATCATTGACGTGAGCCAGGAATAACTTTTTAAAAAGAAAAGTTTTTATACGGGGGCATGTCAGATACTCCTGCCATCTTTCCACTGAGCCATATTTCAGGTTCTGTATATCCAGGAGCATCACAACAGCCGCAACTGAATCACTTGACGGTTTCACAGAGTAGGAATTTATTGTCTCATCTTCTGTTTACAAGCCCAGTCCCACATGGACCTATAAAACCACACTACAGGTCAAAGTCAGCAATTTTGTAAGTAAAATAGAGGTCGAGAAACTGTCAAGTTTTCTGCCAACCTACAGCTTTCCTGTTAGTCTGTGCTCCCAAGTCATAAAACAAAAGTTTACTCTGCTCAGCTGGTGAGCGCGACCACTGATATTACATCATGTACAGTACAGTGTCTCGCCATGTCTAAAAAGTGTAGAAGTATAAAAGCATGTCTGCCACTAGCAATTTACACGACACATGCCCTCAACGCATGCGCTCCTGAAGGTTAGGCCAGGCATTCATTTAGACAAATCAATATCCTTTTATTTAGTATAGTGCTCTTAAATGGCGAGTGTTGCCTTGTGGGGGAAAATATCAATGAGTCTCTCCCAATAATGTTTCACAGTGCTCCAGTTTGATCCCTGAAAATATTTATCAGAGGGAACATTTCACTACACAAGCATGACAAATGGATGTGTCAAAAGAGAATGCATCACCAGGGCAGGCTTTTAATATAATTATTAACTTTGACATGCCCTCATTTTTCAAAGGGCTTGGACTGGGAGACAGAGCCAGTGGTGGTTGGTTTTCTTTAACTTTTTCTCTCCACTTCACTTCCCAGACAGACTCTTAAACTCCCAAGGATCCTCCCTGACTAGTTGCATTCAGCTGTTATGTGTGTATACACTAAATAAAAGAATATTGATTTGCTTAAATGAATGCCTGGTCTAACCTTCAGGAGTGTAAAGAGGGGGAGAGACAGACAGACAGAGAAAATAGATGACCAGAGTGACAGTAATGGTAAGAGAGGGAGAGTTTCCAGTCAAAAAAAGAAAAAGGGAGCGAGGAAAAGAGCTCAGCATGTCTTCCAGCTGCAGTGCAGTCAGGTCTGTTGGGGCTACTGTCAGAGCAGAAATTGGTATGTCTGCCTCTTCTGTGATGGATGTTTCCTTGTATGACTGCTGAACGTCAGAGCAATGTGACAGCTCCAGACAGCAGCTTCGCCTCTTTGGTTCTCAGACTGACACCAAACCCTAATGTTAAATTCATGCTTCACATAGATGAAAAAAAAATCCTTCTAACAAAGCATTGTATCTGCATTGGGAATAAATCAATTAGTGGTGAGGAGTAACTTAAACAGAGGGTGAAGTATTATTTATATATGAAACAATACTAGCACCAGTCCTGATGCAAAACAATGTGTAGTTTCTGAAAACTCCAGAGTAATAATCAGCCTTATTCTGTCACTATTTTCTAGACACTGTACATTTCCAAAGAGAAACTGGGGCCATTCACTTCTGCATTAAAACAAATTCATCATAAGCATCTATTCATTCACACTCAGGACTTTTTGTATGTGGTGTTCAGTGACATCAGTATTCACAGTGCAGACGTGTGGTGGTAATTACACTCTCAGAGATGAAGTGACTGCAGGGAGAAGGCTGAACCGACGAAGCTTCTGCTCGTGCTTTAGATATCAGAATATTTTTCCATTTGAAAACCACATGAGTTTCAGTCTTACTTTACCAGTGAGTGACACTAGTGAGGTGGCAAGTGAGAGTGTGGAGGTTGGGGTGGTGGATGGGCATGTAACACATCTGACTTTTGTGAGTTTGAGGCCCATTACAAACCTACAATTAATGTTTTTTGCTCCAGGGATGTCGGTGTCAGTCGGTCCACCACTTGGGTCCAGGCTGAAATATGTCAACAGCTATTTCAGGGATTGGCATGAAATGATGTACAGATATTCATGGTCCCCAGAGAATGAATCCTACAGACTTTGGTGATCGTGTAGCAGGGGTCAGTAAGTGGGTTTGGCCTCGGGCCATTTTTTTTTTTTTTTTAATCCATTAGACGATGTCCAGAAATTAATCAAAAGCTGATTTAAGAAATTGTTTGATTTGAAAATACAACTGGGATTTTCTTTGTTACTGTTTACATGTGGCAGTGTAGCCTACAGTCACATATTATACATTTGAAAACTAGTGTTCTTGCCCTTTTTATTTTGGAGGAAAAATAGCTGAAGAGGAAGTGATTGTTTGGGGAACTGTTGCTGCCATGACGGATCTACTTTAGCACCAGGTGCTGTGCAATGACAGTGCAGCGTGCGGCATGATGTGACTGTGTGTTTCTGTCATTCTCTCAACATGAATAAAAGTATAATACGCATCTTCAGGTGGGGGGGGGTTCTCTGTATGGACATCATAGCTAAATGTGGGACTGTTAGAAAGAAAAATAAAAGCTTATCAAATGATCTGGAGGGCGTGTTTCTGCCTGCGAGCTGTTGCCAACCGCCGTCCTGTAAAGTTTCCTTTAGCACCACTGTGAAGTTGACATTTTTAACTGTTAGTGGAATATTTCAACAACTACTGGATGGATTGGTACAAAATTTGGTATGGATATCCACAGTGCCCAGGTAATCTATCCTACTGACTCTGATGATCCCCTGACACCCTGAGTTTGACATTTGGATGAATTGCCCAGTGCCACCATCAGGTCAAAATCATAATCTGTCCAAAATTTTGGTTTATGACTAGATAACTGAAATGACGCTGCTATCAGCTGTAGTTTGTGTTTAGTGCTCAGCAAATCTTAGGTAAATGAATGCTAACTTGTTAAGCATTAACCGACCACACATCAGCATGTAGTTGCCATGAACTCATATTTTAGAAAGTGAGAATTCTAAAATCAGTGTTATTGAATCCAGGGTTTTGGAAAAACACCTTTATGTAGTATTATATAATATACAATTTTTATCTGCAGGAGTATTTACTGTGCTATAAATCACTGCAGTAATGCACCAACCATGGAGATATTAGCTGTAGCTAATATGCATGTGACCTGTGACTGATAATTTACCAATAATTTTTCCCCCTACATCTCTCTATTGTCCTTGTCTCTATACATTCTTTAAGTGGAGTTATAATGCAGCCAGGTAAGTACATTGCTTTTCCTCAGTTCACAGTCAGTTCACATTCACTTGCGTCTTTTCATTGGCTTTGTATGGAACGGCAACACCATTCACTTTACCTGAAGGCCAGCAGTGCTAAGATTGTGTTCTTTGTAGTTTGAAATTTCTGATTTCATGAGCCTTAATGGACTATCTTCTTTTTACAAACTACTTCTCTTTAGTCTCTTACTGTGGACACACCAATAAAACAGCTACACTGCCAAGCTTTTTAAGGATGCTACTCCTCAATGTTGGATCCCTTACTAATGAAATTTTCATTGTTAATATTATTATAAAATCTCATAGTGTTGATTGTATCTCCTTATTGAGTCTTGGCTTGTTGAGACTGGTAGCAAAGAACTGATTGAAGTTTCACCACCTAACTTTTCATTTTCATAATGTACCAGGTCTAACAAGAAGGGATGGCTGATATTTTTCCAAATTTTGTGTAATTTAAAAAACATCTTATTTGGTCCTTAATCTACTTGTTATACACTAATTCTGATACAATTTAACTCACATGTCTATAAGGATGAAATGAGGTCGTGATATTTTATATCCAAAAGGTCCAAGGTCAACTTCACTGTGACATCATAATGTTCTGCAAAAAAAAACCTCTAGCTATTTTTCAATGCTGTAACTCAGGAAGGAGATCGTGACCATATTTCCTGCTGGTTGGCACACTGTAAACCCGGATAAGTAGAATCTACTTTAAAAAATCAAGGTAACTCGTTGCCTTAAATTTTTTAAGTAATGAAGCATCAGTTGAATAAGTGAAGTGGACTACATTCAATGCACTCGAGCCCATAAATGGAATGGAATAGAATATTTAAGTTGAATGTACTAATAACAAAGTTACAGTAACTAAATATTCTTAGTTTAAACAACCCTTCCCCACCCATTTATTTAAATCAGCTTGTTAAGTTAACATTACTCCATTGCCAATTCAACTAAATTGCATATTCTAATTGACCAAACTAAACCTTTTTAGCTCCTGAAACTCAAAATATGTCTTTAAATCACTCATTTAAAATACAACCAACTGCAACAGTCCAGTATCCAATTTTTTATTGAATACATCTTTTTTTCAGAGAAAAAACAAAGCCATCGCCTTATAGGCTTCAAGTGTGAAATGAAAAGAAAAAAAAATGTCTTTACCTCAATTTCTGGGCCTCTACAAATGTGCTTGGCACAAGGTAAATCTCAGCACTGCCAAACACTATCATTTTAACATTTACACTTCACATGCAGTCCTAAAATTTGGTTCACAAACCAGGAAAAAAAGTCAGCCCTGCTGAATACTGGCAACTAAACATTTACAAATAAGAAATCTGTCCATTGAACATGGAAGTAAAATCAATAATAGTCTCTGCACTGCGATTAAATTGAACAAACAAATTGAATTGACCATTACGATAGGCTACTCCTCCAAATCAGCAAAATGCGAAACGCGAATGCAGTTGACTGTGTCACGTTCCGTAGCTAACGTTAGCTAGCCACTTTTAGTGGAGCTAGCAAGCTCGCTTACTCGATTGCAGCCAGAGACGTGAAAATGTGTGACAAGCGCAAAGGAGAGGACGACAGCTCATCTGCGAAAAAGAAAGTGAGGACGTACCGTGAACAATACATCGCCATCGGCTTCACGGAGGGAACGGACAAACGACCCGAGTGTGTGATTTGTGGAGAGAAGTTGGCTAACGCTAGCCTAAAGCCCAGCAAACTGAAGAGACACCAGGCGACGAGGCATCCAGAAACCGTTGGGAAGGACCGTGACTTTTTTCTGCGCAAAGAACAGTTGCTCAAGGCTAACAAGCCAAAGGATATTAGAGCAGCGTTTAACAAGGCTGGCAGTGATTTACAGAAAGCTACTGAAGCCTCCTTTGAGTGTTCGCTTTTAATTGCGAAAGCAAAGAAACCGCACAATATTGGCGAGCAGCTCATCAAACCAGCCTGCATTAAAATGGTTGAGAAACCGTGCGGTGCACAGGTGGCGGAGAAACTCAAATCAGTACCGCTCTCTAACAATATAGTGAAAGACCGAATTGATAAGATGTCAAGTAACTGTGAGCAGCAGCTGTCCGAAAGGCTTAGAAAGGGGCCATTTGCCATACAACTCGATGAAACTACAACGGTGGCAGACGAGGCTGTGCTCATTGTTTATGTGCAGTATATTGAAGACGAAAATCTGAAGCAGGATATTCTTATGTCAGTCAACCTTACCACCACCACTAGAGGTGAGGATATTTTTACTGCAGTGGATTCTTATTTCTCGTCCCAAAACCTGTCCTACGAGAATCTAGTTGCATGTTGTTCAGATGGAGCTGCCTCAATGATGGGGAAAAACAAAGGATTTAACAGTCGCTTGAAAGAGAAGGCCCCGCACTGTGTTATATTTCATTGTATGATCCATCGCCAGGCACTAGCCAGCAAAAAACTGTCCGACGACCTCAGTGACACACTCGCAACTGTAGTCAAAGTTGTAAATTTCATCAAAGGTCGCCCCACCAACAAGCGCCTCTTTGCACAGTTATGCGAGGATGAGTCGCACCAAACGCTCCTCCTGCACACAGAAGTGCGGTGGCTGTCACGAGGCAGAGTGCTTGTGAGCTTTGTGGAACTGCAGGACAAAATAGAAGAATTTCTCCAAACTCATAACCCTGCACTTTCAGAGAAAATGACAGAGTCATTCTGGATCAAAACTGCATACCTAGCTGACGTCTTCACTCTCTACAATGAAACAAACAAGCGTCTCCCAGGCGCAGAGGCCAACATCATGCAATGTAAAGAGGCGCTCGACGCATTCGTGCGTAAACTGGAGTATAGAGTCGGGAAAATGGAGAAGGGAGAGCTCCAACAGTTCCCACTACTGCTGAAACAATGCAGAAACAACCCTGAGACTGTTCCAGTGTCTGTTCGTCGTGAGTTTACGAGCCACATGAACGCATTGCAAAAGGAGATCAAAACACGGTTGGCTGACACAGAGGAGTACGTATCCAAGGAGTCATGGGTGTTGGATCCCTTTGTTGCCAACATTGAGGATGTGGAATACCTTGATTGCGCAGATGAACTCACCGACATCCAGGCCGACTCTGTAGCGAAGAAATATTTCCAGGTATGGTAATGCAGGCCTATTTGATAGGCTATATTCTATCCACCATAAGTTGTAGTATGTTGGGTTTTAATTTACCAATTGAAATGAGCGCTGACTAGCCTATTTTAAATTGTTTGTTCTAACTCGACTTGTTTTAATAAGGGTGACTTTCAATAAACTTCATTGTAGGCTCGGCCCCATGTGGGGATAACACCAATGAGGTGTTGGTCACATTTAGCCTAAACATTTGATTTATTCCTTCATTACAGGAACACGGATTCAAGAAGTTCTGGATTGTGAAGGGATCCATCATTGCTCCGAGGCTCGCACTGCATGCCACAACCAGGATTATTCTCCCGTTCAGCACCACATGTCTGTCTGAGACAGCGTTTAGCACACTTGTCGCTATTAAAACAAAGGCGCGCAACAGACTGGACGTGCACAATGACTTTAGAATGGCTGTAACTCGCATTACACCGGACATTGCAGGCCTGGTAGCGCACATGCAAGACCAAGGTTCACATTAATGAATTTGACTCGCATACCCAACTGCTCTCTCATGATTTACCTGCGATATAGATATATAGATTATTTTTGTTCCAATTCCTATTAGGCACAAATAGGCTATCTTGCATATTGCAAGATATGATTTGTCAATATTAAAAGTACATCAGAGAAGTATACTGTATTGTAGGCCTATGAATGTGATGCTGCCTGTAAGCTATTTGTAATTAAAAATGCAAAAGAGCAGAACATGATTTTTCTCATGTAATTTATGGTTAGGGGGTCGCGAATTCCATCAGAAATGAATTAGGGGGTCCCTGGGGAAAAAAGGCTGGGAACCACTGCTCTACAGTCTACCTCCTCTCTACATTGCAAGCTGGTTTTTGAGCGTTTGGAGTTTGGGTTTTAGATCTGTCTTACCCAAGTTTAACAGTAGCTGTTGGAAAAAATCAAAAGTATTCCACATGCATTTTGGTTAATCAAGGTGAATGACATATGTGAGTCCAAACACAATGTACATGGCCTGGGGCAGGTTCTCAACATGCATTACGATGTTTCCTTCCAAGATAATTGCAACCGAGGTTGCATTGTGGTGAAGGGGCTGCTTGTGTGTACTGACGTCCGGTTGATGGCAGAGGATTCCCACTGGCATGTTACTGTATGAACTCTCATCATCAACGCCATGAAAAAAGGAACAGGACATGATCATGTCAATATGACAACATAGTGCTACAAAGAGCCTCTATAGGTACACAGATCACATGTCTGCCCAGTTGCCCTACTGTCCTTTCATGAATGAAAAAAAGGAAAAATGAAAAATTTACAATTTGCAATTTGCTAACAGTGCAAAGTTTAAGAAAAGACCTTGATAGTGGCTTTCCAAATGAACACAATAGCCAACAAGCTAACATTAGTTAATTAGCAAGACAGCAAAGAGTGGGACAAATAGCCAGCTAACAAAAATTAAAACACTGTAATGAAGTGAAATTACACAGCTCATAATGTGACCTTGTGTGCACCAACCTACAAAGATGTCTGTGGGTCCGTGGCTAGCTGCTTCACGTCTCAGCTCGGCTTGAGTTTTCTGGAAGAAACAGAGAAAGTTTTCGAGTCGAGTGCCGAACGCCGTCGTCAAACTCGACGAGTCTGCGCTGTCTCAAAACTGAGGTCGATGTAAGCCCACTTTGAGCCCGCTGTGAGTGTGCGCGCAGGCTGTGTGGGAGCGGACACCGCGGTGGATTCGAAGTGCACCCAAAATGGACGCTCGTCGTCAGACACGTCGGCGAAAAGCGTTAGCTCTGCACTAACTTACCGAGACGTTCGCTGGTTCGTTGCCTGCGTTTTAGCTAACACAGGTCTCCGGCTCAGCTCAGTGTGGGACAGCGGTAGCTGATTGCTTATAGTATAGTTACTAGTTAATACCAGTTGGTTCACTCGGTATAAAGCTGTCTTCTTGTATTGTGTTATATGTTCAATAAAATATTCAAACGAAAAGTCGGTTAGCTACATTGCTAGCTTGATGATAACTAGCTTTTTAAAATAAAATGTTAAATTACATCAACTATTGCACTAGCGCCAGGTACTTACCATTTTGAGGCTGGACACCGGTCATTCACTGAAGAAATTGTGGTCCAAAAACTTCGGAGCTCATCGATTCCACTCTATCAAACTGGTATAAACCGGATTTCTGGCGGCTGCATGGGTGAATAACAGGCAAAAAGGGATGATAATGAGTTGTTTGAGCTCAAACACATAATTACAATAGGACTGGCCATTATATAGTAGAATTTACTCAGAATTCATAATTGATTTAAGAAATGACACGTTTAAGTAATGTGAACTTGGTTTGTTTGAGTAGAAACTACTGATTGGACTTAAAAACACAATTACAATAAGAGAGGACATGAAAACGTTCAGCTTAATCAGCATTAGTAAGTAATGTCAATAAATTGGACATATTTAAGTAATATGAAATGAGTCTCTGAATTTAATCAAAATCTGGGTTTACAGTGCAAAGGAAGAAACCACAAGGCAGTAATTCTAGTTTTCAATGTTGTTTGAGTGACCAAACATGTAGCTGGTTTAAAATGAGTCAAAAGATCTTTCCATCTCTGCAGACACGTTTGATAGTTTCATTTCAAGATATTCTAATTCTGTTAAGTGAACCTGGTCACGTTCAGATTTTAATTTGCCTTTGTTGTCTTTGCGACTCTCCCCTGAATAATGGATGGATTGCCTTTGTGTGACAAATTGGATAAATATTTGTAATTTTTCAGTGACAGAAATTATGGATGAAATTGCACCTAATAATAAGTGAATTTAAGATAAAATAAAAGCACCTCGGAAGAATGTGGAAGGGTGAGGATACTGGCTCAATGGTAGGTGGACTGAATGGCAGGTCGATCATAATATTTATGACCAATATTTATTATTGAAAAATTTGAATGATTTGAAGTTTCTGTTTGGTACAACTGATAAACTGGTTAATCCTCTCAGACCAACAGCTGAGCCCCAATCTTCAGAAAAATGTAATGAATTTGCCTCGTACTTTAAATTTCCAATATTAGGAATAATTGTGTCATTCTTTGTTGTTGGGCGTGAGCTTTCTTCTTCCACCATCTCAGTTCAGTGCAAAGTTTCCAACAATCTGTCCAACTTCAATCTTATTCAATGTAGTGATCTACAAAAAGCAGTTAAACTCTGCAACATACCCTCTTAACCTCAACATTTTTTTCAGCTGTGTGGTAGATGATGTCCTTGAGATTTTTGATGCCTGTGCCACTGTTTGGAATATTCCCCACAGGTCTCAAGCATGCTTTTAGAACAACATTGTTGGGGGAAAAAAAGTAATTATTATTAGTAAATTACACATGTGTCTGTCATATAACAATTGGTGTGATGTTTACAACTCTGCTTTTAGAGTTAACTCAGTACAGAAACTGCCCTTGTCATAATTGTTAAGTATCTTAAAATTAGCTCAGACCTTAGTTTGATATGGTTCTTAATTGGAGTCCCTCAAGGGTCAATTCTGGGTCCACTGCTGTTTGAGTTGTATGTGTTCCCACTGGGGTTCATCATGTCACATAACCTCTATGCTGATGACACACAATTATACATATCTGTTTCTTCCAACAACTTTAGCCAGTCACAGACTTCATCTAGTGCATTGCTGATATCAAATATGGTCATTTTTCTTACAGTTAAATGAGGACAAAACAGAGATTCTTTCAATAGGTCCCAGGGCACCAGATTCACTCTTTGTTAACTGTTGGTAAAATCTTGTGAATATGCCAGAACCTTGGGTGGGATTTTTGGATGCTGATCTTAGACTGCCTTTTATCATCTCAGAAATATCAGCTGTATGTTTCCTTTCTCAAGTGAGTTCATGAATTTATTACTATAATGCCCTTTTTGCTGGACTGACAAAGCAGGTGTTAAATAACCTCCAGCTCATTCAGAATGCTGCAGCCAGAGCAGCAACAAAAACCAAAAGGTCTGAACATCACATCACCCCTGTTTTAATGTCTCTTCACTGGCGCCCACTAAAACAAAGAACAGGTTTTAAAATACTTGTTATTGTTTTTATGAATGGCTGAATGGTTTAGCTCTTCCCTACGTTGTTGACATGCTGCGTACACAACGAATTAATCAGATCATCAACCAAAGGTCTTCTCAGTGCTTATGGAGTCTTCAGTCTCTTGAACCCCCCTGCACATGAACTCAGGTCTGCTATAACAGTATCTTCATCTTCAGTATCATTCATTCTTCAAAAGCAAACTAAAAACATTTTTCACAAGCTTTTAGTTATGCTTACGGAATGTTGTTAAATAAAACTTGTATCTGTAGTATTATTAGCATTATCTTTTTTTTTCATACTGTAACTATTGCACATTGCTGCATTCATATAGCATATTGTACAAATTTGCATTACATTTATATTTTTTATAGATTTTAACATTTTTATTATAAATATTTTTATTGAAAAAAAATATATATACTAAAACTATCAAAGCTATCAGACCTGCAGTACCTGCTTCTGCTTCATCTTTCCTTATATTTTTTTCTTCTTACTATTGTTACTTTATGTACCAAAACACCAAAGCAAATTCTTCATATGTGAAAACCTATTTGACAATAAACCTGATTCTGATTCCCTTTGGGTTATTTCTGACTAACACCTTCCTACCTTCCTTATTCACTTTTTACCTTTTGAAGCACATGGAATCCACACCTGTTTCGTGAAATGTGCTATATCAATAAACCTGACATGCGAGTTTCATGCAAAATATGTACTAACAAAATAGCTTGAGTATAAAGCTACTGTAAGGAAAGCTCTAGCTTCACATCTACATAACAATGCCATCATTCAAACTGGGGTCCATCAGTGCCAGTGCGAGTGGCTGTGTCAGGGACTGTGTCTTCATTAAGTGTTCCTGTTTAGCAGCTCTGGTGGTCTATTACTCACTGGCATGCCTCAAAACATGCTATGAAAGGATGTAGGGCTGATTGCTAAGTGACAGCAATGCACACAAATATGTCAACATGCACACAAAAAAAGTGTTGGGCAAAGCATACAAACACATACACACATTCAAGGTTTCTAGATGACAGTAATGGCATGTAATGAAAAGCTGTGTATGGCTGGAATGAGGACCGGTTGTCAATTGTGTGACTGTAATACTGTCAGCTCTCTAAACAGACAAGTTGTGTAGATGTGCTGCTGTTGGCAGAGGAGTGTGGGGGGGGTAACGAGGGATAACTGCTGCATTCCTGAGAAGGCCATCAGTCTCTGGAGGGCATAGTTTGTCCACAGACAAAAAAAGAAGGTCTGCGATATAACCATGTGTTCAAAAATCAATGAGGCCGTTAGACAGGCAGAGCTGGCGATCATATTTCCTACATCCTGTGATAGAATACAACTGAGGAAACGAATGGCATGTAGGTGAATGTGGCTGCCTGCCAAAGACCGAAATAATCATACAGCACTTTTCTGAATTGTAACCTTAACTTGTCGTTATTTTGGCAATGATTTGTCCTCTGCATGAAGCATGACATCCTTTATACTGCAGAGAAGCTGCAGGAAGGAACGGTTGGTCAGGACTCATGGGTTCATGTCCTGTCTACCTGGTGTGGTTAGGTTTATTCTAAGGTAACACTACTTTATATTTTGCCTTTCCAGACAGTTACTATGTTAGATTAAGTGACCACAGAATTATACATTGCTGTGACTTGGCCAAGAAACATGTTGGACCCTGACAAATCATAGCTCATAAGCAGGGCACCAACCTCCACTTAGAGCATTTCCAGCCACTTATTTTCACGTGCATTTCCAATTAGACTTCATCAATTGTGAGTGTGAATTAAACATCTCTCAAGATTCCACTGAACAGATCAAGCATGAGACTCTAAACTTCCTCAAATTAATACATAAAACAAACTTAAATGAAACAGTTCCACTAAAATTTCAGCATCATTTTCCACCATTTTGAATGAACTTTGATTGCGCTCATTTAATTGTGTCATTTCACTACACCTTCTTCTGCAGTAATGTATCGGTCAGGGCCACCAGCTGTTTGAAAGGATGGATGAACTTACTCCTTATATCCACATAAGAGTAGTGGATGGTGTAAAGCTTGGGAGAATATCGCGATACTTCCAGCCATTTGTGATATATGGTTGTTGCCCTCACTGATGGCAGTTTCCTCCTGGTTGGAAAATATATGAACCAATCGGAGCTCTATGGGCTGAACTCAGAAAAAGGAACATCCTCATTGGGAGCTAGAGCAGAAAAATTTGTCACTAAAACTGAGACAAGCGTGAGTGAGATCGACCCTGCTGCACAGGATGCTGGAAGTCAACTTGCAGAAATAGTAACTCATAAATCCAAAGCCATTTTCTGGAGATCTCCATGCAAGTCCCTCAGGGACCGCAGACACTACATGGGACAGAGAATTGTTTCACTTTCAGAAAGATCACCAGGTCAATAAATTTAAGTGCTAATGTAATGGAGGGGTCATCAGGGGAAACAGCAGAGAGGCAGAAATGAAAGTGCTGGCTCAAATGTGGAACGTAATAACAAAATTGAGTATCAAAACAACTGAATCCAGTCGGGAGGCTTGTCCACTTTATGTCCCTCAAAAAATCAATAACCCAGCAATTTCCAATCACATGTCTCTTCCCTTCTCATCATCTCATCTCATCTTACTCTCTGAGTATCTGCTTGTCACCAGCTGGGGGGGGGGGGGGGGGTATATGCTGTTTGTCTGACTGTGATGAAGCCCGTAAAGGCTCATTTGAAAAAGGGAGACGAGAAAAGAGAGAAAATCTGACTTGTTTTTTATGAACCATCAATGGATAATTAGATTTGATTATTTATTGGTAGTAACATGGGGCTGTGGTTCAAGATGTTTTGTCAGTATTCAGTTTTTGATTACAGCAAATCTGAATTAAGCTCCCATACCAACCTCTCCTTTAAAGGCAACACATACTGCACATTTCCATTCCGCCTACTACAATGCGCTTATGTATGGGTTGCCAACCTTTGATGAATCACACCATCGGACCATGGCTTAATGTCGGTATCTCAATTATACTGTATACTTGACTCCTCCTCCACGCAGTCGATAAAGATTGCATCCTGTCACAGACCATTTAACATCCATCCATCCATCCCTTATTATTAGAATTTCTGATATAAAAATCATTACCCCGGGATTTGAAGAATCGTCCAGTATTGATGTTCCTGACTGGTCATAGGGTTCGATAAGCTCCCAAGATGAAGGTTAGTTTTCTCCATTTGTTCCATCTTAAGACCAATATCTGGATTTACACCATGAAAGATTCCCATATTTTACACTTTTGCTGTGTTTTATTTTGACCACACCATCTCGGTGTAGTTTTACATCTTCTAGTTCTACAGGCTGGAGCTCCAGTAACAACAGGTCTGATGTTTTCTGACTGACTGAATAAAAACAGATTTCAGGCAAACACTAAAAGAAACTAAATCCTGCAAGGTTGGATAGTCCAGGTGAGTGGGGCTTTGGGCGAGGAACATCGCTTAAAGGTGGGGTGGGGTGGGGTGACTGCTTTGTTGTGACATCACAAAGTTCCAGAAGTCCTGACGGCTGGTTTTAAGGCTCAGTTTCTGAATACAGGCTGTGTGCATTTCTCTGTGGACTGAGGCTTTGATACTTTCACAGTGTTAATATAGAAGCTAGACCTGATCTATAATCACACTACACATGGACACAGACCTTTATAGATCTCTCTATATGAAACCTTTAAACTCAGTGGTATAATGAAGTGTTTGCTATTTCTGATTGTTTCATCACACTGGGGCTTCACCTCTCGGTTATTATCCCCTTGCGGATTTCCAATAGTCTTCTACTCCTATGAAAAATGAGTTTGTCATATTATTTAATAAAGTATGTATTTTTGTTGAAGCATTTTTCCTGATTGAACTAATGGTAGTACATCTACTATCTCTACATCATTGCAGCAAGGTCACCGTGGTTAAGGTGCAAAAGTATGCAGACCTATAACATGAAGTTTTAAACCATTAAAGGAGCAACAGAAGCTTTCAGAAGACGAACTCAGATCCATGACATCCGAGGCAAGACATTTGCTCATGCAAAACGGCAGCAGTGTCTTCTGAAGGCAGCCTCTGGGCCTGTAACTACAGCCTCTTATGTTCTTTCTTACTGTGGATTCACACCAGCCGTGACCTCGGCGCCTCAGTATCTGTCAACGAGTTGCCCAGTTGCTGACTTGTGAGCCAAATGTGTCTGCGAACACCACTGAGCTTCTTCTGCTTGTAGTGGTGTTGGTGAGATGCATTCATGTATTTTACAGGAATTTGAGTTAGAAGTTATTGTTACATAGTAATGCAGCCTGCAGCACTGTGTAATACACATCAATAGCATCTTAATGTATCATTGGTCTCTATGATTTTCTTTGTCTCTGAGAAAATGGGGCTGGAGTTCTGGACACAGCTGTGTGTCTGACACTGCAGGGCAGCGTTAGCCCTGACCTCCACATAAACACAAACCTGAATGGGCCATTGATTTTTGTGGTACTGTTCACAAAATTGTGCTAAGATGGTAAAATATTATAATTATGATTAACTACTGTTAGATGCAAGGGAGTCAATAGTTTATTATTAAAAATGGTGCATTTGGCCATAAAAACAAATTAATAACAGTTTCTGTTTCGGCCGTGGCATTAGTGAGGGAGTGAGAATCTGTTTTCTAATAAAGGATTATTATCACAATAGCCAGTTTTCAATAATCATTATTGAAGATTTGACACTTGCGCTGATGACTTGTCGCTGCATTCTGCCATAGAGCATCTGTACAGTGGCCCAGACGGGTCAACACAGTTCAAAAGCCACAACACAAATAGAAAAGCAACAACATGTGGCAGTGGCAGTGTAAACTTGCATCCCCAGCTGCACATCTGTGACTCCATCTGTACATGAGAAGTACATGTGTGTACATGTCATGCAGCCTGTTGTGGTTTCTGCTGTAAAAGAATGCAGGTGCTCAGAAAGTAAAGGGTTATTTCTCCCCCCACTCGGTTTACTGAAAGGCAATTTTAAGCTCTTTGAATCCAACAACACCAAATAATAAAATAATTACTTCTATTTTATAACAAGGTATTATTATGATCTTATCATAATGTGCCTGTTTAAACAAGAAACTTTTTTAATTATGACAACATATATTTATTTTGTAATGTCACAAAATCAGTGCAGAAGAAAAAGAGCAGAGACGGGCGACTTTGATGATTGAGACGGCCACAAAAAATCTTTCCTCATTACCACAGTGCCAGATTGTGACCGTGCACTCCCACCAGTAGGATACTGTAACCCCATCACTCAATGTCCCAATTATAGCCACTAATTTAATAAAAAGAAGACATATATGCTGGTAATTAAAATTTATTATACCATTAATTCTATTTTTCACAATCCAATGTTTTTAGTAATGCTTGTACTCATTTAATGAACTTAACACAAACAAAACTTTCAAATAGCCTCAGTGATATTCTGATGAAATGAGTCTCAAATCATCATTCAATAACTAATGTTCATGTTTGTAGTGCCCTCACATTCAGTGACATGTTTCGAACAAGCATGCATTTCTTTCAAAAGCCATTGACCCTCAACCACATGAGGATCCGTATAAAGTTCTGTCTTGATGAGATACTTGTGTCCTCTCCCGCTGGAGCACACTAGTCTGGATGTCAATGTCAGTGTTTATGCGTCTGCATGAGCGGGAAGAGAGTTTCATTCTCTCTTTTGAGTCGATGTGCTTCAATGTTGAGAAGTTGCTCTCGTAGATGTAAGTGCTCCCAAACATGCTGGCTATGGAGAGCACAAAATCCCTGAGTGGAAGAGGAAAGTGGGACTCGGGCGGTTGTCTCACAAATGAAATTCCCATCTCACTGTACGGAGGACTGAAACTGCCAGAGTCAAAAATAAAAAGATGCCATTAAATGCACCAAAAACAATATTAAAAACAAATACCGACGTCAATGAAGTACTTAATAATAATAAGAATCTTTCCATTCATTTTCTTCCACTTACCCGGGGTCGGGTCGTGGTGGCAGCAAGTCCCTCCATCGTCCCTCTCTCCAGTAAAACTTTCTAGCTGCTCTTGAGGATTCCTGAGTCGGGATATGCAATTCCTCCTGCAAGGTCCTGGTCTTACCCCGGGGTTTCCTCCCAGCTGTGACGTGCCCGGAGAACCTCCAAAGGAAAGTGACCAGGAGGCATCCGAATCTGATGCCCGAACCACGTGTGGGAGCAGTGGTGTTCGTGATAGCTCTGCTCCTTGCTTCTCCTGTGATGCCCAGAGCGCTCGAGGCTTTGTGGAGTGATTGCATCATGAAACCTCTGCAGCCTTCTTTGGTCGGGGATGCATCCAGCCCTCCAGTCCTGCGTGCGACTGTTCATGACCAGCTGCTCATACTTGGTCCTCTTCCTTTCATCAGCACTTCTCCAGCAGCAGTGTCAGCTCCATGGTTTCTGGTGCTCTCGGAGACCAGGAGGATATCTGGCCTCAGAGCGGTCCTGACCATGGGAATCTTTGGTGTTTTTTCCAGGTCCATGGTAACTGCCAGGAGCTCTGGTGCCTTGTCGTGTCCTCCCTGTGGCTGCTCTCCTGCCTTGACACAAGCAAATTACGTGCAGATGGTGGTACTCGCTCAACTGCAACTGCTAATTCTCTTGCTGATGACACCATAACCAGGTATTTAAAACTATTGCAGAAGCCGAACGTCTCAGCAGGCAGGACTTCATATAGTGACAGTCTCGATTTTCATAAAGTGTTTACATCACGCTCAAAATCCATTTCCGAACCTTGTGTCTTCCTTTGCTTTGCTTTTGTTTCTGAGCGAAATATAAATAAATACATGAGATGAATTACCTCAGTGAACAACTGCTAGGTAATAAGCCGTGCCTTCCTGCTGATCTTGTAGCTCATCACAAGGGCTGTTTTCAAGCATGAGGAATATCTCTGGCTGCACCTTGAGCTGAGGGGCAGAAAAAGATCATCCCACATTAAAATCCAGCAGGTAATGCAGCACTGTCAATAAAATGAGATTAAAGCACAAGTTTGTACACACACACACACACAGGGGAAAAAAAAGTCAGTACGTACAGGAAACCCACGCATGTAATGTACACACACACACACACAGTAAAAACGCACATGTACACACACACACATACACACACACACACACAGCCGAGTTGCAAAGGCAGCAAACAAACATGTAGCCTGGGGCTGTTTTTCAGTTTCTCAGCTTGAGCCTTGTATCCATGCAACTGCCTCCTTTTTTCTTTGAACAACATATTTTCTTAAAAGATACTAACTGTCTCTTTCATTCAGCAACATGCAAACCAGCAGATATCATCATAATCATTTCACCAAATTTAGAAAGTTATGCGATATACCTTTTTGAGTTTGGCTTCCGAACGACTAAATTCAGCATGTTTACAGCCTCACAAGCCTCCAGGGAGAAGAACATAAGGGTTCACACAACATGCAAGCAGCAGGAGCGTCACACCCCAGGCAGTATGTCGGGATTAACTGGTCATTGTAAGAATCATGATGGGCTGTAGGCGTGACAAAGAATTTTATTTTTGCTGTGTTTACATGTTGAAATGAAGAAAAGGTTGTGCACATTTTTTTAAAGCATCCATAATCCCCATTCAAAGAGATCACATGGCAGTAAAAGTCCCCCGGACTGTCTCTTACATCATCATGAATGCATGAGTGCATTGTATTGAAGAAAGAAATTCAATTAATCTGAGAGTCGATAAATCTGAAGTTATGAATAATATTAACTGTAAGCAGAAACACTGCAGTGAAAAGAGAAGAGCTAGAAGACGAATGATTGTCGCTAAAGAGACAACCTTGGTAGAATATATGTATTACTGTATTAAAGGAGAAATCCATCAATGTTACATATCAAGTTTAGTTTATTAGTCGTCATTAATGCTGCTCATGTCTCAGCCAGGGAGCTGCTGCACATGTTCAGATGGGTTAAAAAAACACAGTCCAATTAAAGGATCATTCTGGTGTTTTTCTTTATAATATCAGCAATTCCCATTAAAAAAAGAGCAGTGTTAGTCCGTCTCAATATTTTCTGACTTCCCTGCTGTCTGTGACTCTCAGCTCCAAGCCCATATGTTCCTATTGAAGATGCAAATCTTTCAGGAATATAAAGTTTTTTGTTTTTAAAAAAACAGCTGGATACTGGAGCTTTTAAAAAATATTATTCAAACAGGAGGGAATAGTGGATTTGTTGGGGACTATTTTTTGTGGCGCATTAACCAACATTTTGATGCTGTAGTGAATATTTGATGATGGCAGAACGATGTGTGTGAGACTGAGTCAGAATAAACATCCTATCACCAAACGTATCATTTAAATACATTACTAAACATGAAACATGAAGTTTTCTCTGGTGTCTTGCCGGGAGCGCGTGGTGGTGATCGCTTCACAAGAGCTTCAGCCATCGTTGTCTTTACAATACAAGAGGTTATAAAACATCCTCTGAGCAACGGGCCGGGGCTCGCTGGTTAGCATGCTAACCTCAGTAGAGTAAAAGACGTGATAGAGACAGCTGTAGCGAGTAAAGGAGAGAAGTTTGATGCTCAGCTTGTGTCTTCTAAACTCATATTTTGTCATTTACACTTTGCTTTTACTGTGAATCACTTGGTAGCTTTGTCACTACAGGTCTTTTGCCTCCACCACTGTCGCTCAGACTGTTAGTTAGTGGAGCGACACAATCACTGGACCGTTGGTCAAACACTCACATCACTCACCTGCTCGACTGTTCGTTCACTACTGTTACTGCTTTAAGACTGTGTCACACACTTTTTTATCTTGCTGCAACAAGTAAAATAACATTGGATAACACTATTTACTTTTTTCTTTGTGATTATTTGTTTGTTTTTGATCGATGCAATTTCATAGGAGCTGTTAATGTGTGGTGTATATCTACCTGCTTTTACTCTTTGTGCTACTTGTTGATAGATGCTTCAGAGCTATTAACTTACTTCTTCAAGTTATACAACACGTCTTTATGTGCATTCTTTTATTTGCGTCTACGTCGTTTCTCGGCTGGGTGACAGTTTGTGTTGAGAAGTGCTTTAAAAATACATTTTTACTTGCATTTTTTTCATCCTCAGCGCGAGAAAATAACATTCTGAGCTTCCTGAAGCCTTTGTCAAATCTGAGAAAACCATCAAAGGTTGAAGAACTTTTTTTAAATTAGGCCTGTGTTAAAAAGTCTTTTCATGGAGTTTTAAAATACTGAATTACTGGAGACCTCATTTGAATTTGATAAAGGTAAAATATTTGCAGGCACCAAAAATTTACTACTAATAACAATAATGATCTGTATTTTAAAAATTCTCTTTTCCGCTCAGTTAAATTCATGTTAATTCTGTTGCATCTGCTTCAACCCCAGTCTGTTTCTGTGGTTTACAGTCAGTATAATACACAGTGACAAGCTCAGAGATAATCACACACACACACACACACACACAAACACTCACTCACACATGCAGTGGTTGTGATTTTAAAAAGTTAAAATACATGTGTGAAAAATCCACTAATTTCTTTGTCTTTACTCTTCATTGTTTATCAGAATTTATTGTTGTTATGTGTTGGATGAAAACTCCAGCGTTTTAACAATAAATCAATTATATTTGAGGGAAAACAGATTATAGTTTATTAATTTCAGCTCATTTGTGAGAAAGAATCTCCATAAAATTTAATTCACAGAAATCTTTTTTTTTTTGTGTAAACTCAACTTGTGAGGCTGTAGCTCCCGTACGCTCAAACACTTCATCCCAACGGGCGATGAAGCAGAACATAAATGTGTTTCTCATCTGAGAGACAATATGTTGATTCCCTGCGCTGTCTAATGTATCCAGATGGAACACGGCTTTAATATTCTTCTGAAATTAAAATGATTAGTGCGCAGTGATAGCAGAGTTA
The DNA here is from genome assembly GCF_021018895.1 of Seriola aureovittata. Taxonomy (NCBI): domain Eukaryota; kingdom Metazoa; phylum Chordata; class Actinopteri; order Carangiformes; family Carangidae; genus Seriola; species Seriola aureovittata. The sequence continues at coordinate 2,168,067 of NC_079383.1, read as the reverse complement.
GCACAACCCTTTATATGGCCATGAGCAAAATCTGATTGTGTGTCTATATGGATTCAACACACATTATATAGCATGTGAGTTAGTATTTAGAAGTGATGGTTGGTGTTTATTTTTGCATCTGGGCAGTGCCAGGCCAGTTGTTTCTCCGTGTGTCGTCATGCTATGCTAAGCTAATCACCTCCTGCCTTTATCTTCACATTAACCTACTAGTGAATATGTGTATTTACCCACAATGTCAAACTGTTCAAAATAATTGGAAACGTCCGGACACGTGGTATTCAACAGTACACCAAAGTTACAGAGTGTTTAATAATAGAAAGCAGAGCTAAAGTGTCCTGTTGGGTGAGGTGAAATGACGATGCGCTGCAGTGGCTGTCATTATGATAATGACATAACAGGCATGAAGGACCTTGACATGTCAGCTTTGTTAAGGGTTAATGCTGAAGTTGCAATTAGAACCACAGAAAAGGTCAAACATCAGTTTTCACACCCCATAAAGACAAAGCTGCCCCTGAGCACCCCCGTAAAAATAAAGGTCATTCTAAAAAAAAAATGATTTTTTAAGGAATATTAAAAAAGGAAAACATGTGTTTTCAATACACATACAAAGACGAAGACTTGTAGAAGCAGCGGCTCTGAGTCACTGCAGAGGTTGGGGCTGATTACATGGGAGTGTACAGAGTAAACCTGCAGGATCAGGTCACAAAGTCAGCCTCCATGACAGTCTGTTTTCTCCAGTATCACCGAGATCCTCAGCCGTCTGGGCAGAAGCAGCCATGCCCTCGTCAACACTGATTAAAAAAAACGGTCTTGTAGTGGGGCTCAGTGGGTTCAGCGCAGGGCCGAGCAATGCGGATTAGAGAGAGACGGGGGAGGTGGATCCAGACCGAGGCCCTGAGGGAACCAGGTGGAGACGGTGTGGCGTGGAGAGCTCCCCTCAATTATATCTGATAAGTGCGGTACGACAGGTGGGAGGCAATCCCTGAGAGATCGCCAGGTCAGCATGGATGATGAGGAGCATCTGCCGGGTGACAATATCAAAGGCAGCAGGTCGGCTGAGGATGAAGAGGATAAGAAGCAGGAGCAGCTCTTCAGTCTCAGCTGAGTTGTCCTTCAATCCAGACTGAACTAGACCCAGAAAATGTTACTGGTCTGGAAGAGAAAGATTGATTCTTGGTCATTTGGTAGTTTGTTTCAGCCACGTCAGGAAGAAGTTTGTGATTTAAAGCTAAAACTTATCTATTTATACAATTAATGTATTTCATGCACCTTTTCTCCTCTGCCAGAGTCTCATGCATTTCAGTATTCATGCCTTCTCACTTCCTGTCCACACAGGAAGTGTAAGTCTGTCGCCGTGTAGATTGACATTTATAATATACAGCATACACACACAGAGCTGCAAGAAAATGATTTCCTATACAGCAGTCTTATAAACATCCACCGCCATCAGATCTCCAAGGAAACGCTGGGAGCAGCTGGTCATGTTACTGTTATAATCATGGTTGTGTTGATATTGGTGTTTTCATTATGTATGTATTCAACACTATGATATAAAGAAACTGACCGTCCAGAACGTTTCTAATACGATATTCCTTTATCCCAAACACAATCACAGTGGAGACTCATTTGGTTAATAAGGGCTTATCATTGTTTAATCAACCGATAACTCAACATTATTTCTGTCTCTATCAAAATGATTCACATTTATTAATCAGCTTTGAGACTTATAAATTAAAAATCTGCTCATTTAGTGATCTTTTGTGGCACCTGCAAATATCATCCTGCTGATAAGTTAAACAATTAAGTTAAGCAATTTACAAACACAAATAAAGCTGCTCCTGCATCCAGCAACATGCAAAGATATTCTTTGACGTCGATATCTGTGTTGTATTAATGTCACATGACCTAGAAAATGTGACTGTGTGAATATCTTCACCAACCATCGCTGGCAACAGATGACCAGAAGACAAATGGAACAAATGAAAAAAAGAGCAGGCTGCAAAATGTTAACACACTGCAGGACAAAAGGGGGCGTGGTTTGTAGACGGTTACGAGGCAGAACTCCATGATACAAATATGACTCTTGAATGAAAACGTTTCAATTTATTGTTCGGTTACCACTGAGCTAATTAGCTTGCTAGCTGTCAGTTTGCTCAGAGACTTTGTGACTAGTGCTCATATGTTCTTGGCTGTCTACCATGTTAGCATGCTAGCCCACAGCAGTTCACCATAGCACTGCTGGTAGTCACTACATCACCACGCTACTAGCACCATCTATTTTGCGAAGACGTAAGATGTATCTGCTTAAAAATAAGCTGTGGTGGTCTCCACCATTATCGTTATATACGGTAACTGTCATTTAAAATGTGTTTTCAGTTCAACATATCGCTGCACACTCCAGGCAACACATATCATGTTTACCATCATCTCTCACACTCATCTACATTCTATTAATTCTAAAGTGGACTACTCAAAAAAAGAATCCCATTTCCTTGTGCACAAAATGAAGGCACTTGGAGGCAACATCAAGATGTTTGATTTAATTCAATGGAGTATTCAGTTGTGCTTGTGGCATCATCGGTCCATGAGGCAAAGAGTTTTCTTAATGGAAACATTCATTTCTACAATTGAAACATTTTTACACTTGATAAAGACATTTAAAGCTTATCTGCTGGTTCCATTTGTGTTTCAGGTGCAAGCATTATGCCGGAGGAAAAGACATTACAAACAATTAATATGGTGCTAGAGGACGGCCAATGGAGTCACTGTGGGGGTGTGAATGAACTCAGCAAATTTCATGGCACTCATGCAAGGCAGACATTGGGGGACGAACTCTTAGACCACAAACAGAATTAAGGTAAAGAATAATTAAAGGGAGGGATTGCAACCAAACACCCACTTTCAAATTGTGGCCCAGAGTTGGTAGTGGGCATTTGGGAATGGGTGGGGTTGGGAGACTGTGAAAAGCCCTGGTGTAGTGGCCTCCAGTCACAGAGAGCTTTAGATAAAATAATCCAGGTTAGTGCATCAAAAAAGTGTGGATGTCATGAATGTTTGTGACTGAGTGACTGAGTGATCACAGTTTCACCACTGGTCAGCCGAATGACTGAGTTGAAGTTTCCCCATTGACTGTTGCTTTTTCAAAATGAATTGGCACAGTTTCTATAAGGGGGCATTTACAGTCTGCAGCGTTGCCAAATTAGACCAACCTAGATTTAGAAACTTTTTTTCAGAAAAGCTCAGAAAAAAGAAAGAAAATCAAATGACTTTTTGGACAAACCTTGGCTACTTATCAGTTCAGCCCTCTCTCTGTATCTATTCTGTTCAGTGTTCAGTTCAGTGTTTGAGCAGCAGACGATGTCGTGGTTATAAAACCAGGGTTTTAGCAGCAGCAGCTTGGAAGTGACTGCTGGTTAACATGTCGTCTTAATGGGCCACGTTTCAGTCACTGTTTCAAACTTGTTCCATTGTCTGACAACAGAAACAGAAAAACATGTGAATGAGAACAGCTTTTATTGGGAATTCAGATGTAATAAAATACTGTATATGTGAGTACAGAGAGGAGAGAAGCAAACAGATGAAGGGCTGAAACCAGCTGATATGCGATTCCACCTATATACTGGGTTTGACCTTGTCTTGTTGCTATGTCATCTGACAACACATTTCCTGTATGAGCAGACACACAGATAAAACATCTTAATGTATATACAGCACCTTTTAGCATTATGTAAATTTTCTTTTATTCGGCTTTGAAAAACAATTTCTACAAAACTTTTCAAAGTTACACAATCCAGCCTGAAAGGAGCAATTCACAGTGTCTCCGTGTTGGAAAAGTCTTCTGTACTTGTAACCATGTAGCAACACACACACCTACACAGCCCCTTGCATTGTTTTGCTGAAGTGCTATCGCTGTTGTGAAGTGCCCTTTGGCTCCATCACTAGCAGGGCATAAAGTAATTTTTATGAAAACAAGAAACTCTCCGGGATCTACGATGTGTCTGAACATCTGACACTGCTCCTTCCAGGCTGCCAACAGATGTGGAGTTGCAGAGCCGGGGACGACTGCTGCACTCTCTCTCTTCTCACATCCCTCCAAAGAAGCCTAACTTGGAGGGGAGGGTGAGGTACAGAGGTAGGTGTGTGTGTGTGTGTGTGTGTGTGTGTGGTGTGTGTGTGTGTGTGTGTGTGTGTGGGGTGGGAGTGGTGGGGGTGATCGATGCAAGTGCTCAAAGCGAGTCAGATGTAAGTGTGTCCACAGAGAGGGAGAGAGAGAGAGTGAAAGGCTGAGCAGGAGCTGATTGCCTCCTCCTCCTCCTCCTCCTCCTCTAACATGTGACTCCTCTTCTTCCTCAGCTCCTCCGTGGGATAGTGTGTGTTAAATAGTTGATCACCTGGCTCACATCCCACATCCTCATGCCTTCAGTGGCATGGAGAGACATTTTTGACACATCAGTGATACCGGTTTGAAATGAACAAACAAGGCACTGCACAGAATCCCCACAAACTAAAGTGTGACCATCACTTTTCTGCCAGCTCACAGCGGGCAATACATAAAGAGACAATCGATGGCAGGCCTAACCATTACACTGATAGATAAGAGGCTGAAATTAAAAGAGACCTAAACACTAATGAGGGAGATAGGTGGAGACAGAAAGAAAGCTGTTTTGCCTTCTTCATCGATTAGCCAGAAACCAACGTTCCAGCTTATATGCATATAGACAAACTGAGGAAATAGTCAGGAGAAAAAATGGGGATGGAGAGGGGTGAGTGGGTGGGGGTGGGGGGGTCGGTAGAGGCTTAAAGATTTATTTTATAAATACTTTGGACTTGTGCTGGCAGACGGGGATGGCTGGGCTTTAATGAAACTGTCAGGCCATGTGAAAGCCTGATGAGGTTCCCCTAACGCTACATTAACGGCAGCCCCTCGGCCACCTTCTCATGCCAAATGTAATTACAGCACCATTACCAGCACCGTCCAGGTCCCTGCTGGACACACTACCCCCCAACCCCGCACACAAAATCCACTACCTCTAACGTTCCCAACTCCTTGACCACCCCCCCACCCCCCTCCGTAATCACACCGTGTCTCTGCATTGCGGCAGGATAGAAAAAACAGCAATTGATAGTCTCATTAGTTTTCCCATGTCCTTCCTGTAGTGCCATTTTCACATGGAATGAAAAGAAGGAAGACAACAAACAAACTGCTGTGTAAGGAGGAGGGGGGCATGTGGGGGAGGGGTGCAAAGAGAGGGTGGGTGAAGTGGCATTCAGTTGATGTTAAGATTTTTTATTTATGTGTGTCACTGCCTCTTACTGTGAATTTGACAAAGCAATAACAGATTTTAAAGTTTGTATAGTGCTGCAGTGTTTACCTTGAAGGGCTGAGAGGAAAGATATGTTCACTGACATCAGTTTTTCTCGCTAACAAAAGTGACTGTTTGGTTTTTCATCCACTTCGATGGACCACTTCTACACGAATGGACCCAAATGAAATACTGAAGATTCACTTGATCAGTTTAATGATCAGGTGCAAACGACTAATGTTAAACCAAAGAAATGGGGATTTTGCATGGTTTAGCCCCGCCTCCTCTCCCTCTGTGTATCTGTACAGAGCAGGAAGTAAACTACAACTGCTCAAACACATTCACACTTGCCTTTAACTCTTTAACTTATCACACTTAATATTTATTGATTAGGATTTTTACAACCACTCCTCCAGCCTGAACAACGACCAATAGGAGCAGGTGTACCGGACCTCGGTTGTCATGGTTACAAACACTTGGGTATATTTAGGCACAAAAACTACTTGGTTTAGTAGAAGATTAGATTTGGATTAAAATAACTACTTAACAGTGGTTAACAGTCCTTAACATTAGACGATATTTGTTGTCATGGCTACAATAATAACATCGAATGGTCACTGATAATCAACATCAAACCACCTCCTCCTGACGTGGACTCTGTCTTTATACTACGTCACCGCACTTCTCCCACTGCTGCTCTCATCATTACTACGAACACTAGATGTCGCCTGTTGTTTTTTTTCCCAGAGGAAGTTTTTGTTGTTCGGTCAGGAAATCTTTTAGAAAACCTTTATTTCTTAACAGGGCTTTAATTACTGTGCTGATGTGCGGCAGTAAGTGCATTGTTTCAATTCCAGCTGCTGGTGTTTCTGTTTACATGCTCTTCAGATCTGCTAGTTTCTTAGTTTTCCTAGTTAAATGTACCATTACCACTAGAGGAGACAGAGGAATAACTAATACAGTTTATTTGCCGTAATGGAGGCAAGCCTCAGTGTATTGGAAGCACAATTTCACTTCCTTGCAGCTCAAGGCGTAGCCAAGAGGCGTAGCTAAACCCACGGTCCGCACCCGTACACAAAAGACACGTTAAGTCCCAAAAGTAAAAGATCTCATTTTATAGAATAAGCCACATTACTGAATTACAATTTTTGATGCATTAACATGTTCATCGTTGCAATTTTGCAAATTAATTTCCTCATGGAGGTGGATAATTAATAACTTTATTTACACAGCACTTTTCTAAACAAAATGCTGTACATCATTTTCAGCAGGAAACAACATCATACATAAAATAATATGATTAAATAAAATTAAATGAATAAACCATAAACAATAAACAAACAAGAATAATAACAAGCAAAGCCAAAAAAAACACAAACAAAACAAACACACACAAATAGCAGTGTGCTACCAATGAAAAAAAGAGATACGTTTGGAGAAATGATCTAAAAGATGTTACTGATTCTACAAGTCTCTGATCTTCAGGCAGGGAGTCAAAGAGCTGAGGGGCAAAGATGCAAAAGGCCGGTCTCCTTTAGTCTTCAGCCAGAAGAGCCCTGCCTGAGGATGTGAGGCTGTGCTCTGGCCTGCAGGCGAGCAATAACTCAGCAATGTCACTGGGAGCTAAACCATCTTCTAATATTTGATAATATGCAGCTGAACAAGCTCAAGGCGTGAGGTTGTATTTTTTTTTAATTTTTTTTTTTTGGTTTAACACTGAATATAATGAATGACAATAATCTAATGGAGGTGATATAAAAGCATGTACAACCCTCTCATGATCAGGTTGAGAGAGAGAAGATCTGATCTTTGAGATCCTCTCTGAATGACCTTCAAAACTTCAAATGTGAGGTCACTGTTAGATATTACAGGCTGCAGGTTTTACGTTTGTGGACACTAAAGCAAGAGGGTTTTCAAAGTCTTTGGACCAAAAATAATGATTTCTAATTTTTTTTTTTTTCATTTAACTGGAGAAAAATTGGGGATTTCAGACAGAAAAGATTGTATTGAGTGTATTAAGACACACTGTAAGCAATTGCTGTAAATTTACAGCCAATTTTCAACACTAAAATACTATTTTCACAGTTTAACAGTTTAGTACTGTAGTTAGCAATGCATTGTGGGCTTCTTAACTTGGAGCAACAGGACAGAGGCCGTAAACAGTATGCTGATGTTTTAAATTGAAGGACACTACAGTATTTTTTGGAAATTTTCCAGAAGAGGACGGACATGTTAGTGGACATGTGCTGCATATCATCAGACTTCATCAGCATCATTCCGGTCTTGCATCTACAAAATTAAACGGTAAATTGATTAAAATCTTATTTTCTTTGCCTGTGTGGGGGCTATCTTATTGAATGTTTGATATAACTCAGGAGTTTGTCTCATTATACAGTGATGCTTAGATTTGAATATAGGAATATTAGGACTTTGTTTTTTGTTGTTGTTGTTTAATCTTGGTCTGCATCCGAGGGGCAGCACCTGTTAACGAGAGGCCAACATTATATCTTGGCCGGTGGTTAAAGATTTATTTCAACCAAACCAAAGGATTTTTGGAACATCGCCTAAGGTTTGTTTTGGTGAGTTTTATTTTGTTTGTGTTTTAGAATGAGCAAACGGAATTAAGCCAGTGAAGAGACACTTTACTTTACTCTCATTTGGAAACACACATTAGAGAGGGGAAAACAGTTGCTTGTCCTTATAGACACTGTAGCAAGAGCATGACAGTCTTATCGACATTCACATCACACGCGTCGGAAACATAAAAGTGGTACTGAGGAAAATCTGGTTGAGTCCATTGTGAATCCTGGTGTTTCCAGGTCAGGAAACACCAGGGTCAGTCTGATATGCAGATTGATCTTCCCAGTGATGAACAAGAGATTTACCCAGAAATTGCTGATGAATCACAGTTCTTTAAAAATTTAGCCCTATTTTATTTGAAATTGCAAGCAAAGTGTTTGCTTCCATCCTCTGTCATCCAGACAATTATTGAAGATTTTCAGGAAATACATGATATAAGCCAGTCACCTTCGCTACAACATCGCCATATAAATACACTTCCATCACCTGACATTGAAGATGTGAAAAGCAAACGGCCTTTTCTTTTCACGCCAAGGTATATATACGCACATTTTGAGTTGCTCACAGACGTCAATGTGCTTCGTAGCTTGGAACTCAGTATGGAGGAATGTGGAAGAGCCATCACACAATACTTCAGGGATAGTGAAGAGAATGAGGTGGCACTTTGTGTTGTTCAGCTGCTCATGGCACACTTTGGAGAGGACCTAACCGGGCTGATCCTTCTTGCAGATGTAAGTTTTCTTTTTTCTTTTTCTGTTTACTAATTATTTACCTTTTTATAATTTTTCGTCTTAAAAATCATGTATGTATTTATTTGTTCCCTACAGGTGTCTGCCACTGCAGCTGACGTTGAGACAACTCTCAGTCTTCCTGCAAGTCCTCGCCTGATACTTCATGGTATACATTTCATTTAGATTCATTGATAGACACATTATAAGGCATATTGGTCATTCATCTTGAGTTTACAAATGTTAACATAAGGTGAGATGCATTCTCATGTTGCTATGACTTGAAGTTTCAGCTGCAACAGGGCAAGTCACAGTCGGAGGTTGGAGGATCACCCTTGAGGGCCGTGTTATCTCTGAGGGCATCACACCAACATTTGCAACGAGACTTGCTGCTGTGTTTGAATCTACTACATATTCAACCTTCAGTCTCAGGATGAGGAAGCCTGTAAAACCCCTTCATTCCTTCTCATCATTATATGGTTATATACAATTAAATTAATGTGTTTGTAGTTTTTAGCATAAAATGGTATTAGTAATTTGAAGGCACAACAAACACACACACACACACACACACACACACACACACACACAATATTTTATTGGACTGAGGCTTTATTATAATTCCATTTGATGTCACTTTATTGTCATTATTATTATTTGTGCAATGAAGAAGACAAATAAACAATTCATTGAATTTAATTGAATGTACACAAAAAAGTATGTTGTTTAACCCCACTCTGATCTTAGACTATTTTGATTTCAGGCGCGTCTTTGGCATAAAGCCAGAGAGAGGGACAAAGGCCAAAAGGGCCAAGGTTGTCTCCAAGAAGAAAATTGTGATCGTCCAGACGAAGTCTTCTGCAGTCAACACACACGTCTCAATGCTACTGAAGAAACTCCTTGACTTTGAATGGGACTTCATATAAATCAGTGGGTTCTCCTTAATCTTGCTCTCTGTCCATGTGTTGTTTTGACAGTCTGGCATTGCCACAAGAGAACTGGTATTATTAGCTTTATTAGCATTAGCTTGGAGAGTATGTTGTACATTGCTGATTGTATAATATTTGTTTGTTTATGTTTGACAGTGGCAACACTCGAATAATGCTACAGAGGAACAGGAACAAACTGATGGTCATCTCTCCTGGGTCCACAAGATTTGAATCAGGACCGTTCACACCCACCCAGACTCCCACCGGAACTAAGACGTAAAAACACAAACCTGCCTCACAGACTATTTTAAGACCTAAAAACACAAACCTCACAGACTATTTTAAGAAGCAAACTGCAAGTCGCAAGCTTGCATTGGCACAGGTGCCTATTACAGTTTCTTCCCTAAATGTTGTTTTTGATCCATATTATTGATGCATATTGTCAAAATGTTCTAAACGTTCTTACGTTTGTTTTCCAAATGTTGTCAATTCTGCATTTTCACAGACAGCTGAAAAAACATTGCAGATTACATAATGTAAATCTTTTAAGTTGAGTTTTGAGGAAATTTTAATCTAACTCACAGGACTATTTTAAGTAGTTTTATGTGTTTCAAAATTCTCTCACTGTTGTATATTGTTGCTGGCAGCAGATAGTTTATTGCAGTAAATTCTGAGATTGTATTTTAAATGGGTTTTTGCAAGAACATATATACCTCACAGGATAGGTTAAACTTTGATTTCCTCTGTATTTTTAATGCGTTGGTCTTTTTCTTAGACCCATTGTGTTATTGAACAAGTGTTCAAACTTATGTGTTAAAGACAATATTAAATAATATTGACACTGGCCCAAAAAGTCAGCTATAGGTCATGCCCTGACAAAAAAATTTAAGAATTTAAGTTTATTGCCATTGTCTAAAGCAGACACTAATAGGCTGTTTCTGTTTGCTTCTCCAAATCTCTTTTCAGCGTCGTCCAACAGGGTTTATTTTCTTTTTTTCCATTTTTTGAACGTAGCAGTATTTAGTATTCATGTTGATATTGCCTTTTGAAATAAATTATTTTGATTGTCTTTTTCTCAAGTTTTTATTGCTTATTTTGCACAATATTCACAATAATGCTATTATTGTAATTTCCAAATAATCATAAAAATATGCTGCATTTATTTATTTTTTACAGTATTAGACTGTGAAATCATTTAACAGTTTGAATACAGAAATATACTGTATTTCTGGTTTACAGACAACTACTGTAAAGTCAATTCACAGTATGAATACCATAAAAAACGGTATATTGCTGGCGTCCCTGCTGCCAGCTCTTTACTGTTATTTTACAGGGAAATTATTTACAGAGCAGATGGAGCATAGAGTAAATTTGCATGTTCTCTGCATAACACTGGTATTAAACAAGGTGTGCATGAATGCCATGCTCCAGTGACAGTATACACAGAATGGTAGGGGGCCAAGGATTGAGCCTTGAGGAACACCACAGGTGAGCTGGACCACAGAGGAGGAAGCATTACTGACCACAACCAAACAAGCTCTGTGTAGGATCTGAACCAGTCTAGGACATGATTCCTGATGCCAACCCACTTTTCAAGGTGATCCAATGAAATAAAAGCATTGAGATCAATGTTAATTGAAAGTAAATGAAAGTACAAGATGATAATAGCTCTATGAGGGCAGTTCTAGTACTATGATGTGATTGGAAACCTGATTGAAAAAGACTTTATGATTATCCACAAAAGAAATCAACTTTAAATAAACAACCTTCTCTGAAACTTTCAATAAAAATGGTAATTTGGAGATTGGTCTAAAATTATTAAAATCAAGAGGGTCAAGGAGAGGCTTCTTGAGAAGTGGATGCACTGCTGCTTGAGACAGGAGGAAAGCAGCCAGTAGACAGAGAGCTATTTACAATGAGTACATTTGTGTTGCTGAGCCAGTTAAAAACCTTCATCGGAAAACTGGCAGGCATCTAAAGGACACAGTGGTTTTGAAAATTAGGTGGACATAAGTTATTTTATAATTTCTTATGAAACCATCAGTATGTCCGTTTTCCATTTACATTCCACTTGTCTGCATTTCTTCTTAATGTCTCTGGTGCTGTTATTTAGCCAAGGTTTAATATGAGTTGTTCTGACTCCTGGCTTTTGTATAGGTAGCCTACTATGGAATGAGGAATGATTTAACACTTATTGTTAGTTGTTCAGTAGCTTGTCCGTAGACATATTTGGGTTTCAATTACTGCTGTGAAAGCCTTGTGAATGTTGTGGGTATTGAGGAAGCTAGAACAGAAGTATTTAGGGCCTTGAAAATGATAGAAGCACAAGCTATCCTCCCAGACATCAACACTATCAATATTAAAACAAGAGGAGAGAACAATGTCCAGGAAGTGTCTCTTTAAATGAGTGGGACCCTCAACAAATTGAGAAAGATTAAAAGATTTCACATTGTCTATAAAAATCCACAGTAGAAGAAGAACCAGAGGGGCAGCAAACATATTTGTTAAAATCCCTTAAAATCAAGGGGCATAGCAGCAGTGGAGACCCTCCTTCACAGACACTCAGGGATTGAAAGGACACCAGAATCAAGCGGCTACACGCAAGTAGTTCAGAAAATGAAAATGAATAGAACCGGTTTTGTACATCTACAGTATATGAGGTTATTTTTTACCATAAATTAGTTTGCACTGAATAACTGTTGAAATATTGAGCTTACTCTTTTTTTTCAAGAGCTCAACTTCATAGAAATTTAACACCCACATAACATACAATCCTGGCCCACCCATATGTTCTCTTCTAACAAATTTAAACCACTAAGGGACCTCCTAAGTCTCACCAGTTGTATCTCTTCTTGGTTTTGAGCCGAATTATTCAGGCAGGGCTACACTAGTAAGGTGGTATATGTTTAGGATTAAGATTAGTTCGGTGATGGGTTTACAGGACTTGTGGCGTCTTTTGAATGTTCTTTTATGTTTTTTCTGTGGGGTTCTAAGGGGGGGGGGGTGCTGCCTAGAGTGCACTTTTGTAAGTATGTATGGAGAATTATGAACCCAACAGGCAGAGAGTACTCGTTTCATTCTCAGGTGCATAACGTCTACACGAGAATTGATTATTTCTTGCTAGATGGGAAACTCTTGTCCGCAGTTCGTAATGTCAAATACCATAACATTGTCATTTCTGATCATAGTCCTGTCACCATCTTGCTGGAGCTGCTTGAGACGACAAATTCACGCCGACCCAGAAGGTTTGATCCCCAACTCCTTATGAGGGGAAAATTTTGTGAGTACTTGGAGACACATATCAGATTCTTTTTCAAAACAAACGATAAAAATGATGTATCGCCAGTTCTTTTATGGGAAACATTTAAAGCATATATAAGGGGGTGTGTCATATCCTACCACGCCTCACAAAAGAAGCTGAACAATATTAAACGAATACAATTAGAGGAAGTAATACAAAAACTAGATGCTGAAAATGCTGCACAACCATCTGTGGAGAAACATTATAAAATTTCAGTTTCAAAATATCAATTGAATAAAATTCTTTCGGAAAGGATCTCTAGGGCCTTCATGTACATTAAACAGACCTATTTCGAATTTAGGGATAAGCCTCATAAAGTACTGGCAAGACAACTATGTATGAGGGAAAATGACAGAACTATTCTTTCCATAGAATCTCAATCTGGCGCCTCTATTTTCTCTCATAGGGACGTCAATACTATATTTGAACAATTTTATGAAAAGTTATATACTTCATAAGCCCATGCTTCACCAGAGGTCAGGGCACAGTTCTTGGAAAGGTGCAACCTCCCTACTCTCTCTCAGAAGGACAGTAATTTCCTTGACATGGAATTCACATGCGATGAAATAACCAAAACAATTAACCTAAAGCCCAAGACCAGATGGGATATGCAATGAGTTTCTCCTTAATGAAGCGGTAATCACTCTTATTCCCAAGAAAAGGGAAGATCTCAAATAGGCGGGGTCATATAGACCAATCTCTTTATTAAATACTGACCTCAAGATATTTGCCAAATCCTTAGCAAGAAGACTAGGCCCTAAACAGCTGTTTCATAATTTCAGACGTCTTCTAAATATCATTTACTCACCCAAGCTTTCTAAGGAGGAAGATTTGTTTATTTTGAGTGTAGATGCCGAGAAGGCTTTTGATTGTGTAGAATGGCCCTACCTATTTGCCGTGCTAGAAAAATTTGGTTTTGGAGTAGATTTGTTTCTTGGATTAAATTACTGTATTCCAACCCTAATGCCAGAATCCTCACCATCGAAAATATTTCAGATACATTTAAACTATATAGAGGCACTCAGCAGGGGTGCCCACTCAGCCCACTGTTGTTTGCGTTGGCCCTGGAACCCCTGGCTGAAACAATTAGAACATACTCAGAAATTCATGGTTACAACACTGAATTTACGTCAAATAAAATTTCACTTTATGTGGATGACATTTTATTATATATAACGCAGCAGAAATCATCAATCCCTGCTCTGCTAGACACAATTGAATTGTTCAGTTCCTTCTCGGGTTATAGAGTCAACTGGAATAAAAGCGAATTTATGCCAATACGTTGCAAGGACCCAAATATCCTAGCACAAATCCCATTTAAACTGGCTTCTGAGGAGTTGACATATTTAGGAATTCAGATAACAAAGAAATATACTTTACTATTTGAGGCTAATTACACAGTTTTACTTGAAAAACTCAAGCTAAAGATAGAATTTTGGAAAACACTGCCAATTTCAATGATAGGTAGGGTAAACGCAGTCAAGATGATCTTTGAAGAAATTGGATTCTATAATTCTTTCTTTTATTTGGAACAACAAATCTCATAGAATTATAAAAGGTCACCTATGCAAACGGAAAGAAATAGGAGGACTGGCCTTACCAGATTTCACTCGCTACTACTGGGCCGCTAATATTCGTTGCATCGCTTACTGGCCGGATTGAGACAATCCTTTCTGACAGCTGGTTGTATATAGAACGTGAAGATTGTCTACCTTACTCACTTGGGGCTGTATTGATGTCTCCCATCCATCTCAAAAAATCACTTTATAATCACCACCCAGTTATACACAATACCATCCTAATTTGGCGACGGATGTCCAAACAACTCAAGCCTAGATCTCTATCATTTGCACTGCCTTTAATGGCCAATCCGGCATTCCCACCTTCTCTTACAGCTGGAGGTTTTGGCCGGTGGAGGGAAATGGGATTGTGTAGGGTGGGGGATCTTTACTTTCAGGGCATTTTTGCGTCGTTTCAGCAGCTCCAGGAGAATTATAAAATTCCAAAGACGGATTTCTTTAGGTATCTTCAGGTCCAACATTTCGTTAAAACACATCTCCACAACTTTGAAAATGCTGAGCCAGATAAGCTAGATCTTTGCTTTAGTAAGAGTATATTAGATAAGCATGCCATTTCATCTTTTTATGGTACATTGCAAGATCACGATCAAGTGAATACAGGGCCAATTAAAAGGAGGTGGGAGGAGAAGCTGGGGTTGGAGATAACGGGAGAGGTCTGGGAGAGGGCACTGCGATTTGTAAACCAGTGTTCTCTTAATGCAAGACACCATCTAATACAGTTTAAAATTACTCACAGATTACATTATTCAAAAGGTGAAACTGAGCAAAATCTACCATGATCTGTCACCTATCTGTGATGAATGCAACTATGCAGAAGCCGACCTACTGCACAGTTTTGTATTGTGTCAAAGGTTACAGGGATTCTGGTTGGAGATTTTTTCTTTTTTTACAAAAATCTTGAAAGTGCAAATGAAGCCTGATCCTGTCATCATCTTATTTGGCGTGTCAGAAACTTCTCAAAAGCTCAATACCGCTTACTGTCTTATGGTCTTCTCTGTGCTAAGAAACTGATTCTGCAGCATTGGAGAGGGAAAGAACTCCCATCTTTCAGCCACTGGATAACGATGCTAACAGATACCCTTCACCTAGAGAAAATCAGATATGTCCTGACAGACAGATTGGAGGAATATAAGAAGATCTGGGGACCAATGATCACCTTTTTGAAAGGAAAGTAAATTATTTGTCACTCGGGCAGCTTTAAGATATATCACTACTAGGTAACATACCTCAGAGCCGCGTGGGATTGTTTGTTTTATTATTATTATCATTGTTGTTGTTATTTGCTATAGATGCTTATGTTTTGTCTGCTTGTGGTTGTTTTTCTTTTTTTTTTCTTTTTATTAAGTTCGGTGTTTTGTCTCTATATTATTGCTCCCAAGTTTTTTTTTTTGTTTTTTTTTTGTCCGTCCTGTAACAATGTTCTTAATGTTCTCACCGTTATTTTGTCATATACACAGATGGAAAAACCCAAGGAAGCCTTGTTTTACACAATTTGTAATACCCGTTCTGGATTTGTTTTTTGCTTCCCAATAAAAATATTTAAACAAAATCCCTTAAAATCAAGACTTTAGCTTTTCCCGTTTCTTTGCTTTGATAAACATTTGAGTTGAATTTTGGGCGTAAATGTAAACTAAAGCTCAAAGTAATCAACATTACATTTACTTTAAAACCAAGTGATTCAAATTGATTAAAAAGTTCCCAAGAGCATGTGGGGGACATTTAAAGTTATCCTTATAAACGACAAATAACACACAAAATAATTGAAACCAGGAGGAAGTTTCATTCAATGCAACACGGTTATCTGAGTTTAACCAAGTATCAAGAACTATAACTGATTTGATGATATGAAGTCATGACTGAAAAATGTATTTATTTGTCAGAGATCTGACATTTAACAAACCAAATGGGAGCAGGGCTGAGAATCTGTTTCTGGTGACACTGGGAATCTACCTTAACAGGTGCCACAGAATGACTTCATAACTAAGGAGAGTTTGTCTTATGTCTGTATGTACCTCCAAAGGGGTTAAAGTTTGAGTTCAGAGCAGAAACGTGGCTGAAACGCTTCGAGCCACATTGGCAGATGTATGGTCTGGGACCTAAAAAAAAAGTTTTTCTGCACTCAAATACATATATATAGGTTTGAGTATTATTAGAGACTGTTTCGAATTAACAACACCACCATTAACCATTAACAACAGCAGTACTCACTGAGGGTTAGCGATACTTTTGGGCGCCAGGAAGCATTTGATACCAACCAGGCTGCAGCGGACGGACACGTCTCACCGTGAAGTCGCCCACGAGGAGTGTAGGAGGGCAACAACACAGCCACACAAGAGGCGGCGGAGTAGTGGTGAAGTTTTTTTTGGTTTGTACATTCAGCAGCTCTGCACACATGACACATACAGTATGCAAGCTCTCACTGATCTACCCACTCCATTGCCAGATTGTGACACTTTCCACTACTGGTTTCCAGCTCTAGCAAACAGCTATTTTCAGCAAAGTAGCTCTGATAAACCCACTGTGCATGACCTGCTCAGCACTGAATACAGTGGACTATTCAGTAGCTAAAGAGCCAGATACTTTTCTCAGGATGGTGGAGACCAAAGTTTAACTAAAAAAGAGTGACTATAAGACTTAGCTTCATCAGGTGCCAAAAATGAACGCAAATAAATGATGGTGTTGCTGCATGTCTGCTGGATGTATAAATATAGTGAACTGTTTTGCTGGGTATAACGTTATAATGTGATGTATCTACAGCTTGATGCACCGCTAATAAGTAGAATAAAAATAATTTACTGCAGGTTTAGGCAACTAAAACTAATTACTTACAAGTAAGGGGAAACTCTGGTCATGTTTATAAGAAACCAGTGTTGACTGCTGAAACAGGATGGAAACAGCATCTTTTTATATTTGCTGAGCTGAACTTCCGACTCGACCTGCTCTCTGAAAGATTTTGCATCGCAGAAACACCATCACACTATGTCTGCCTTTGCTTTTGTAGCACAAAGCCCATTACTGATGGGGCCACTGGAGGTCAAACATGCATCATTTCATGCATTTGAATAGAAGGTTATATGCTGTCATTTCTCTTGGACGTTCTCAAATGAAACAGAGTTTACTTGACTAGAAGTCGTAGATGCGGAAAGGGATTTCCCTCCTTTTAGGCAGCCACTGGTGTGAACATCTGCTTGCAAAGACTTGACTTAAGTACTACTTAATACACAGTGTGCATATGTGCTATTAGTAGCTATATAGAGATGAAAAGAAAAAAAAACCAGAAGAAACACAATAATGAAAATTGGAGGTTTCCGACAATGTCCTATTGTGCTTCATTATAGGTGACAGTATAACACTGACGTATCAATATCACGGTGACAGTGAAGTCCATGACAAATAACAGCACACAGGTTTTTTCCAAACACAAATACAAGTAGCATTTCTTCCTCAAACAAAATCCAGATAGAGATACAAATATTGACTCGTGTGAACACGTCGATTGATTATGATCCAAGTGATTTAAAAAGTTCTACAAGTTTCACTTTGACCAGATAGGACATTCACTCACAGTCTGCGTTACGCTCCACAGCCTTTGTTTATCAAAGGCTCAATTCAGATCCAACAAAAGCGAGGTGCTGGTTTGCATAAAGTTTCCAGAGCTTTCACTCCATTGGTTTCCTTTCACGTTACTTCTTTTTTTCCTTCTTTTTTTTTATACAGATGGAGCTTAGTCAGCAGATCGTGCACAATGCTCACCTCTCCCAGAGACAAAGAAAGCGCCTGCATTCTGTTGTAAGGCTCAGACATGAGTTAAAGCAAACATGGTTTTGTATTGATTACCTGCGACAGGAGCCTTTTCAACGGGCTCGGAGATCTATGTGTATTCACTGAAAAACATGCACGAGACGGGTATTGATTCCAAAGCATTATGCACGGCCCATTCATAATAATACATCAGTGAGAGTGCAGCTGTGAGCAGAGGAATTAGCAAGACAAATTCCTCAGACTCAGAAGAATGATGCACTGTAAAAAAAAAAAAAATCTTCAACAAGCAGACAAAATATTCAGAGGAAACACCAAACACGGTCTTACCTTAAAACGGGGGCAATATATTATAGAACTACTAATTTATTTAAGCTCATCTCAGGGATTAATAAAACATACATTTCTCACACATGCTTTTGTATAAAGTTTGTATAATCAAAGGCAGCTAGCTAGAAAAATTCTGCTTTTTTATCTTTGGACAGGATAAATGTATTCAATCGTCCTACAATAGCACAGAAGGAATTATGTGATTGTTGGATGAAGGAGTGTGGCCTTTGGTTTAAAATGGTGGATGGACATGTGGCACATTTAACTTTCATTGTACTTTCATTCTTAGATAACCACAGTCTTTCCCTGAGATGTTTTAGCTTTAGCT
The DNA here is from genome assembly GCF_021018895.1 of Seriola aureovittata. Classification (NCBI taxonomy): domain Eukaryota; kingdom Metazoa; phylum Chordata; class Actinopteri; order Carangiformes; family Carangidae; genus Seriola; species Seriola aureovittata. The sequence continues at coordinate 2,149,229 of NC_079383.1, read as the reverse complement.
TTATATCTGATTTGCTGTAACCCACATCACTAAGCTTAACTTTGCTGTAGCTGCAGGTATTTGGTCATTACGCTAGATAAGTTCACCAGAGTTAGGACAATTCAGTTCATCTTGAGGAAAACATGAAGGTGTGTACCAAATATTACAGCGATCCAGACAATAATTGTGGAGAATTGTCACCTAAAGCCAAAAATGTCAACTCCATATTGGCGGCAGCATGCCTTGCTGCATGGCTAAACAGTCAGTGAAGATACGAGGTGTTGACTATTTCAACAGTTAAATCAAAAGCACATTCTCTCCCTTTAGTGTTTTTTAAAGGCTGGACCCCAGGGTCAAGTCTCCTTCTTTACTCTGACCGTCCACCCGGACCACTTCCTCATGACTCCTGTGTGCTACAGGAGTGTGGCCGTCTGCACATGTTCAAAAATCTAAAATAATTTAACTTTATTTCTCATGAAAATATCACCTGTTTCTTTCACACAGAATTATTTTACCATATTAAAGAGATGCATGATTATGAATTTACACAGAACTAAATCATCTCACCTTCCTGTGCAGTGGACTCTTATTTTATCCTGACATCTCGCTCAGTTCAGAGGAGCTTTTATTGTAGGAGAAAAGCATCTGTCTGTCTGTCAGTGTTTTTGGTGAGCAGTAAGATGCTCATCTGCCAAAATGAATTAATGTGGTCCTCACTTTGCTGTCAGCTCAAATTACATTCTGAATTTCTAAATAATTAACTGTGGCAAAGCAAAAGATATGCAAAGAGGCTTGAAATGTGAACAACATAATAAAACTGTCGGTGCTGCGGATTCGCTGAGGGAAGATCTCCGAAAAGTTTGTGTTCTCAGCATTTTATAATCTGAAGGTTGTATACAGAGATTATTCCATTTATTTCTGTATTAACCAACATATTTTAGCCAAACACCTACAGCTCAGATCCATGGCTTGTTCCAAACCAGACTCCGTCAAAGTCAACACCTATATGTTTGATCCAGTTTGCTGTGCACAGCTACACAGCTGGTGTGAATAATAAAGTAAGAAGCAGCACCTACTCGAGCTGCATACCATAATCCATCTGCTCCGAGCCGACTGCTCACTGTCCCATTGTTTATATGTCTGCATGACTGTACAGCATTATTTCCCATTTGTACCATACAGAGGATATTAAAGGGCCACACACCCTTTCAAATCATATAGTTGAGCTGCCTCGAGGCCTTGAAAAAAAATCTCATTAAATCACTCTTCCAGTTTCATTTAAATAGAATATAACAGCAAAGTCAAAGTGACACAAAATGGTTTTTCTGACGGCGTAAAAATGGATTTTAAATGGTAAGATTTCAGGGGAAGAGTCTACAGATGACATGAAAAAAAAAATCAAATCTAGTCCGATGTCTTTTGACGTTACTTAGGTCGGTGCTTTACTAACTTTCTCCTTTATTGCATCTGTTATCCAGCCACGGGGTGTGTTCATGCAAGAGTTGTTTTCCACCCATTTCATTGTTTTCAGGAACAGAAATATGTTATTAGGTGTTGTGCCTGTGGTATATAAGGTGTGCAAGAACCAAAGCAAAAAGTGGTTTGTGGAACAACCAGAGCAGTTCTCTCTCTTATTGTAAGATCTGATTAAAACAAAACTCGGAGTATTTGCCTCCTGTTAGTTTTATACATCGTATCAACAGCAGGATACTGGTTTTGTTTCCTGTTGCTGTTGCTTGTCTAAAACCAAGAAATTACATGCGTTTTAGCTCCTCTGGTTCCCTCGTCCTGAAGTCTCTGGGCTTATTTGACATAAGGTCTGTGGTTAACACAAGACATTTTCACATTTTACTCTACAACATAAAAAAAGTCAATAAATATCCTGATTTCTTTAAACTTTTCCATCTGTTAAAAAAAGGCCGGTTATAACAAGTGTCTAAATGAGACGACAGGTTGTCGGGGACGTTAAACGTCGTCACGTAGAACATGAAAACCGATCTTCTCACCTGTCCACCTTTACTGCCTCGTTGTGAGGAAAGGCTTCTGTAGAAGAGGTCAGAGCTGAATCAAACTACAAGGGGAAGTTTAGTGGTGGTCACGTTGAAGTCATGTGACCGTTGTGTAGTTAGTTTATAGCCTAGCATTAGCTTTTTCCTTCTGCTGATTGTATTTAGGCTTCAAACATCATAAAGTGCTGTTCATTAGTGAAGATGATCCTGCTGTGTGTGTGTGTGTGTGTTTGTGTGTGTGTGTGTGTGTGTGTGTGTGTGTGTGTGTGTGTGTGTGTGTGTGTGTGTGTGTGTGTGTGTGTGTGTGTGTGTGTGTGTTTTCCACATATTCCTCATATACATAGTATAGGTTTTTCTCTGTTCAGCTGCACATGAACAGAACCAATCTTGATGCCGTGCGGCCTACAGGACTGGATTGCAGAGGTCTGATTGTTGTTATACCTCACTAATGAGTTTCTCTTCATGGACTGGAGCAGCTACGCCGCCCCAGAGGAAGACATGCAATTACTACGAGCTGAATATGGAGTATCTGTAGGACGAGCCAATATATGGAGCATATGGAGAAAAAAAAGATGTTTTACCGGCACATCCACAAGGAAATAAATCCAGCACTCATTTCAGCCACATGGTGGTTTTCTTCTGGCCCAGTATCGGCCCGGTTCCTCAGCCTGAATCTGGCTGATACACAGCATGATTGTCAGATGCTACTTCCACATCTGGACCGATTCTGGCGCGCAGAGTAAATCGGCTGTCAGTCAACAGCAGAGGATAAGAGCCACACTCAGATTTTTAAGAATACGGGCCACACTTGGGCCGAGCACCCAGGCATGTGTTGGGCCAGAAGTTTCATTTTGTTCTCTGGGAAGTGTTTTCTGTTGACATGCCAGAAGACACCTATGGGTGGGTTTACAGAGAAAACAATATGCACATATGTTTTGATTTGTCGTACACCACCAGTGTGATTTGGAGCTTAAATATGAGGGGTACTGTGATTGGACCCAATCTTTCATCAGACTTCAAGAGCTCTGGTAGATTTGACTTTTGTTTGTTTCACTGTGAAGCAGGCGGCTGAAGGCAGCCCAGGGGTGCTGAAGAGTTTTTTTTTTCTCACCATCTTTATTAAAGACAAGACAGACAAAACTGCAGGGAGCAGCAGAAAAAAAACTCAAAATTACTAATGAAAATATACAAATCTAAAACATAAACAGCTCAGGAAATTAAAGTCAAGTCAAATCAGTGAATGAAATATAAGTGAGCAACTTAATTAAACATAAAAATCATCATCTTCCACAATTTTTGAGAGATGGGAGGAAACTGAAGACATTTTTTTCTCTCTTCTTTTTCTCTTTTTTGTGGTCCAGCAGGTCATGTGACCCATCACCTCGGCTCTCCAGAGACTGATTCATTCAATAAACTACGCCACAGCCTCGCATGTGCTGAGGTCTGGGTTCTGTTTGTGTTTTATTTGGTTTTGGACAGTGGAGGCTTTAGCGAGGTTGGATGTAGCTACTCCTCATAGAATAAGAATATAGAATATAAACTGTTGGTTTAGTTCTGATCATTAGAGTTGTTGACAATAATGAATAAAATGTAAGGCTTATATTTTAAAGGTCCATATTGTACACTTCAAGTGTTGATCCATAAGAAGATATATTTGTGGTTTTAAGAACCAAAAAGCATCTCAATGTAGTTTTACATCTCCTCTCTCAGGCTTCTCTCTGCAGCTCTAGTAACAACAAGTCAGTGAGCCAATCAGAAGAGAGGAGGCTCTGAGCCTTTCTTCTGATTGGCTGACTGTTTTCTGAGTGATCCAATAAAAATAAAGCAGATTTCAGGTAAAACGCTCAGAGAAACCAAATCCTGCAAGGTTTGGATGGTGGGTCCAGGTGGGCGGGGCTTGGTGACTGCTTTGTTGTGACATCACAAAGTTCCAGAAGTCCTGACGGCTGGTTTTAAGGCTCAGTTTCTGAATACAGGCTGTGTGCATTTCTCTGTGGACTGAGGCTTTGATACTTTCACAGTGTTAATATAACCTTTATACAACATTAGACCCTTAAATATGCATTATTATTATTATTATTATTTATCTTTTTTGGCTTCTCACTGGCAACATAATAAGCTGTGACAATATTGACATGTTATCCCCTTGTAACGTTTTCAGGGTGACTGACCCGTGCTTGTGTCCACCAGATGAATATTCTCCGTCCCAGCTCCATGTCACTTTTGCTGCTTTCTGCTGTCTGGTGCTGAGCAGGTTGTTTACAACGGGTTAATCAGAGCCTTTTTTTTTTTTTTACTGAAAGCAGCTGCAGCGAACCAGAACAGTTGCGTTGTAAAACCAAAAATTTAAACTGAAAGATGCTAAAAAAAAAAGCTCAGCAGAGATGTGATGAATGGCAGAGTTGAAAGAACCACTACCTGCATGTGTTCATTGATCTGCTGTTAATACAGAACTATTGTTAGTGCAGCTTCATGATGTTGCATTGTGACCATGTACTCAGAAAGAACGTGACCAAAGTGAGTTGAAAGAAATGACTTCTCCTGACAGAGAGAGATGTAAATGTCACTGATGAAGTGATAATTCAAGTACAATATTAGCACCAAAACATCTGATATCAATCAGATATCCACCACGCACATTTACAAAGAGAATCCGTGAAATTCAGCAAAAACCCAGCAGAACACCCACGAGCTTCAGCGGACTCCCGAACACCACAGCGCTGTATTGTTGACACCTGTGTCTCTGTCTACTTTCAGTTTTATTCACTTTCTAAGCAGTGGGGTAGATTCTGTCATGTTGCTCAGGAGGACTTCCCAGAGGGAAACAGATGTTCTTTCATCAAGCTCTCCAGCAGAGTAGAGCAAAGGAAAGGAATTGGAAAGCAGAGGAAGGAGGGTCGAGAGAGAGAGAGAGAGAAGGAGAGAGAAAAATATAAAAGAATGCAACACAGGAAGAAGGAAAGGAAGCAGACGTGGAGGAGAATTAGATGGATGTGGAGGAGAAAAGGGTGGCTCTCTAGGGCTCCACGCCAGACACTCCCATAATGGTTTTCCTGCGATCTGTATATATTAGCAAATGCTAATGACCGAAGCCACGGCTTGGCATCACATTTGAAATGCTCTCTGCTTGTCTATTACTCTCTGTCTTTTTTCCCTCCCGGAGAGAGTTTTATTATTTCTAAGCCTTCCCTCTAACAAACACTATAGCGCCTGGTGGAGAACTTTCATTCAAAGTGGGCAACTCTGAGTGTTTTCCTGTTTAATTATTTACAGCCATTTGCTTTCTTATTTGAATTGCAGATCTCGCTTGCTCAGTGTAGCACGTGTTTTGGTCTCCGCTACAGACTCATAATCTCTCCTTCCCCCCATCTGCTCATTTCGCCTTTCCCCTCGTAGCAGACACAACAGGTGCCGTGTAAAAAAGGAAGGAGAAAAAATAAAAAACACAGCTTAATGAGGAGATCAGTAAATCATATGTTTACAGAAAAGCCCCTCGTGACGGAGCTTTTCAGAGAGGCTCGCTTTGCTCCTCTCTGAAGCCAAGCGAGCAGCCTGCCTGGGCAACATGTGTCATATTAATTCTGTCCATGAGGGTTCATGGACTGCCGCTGCTGCTGCAGAGGAGGAGCCACAGACGCACACGTCAGGACACACATCATTCATCTCTGCCTGGCGCGGCGCCCCGGCCCACTCTCAGCATCACACAGGGCTGGAATACATACAGTGCCAGTTCAAAAGCCCCTTCACTGTTTTCACATTTTCTTATGATACAGCTGAAATCATTTAAATGCATTTTGTTCCTTCATCAGTATACACTCAATACCCATAATGTCGAAGCAAAACTGAATTTTAGAGATGTTTGCACACTTATTCAAAAGGAGAAGCTGGAGTATTCAGACCCTTTACTCAGGACTTGTTGAAGCAGCTGTGGCAGCGATCACAGCCTCTCGGGTTTGATGCGAGAAGCTTTGAGCTCCTGGATTTGGGGATTTTCTGTCGTTCTCTGCAGATCCTGTCAGGCTCTGTCAGGTTGGACCGGACCGTCCGTGGACAGTCATGTCTTGACTGTGAGTTTAGGGTCATTGTCCTGTTGGAAGGTAAAACTGAGGTCCTGAGCTCTGGATCAGGTTTCATTAAGGATCTCTCTGTACTTTGCTCTGTTCAGTCCAGTCTCCCTGTCCCTGCCACAGCCTGACGCTGCCTCCGCCATGCTTCACTGTTGGGATGGTGTTGTTCAGGTGATGAGCGGTTTCTAGTTTCCAGATACAAGAGATGCTGCAGTGAATCATTGTACATTTTTGTGGCCATGTGATCAGTGTTTCATTTTGTTAAGCGTCATCTAAAGGGTTATGTGAACTATACTTAACTTTGATTTGACTTCATATGAAAGAGGGCAAAGGGAGGATGTGACGGACGCAGCTGGATCACTCTGACATACTGTATATTTTGCTCCTCGCAGCAGCAACTGCAGCTGAAATGATGTGATCAATATAACACTCGCTACTGATCGATTATGGGTGACAAAAAAAACAACAACAATAAAAAAAAACCACACCTGTTCCTCCTGAGTGAAGTTCTGGGCCAGAGGGAAGAAAACCCACCGACATTTATGACCATTCTCAAAACTAAAAGTCCTGCAGTTTGTCATGTAGCTTATTTCATGTGTCTTAATTAACAATCTAATATCAATTAATCATTTAATCATCAACAAGTTTTAATGTGTTCTTAGCTGCCTTTAATGAACACACAGGCTCAACATCACGACTCAACAAAGAGGAGAGGCCGTGCAAGTTGGGTCGGTTATTATTTTTATGTGTTGCCCCTGTCTCTTGTTACCCTCCCTAGCAATGAGCCCTAATATGGGGCTAAATGGGGCTATTTTTCATTTCATTTTTTTCCGTAGACTTTTTATCATTATTATTTATTTATTATTGTATTATTGTAAATCTAATGGTGTAAATCGTTTTAGGATCATATGTGAGGACAGGTGTTTCTCCCTTTAGTAAGTAAGGGTTATAGCAGTAAATGTTAACACTCATTTGGCAGAAAATTGAATAAGCACATCTATACTTTGTGTTGCAGCACAAGATTTGAAATGTACTTAACGGCCTATCCACACACAAACTATTGACCTGCTTCATTAATGGTTGAATGGAGGTGCTGTTGTTGCCTTAGAAAATAATTTTATCAGCCTCCTACCTGTGTTTGAGATCAGTGCAAATCAGTGATTATTATTGTTACAAGGTCATGTTTATTGGGATTTACCTGAGCTTTGTATTCACATTATTATCTGCAGGAAATGTATGAAAACGTACGTAAAGCTTTTCTATGCAAACTGAAAAGGTGAAACTTCAGGGTGTCTAGTGTTGCTGTTGGAGGGCCAGATTTGGCCCAAGGGGCCGCCATTCACTTCCCACTGATTTGTTTTTCTTTGGAACATAGAAATCAGCCAGAACAGCTGGAAGTCCATATTTATATGGAATATTGTGTTTGTCACGTTTACACCTGTGAATTTCAACGGCATTCATTCATTCATACACGATGAAGACAGTGTAGACCCTATTAAACCGCAGCAGTATCATTCTCTAACCACTCGTGTGATGATTTTGTAGAAATGACATCATGTTCCTCAGATCTCACTACAATAATCTCATCACTGATACAAATGTGGCCACAACTATGAAAATTGATTACCAAGTTGTAATGAGTGAAATGATCTTTTATTGAAGTGGTGGATGCTTTTTTCTGGAAAAGAAAGAAAACTTGACTGTGTCACCGTGTGTTCATATCAACTGCTGCTTTACGAGCAGAGCGGCGGAGCAGCTCTATATTATCGGCTGTGCTTTAAGGATAAATAAGCGTATTGTGATTGTGTAAGAGCGTGAGTGGATTATTACATGGGCTTCTCAGAGCGTTTGCTTGAAAACAGAAGGACCTCTATTAATTTCAGAGCATGTTTTACTGTCGTGTCTAAAAATGCCCCGTCAGAAGCTTTATGACCCTAACAAAGAATAATTTTCACCAAACATCCATCTGCAGCTTCAGTTTAACAGAACTGGTATTCATCTCTGTCCTGCCGGCGCCCTTTCTGTATTACTTCAGTGTTGAAGTACTGTATGTAATTTAAACAAACCCAGAGTACATGTGCTGCTCGCCGTCTCACTTCAGGGACTTATTCCCGAAACACTGCATGCTTGTTTGTCGAAACTATCTCATCTAACACCTCACACTGCTCTTTCAATTTCTGCACTGCGCTCAGTATCTTTCATATGTTGCAGAAGCGGGCAGCTCACTTCAAGAAACGTGCCCATCCCTCCTCCAGCCTCCTTCCTTATTTGTGGGGATAACAGAGAAGCTACTTTTAAAAGATTTTTTAATGTGTTCGCATGATATTACATGAAGAAAAGAACAAATGAATTGTTCTTTTTTCCAGGTTTGACTCATTTCCTATTGCTCATCATAATTATAGGGACCTATCATGCTCATTTCCAGCTCCTTATTATCATTCTGGGACTCCACTTGAGTAGTGTTGCATGATTCACAGAAAAAAAAGTCCTTATTTATCTTAAACTGCCTGTTATGGAGCTTCTCAGTTGAGCCTGTGGCAGAAACAGACAACATTAGCTTCCTTAAAATCCCACTTTCCTCTGATTGGCCAACATCCAGAAGCCAGTCGAGAAGCAGCACACCCAGTGCTCATGTGCACCGCCTCATGCTCTTACTGATGTGGAGGTTCTGAAGGGAAACTGTCAAAATGAGTAACTAGTAACTAAAACTAAGTAACAGATCATGATTGATTGAAATCTGTGTGTGTTCGAGCCTGAATCTGATCCAGAATCTGAGAGTGGAGCACCGACATCCACGGCAACAAAGATCGCAGCAGGAAGTCTCTGTTCAGTAAATATTACGCCCACTACCTGCTTACTGTGTGACATAACGGTGGATTTATTCTTTCAATCACAATCTATTTACTTTTATTATTATTATTATTATTCCTCCGCACCAGCGACAGCCAGAGCCCGAGGCATATTGTTTTCAGGTTGTCCGTCTGTCCGTCTCTTACTCGTGGACACGACATCTCAGAAACACCTCGATGGAACTTCTTCAAATTTGGCACAAACATTCACATGGACCCAAGGAAGAACTGATTAGATTTTGACGGTCAAAGGTCAAAAATCAAGGTCAGTGTGACGTCACAAACACAGCAATTATGACAAACTTTAACACTAATGTTTAATATTTTCCTTGACTCTGGATAAACAGGGATGTAACCTGAAAGTAGTGAGTGGTGGAGGGATACGACCACGAGGAGGTGATTCTATTTTTCTATATGTGCCCCTGTTTGAACGTGTGGGAAATGAGCTAAGCTGCAGACTGAAGTGGGAAACCTCTGCTGTCAGGAAATAGAAAAGCTAACATTGCAAGTGAAATGTTATTCAGCTGTTGCCAAACGATTGTGTAGTAAAGCTGCACTGCTGGCTATCGGTATGCTGGAGGACATTAAATGCCTATAGTGTAGACAGTTTTGGGGGGAAAAAAGCTGAGCTTGGAGCAGATGACCATATAAAGAAATCTGCACCAAGCTGAAGCCTGACTGCTGCCTGAGCTTCTGTCTCACAGGGACTTTTACATGTGTTTATCTCAGTATTTGAAAATGTTGGTCATATTTAATATGGATATTCGATAATGTAACATTATATATATATATATATATATACAGTATATGACCCCCTGTAAAAGCAGAGCAATATTTATACATTTGAACTGGGTATCTGTGGTGCTGTATTAAGTGGCTGCTAATGCAGACAGAACATTTCTTACTGCTGCAGCTTCACATTAAAAGCATTTAACTGGTGAAACACAAGTTGACTTTTATTATGAAGTATTCACAGGAAATGCAAAGTGTTTGTTAGTGTTCTAAGCACCTAATACCATTGTTCATCAAACATGTGTCTACAGAACAAAACCATTCCAGTGAGGTGAAGCTGTGTTGAAGCCCTCGTGTGTGATAGCAGTTTGTATCCGGTGCAGGAATAATAGACTCTGCCACTTTAAAACTGGTGTTAATCTTATTATGGATATGATGTTTGTACCTGGTTCTTCATATCCCATGCATGATGTATTCAGGTATTCGGGTTTCTCAGTTTCTCATCATCTCAGCTGCTTTATTCCTTCCAACAAACACCTGGATCAGGTTTTATCCAAGCATCTGAAACCAGAGTATGAAGTTTACATGGTCAACACATAGCTGGGATAGGCCACTTAAAAAACTCAGTGGCGTAAAGAGTATCACACATGGGCTTTGATTGCATGCAAATCTTCAGGATTATAACTTTAAGCATGTTCATTTTTTTAAATCTGTGTTTACTTTTCATTCGTAGCAAACCTGTGCTGTTATCCTTGATTCGAGGAGCGAGTTGTCACGGCCAGACAAAATTACCAAATTCTAAATGACAGGTTGTCGAGTTCGGGAGAGAATCAGATACATGTGTTGAGCTAAAGTTAAATATTGCATGCAACCCTGTGCTGTGGCGTGTTGGAGCAGACGCTTATCACCCACAGACAGGTCAGCTTGAGGCGCTATCATATCTGGGAGCACAGCCCCTGTCGTCTGCCTGCCCACCCACCTGCCTGTTTTTTCTTTTTTTTACCCTAACACCTCACATGTGAAGCGCCGAACCCATCAGGCCTGAGTCAACACGCAGCATCTGTCTTGTGTAGCCTCGGTGCATGGCTTTGATTTGGATGTGTAACACGCTGTGAGGAATAATGCATTGCTGAGAATGATCTCCATCCTCAAGGCAGACGAAGCATGAATGAATACGACCTGTGAACACCACGACCGGGCGGTCCTGAAGGATAGGGACAGATTTTTTAAGTCTATCTCAGAATATTACTCACATGTTCGTATGTACACACACACCATGTCCCTGCTGAGCTGCAGTGGAGAGCCAGTACCACCACCGAAAAGACTATAACTTGAAGATACTTTTTTATTAGCTTCAGCTAAAACAGGTTGTTTTTTTGCCAGTGTGGACAATTATAGCAACCTCAACAACAACTCTTGAAATATACATATGGACAGGAAAATTGTTTCAGGATCGTTTTGAATGTGAACTTAACCTGTTAATGAGAAAAACTGTTTCATCTGTGTGTGGGCTGCAGAGAAAAAGAAAAGCGTCTCGCAGGCAGTGCACTGAGATAGATACAATAACTGTGCAAGTCTTGGTTTACCAGATTCAGTCCAGGTACAATCAATCTTTAATTTCAAAGGATTAGGTTGGTGATATACTGTCTTATAATGTCTTGCTACTGTCAACATGGGATTTGTGGACAATACAAAAAGTATAGAGCATCAGAATTTGCCAGGCTTAATGTTTCAATGTTGTGATCAAATCCCCTCAAGAAATCGGAAAGAAAGATTTAATAATCATCCGTCTACACCAGCGGTTCTCAACCTTTTTCAGCTCATGGTCCACTTCAAAATCAATTTTTCACTTTTGCAAATGATTTTTTCAGCTCACTTGCAATACCTTCGCGGCCCACCAGGGGGTCGCAGCCCACAGGTTGGGAACCACTGCTCTATGCATTTTAGAGCCAATCAAGAACAAGGAAAAACATTCATTATATTATATTCCATTCATTTATTTTTAGCTTTATAGAATATTCCGTCTTTTTAAAATGATGACACAGTGAAACCTCTTGGGCACAACAATGATATATAATTAAAACATTCTTGGATAGGAAGCTTCTAAGCTCTCACCACCTCCATCACCAAATTATCTTTTGTCCTCTTCATTAAATTTCCTGTTATTACACGTGTTATAAATGCCTGAATAATCAGGCGGTTCAAGAGTTCACTGGAATAGTTAAACCTCTTGGGATTCTTGGTTCGATAATATGTTTATTGTAACACTGTGTATGGTTTGTATTGGTGTGTGTGTGTGTGTGTGTGTGTGTGTTGTCCTGTTTGTATAAGGGCTCATCTGGGGCCAGATGTTGCAAACAACCTCAGTGAATTAGCACTGAGCAAACATGAACTGCTGTGCTATGCAGCACTGGTCACAACTCAAAGTGCTAAATCTGAATAAAATTGTTCAAAGTGAAAACCTTAAATTAAAAATGTAATTATAACATATTAAAAGAAAAAGTGGAATGAAAAATATTCAGTTAAGTCTTTCCTTTTTTGCATTTGTTCTTTTCCAATTCCCATTAGTATTTTGTTTGTTATTCGTTGTTTTTGTTTTTTGTTTTTTCGAGCTGTCTCTGAACTTTATTTGTGGGCGAAATTATCCTCCAAAGCTCTTCTGGCTAAATCTCAAACATCAGCCTTAATAAGCCCAGATCTCACAGAGAAGAGCACCCCGGCGCCACTAATTGAGCTGCTGTAGAGTTAACTTATTTCCTCAAATTAAATTCTTGTGTCAGTTTGGTCACTGGTAGAAAATCTCTATGGGGGAGGGCAAATTGAGTCTGAGGAGCAGCATCCAGCAGTGTTTCCTGAACACCAGCGGGTGATGCAGCTCCTCATCCAGATAAAACCACAATCAACCAACATTCAATCATTTCCCTCCTTCATCCCTTTGGTATCCTCTGGTATAAAGCAATCACACAGCTGCCAAGGCTGTGGCAGTGCACTTACATCACCTTTCAGGATTATTGGGTATTAAAGTTCACATTTTTCAAACTGTGATCCTTTGCAGCCATTTGAAGCCACAGAGGTGAAAAATTAAGTGGTGCAGCCTCTGCCTACATAACACAGGCTATTGAAATTTCAGGAGTGCAACAGTCATCTAATTCGGCAGCGATGTTTTGAATGACTGCACTTGATGATCTGTTTCATGTTCACAAGAAACACAAAATGAATAACCAGGGTTTAAAAGGTGAGTGTGATACAGCCCCCCCCCCCCTCCTAAAAGACAAAACAGGACATTATCACCTCTAGAATCTCTCCTGATAGATTGTTTGGACAGGTCATGCACTTTCAGGGTTGTGGGTGAAACATGAGTGTGTGTGTGTGTGTGTGTGTGTGTGTGTGTGTGTGTGTGTGTGTGTGTGTGTGTGTGTGTTTGCCAAACGTGGACTCCACGGACTGTTTCTATTTTGAGAGTAATGGCCGCTGGATTCGGGAGGACCTGTTTCCGTCTAATCTCCTTGAGTTCTAGACAGGCAATCAGGGACAAAGAGATGTGTTATCAGAGGGCCACCTTGATGGCGTGCTCTGATACATCGTTACACGCTCGCTGCATTTCAGAGACAACCCGGCACTCAAAGACACTGCAATCACAACAACAGTCATTTGGAGAATCAGTGACTAAAACACTCATACAAAAGCAAAGTTTTATTATAGTCATTCATACATCGAAAGATGCCAAATGAATGTGAGACCGACATTTACTCACAAAAATAACTATGGATTTCACTCTCAGGTGTCAATATGAGAATATTTCCCATCAGTCATGATACCAACATCAAACGTCGTGTATACTGTCTTTAGACAGCTTTTTCACCTTTTTCACCTTTTGGCAAATGGATTTTTTTGTGACTCAATATTCTGTGATTTGTGTGTATGCGTTAAAAGTAATCAATAAATTGACAACAATAAATCCCAACTAGGTTTCTATGCAGTAGGACTGGCCAATAAGTTAATATCTTCTATCAGATATAAAAAGGTCCCATATGTTTCACTTCTCCTGTGTTTTATTTGAAGTGTTGATCCATAAGAAGATATATTTGTGAAACCATCTCAATGTAGGTTTACATCTCCTCTCTCAGGTTTCTCTCTGGAGCTCTAGTAACAACAGGTCGGTGAGCCAATCAGAAGAGAGGAGGCTCTGAGCCTCTCTTCTGATTGGCTGACTGTTTTCTGAGTGATCCAATAAAAATATAGCAGATTTCAGGTAAAAACACTCAGAGAAACCAAACCCTGCAAGGTTTGGAGGGTGGGTCCAGGTGGGCGGGGCTTGGTGACTGCTTTGTTGTTGTTATGGTTTGGTTTTTGATTTATTTTTGCATTGCTACATTGAGCCTCCATTTAACCTCTGTCTCCTCTCTCACTCAGGGCAGCGTGGAGGGGCGGGGCCAGCAGCCTCATTGCTCTCACCTGTTCCTGATTCCTTGCAATCAGCCTGGTTACTTAAGCCTCTGCCAAACATTCCCCTGTGCCACACGATTCATTCACATGCCTGCTGTTCCTTGCCACGTTCACGAGAACCTGCCTCGCCTCCGCTCAGTATTTCCAGCGTTATTTCTTGTGTGCTAGTGAGTATTTTTTCCTCCTGGACAACTTCAGTTTATTCTAGAGTTTTTGCCCCTCGTGGTTTTTTGTGTTATTGTTCTTTTGTTGTTTTTTCCCTCAGCAGCCGCTTGAGTGGTCCTTCGTTAGTTTTTCCCTGTTGGTGATTTTCAGTTTTTGTAAATAAACCTTGTTCATTTTCTGAATCTGCAATTGGGTTCTGGCTCTCCTTGATTCACACGTGACAGTTGTGACATCACAAAGTTCCAGAAGTCCTGACGGCTGGTTTTAAGGCTCAGTTTCTGAATACAGGCTGTGTGCATTTCTCTGTGGACTGAGGCTTTGATACTTTCACAGTATTAATATAGAAGCTAGAGCTGATCTATAATCACACTACACATGGACACAGACCTTTTAGACTATATGTACCTTTTAATAACTAATTTGTTTTTAGCAGTGGGGACCTAAATATCAGCATTTTACATATTATATTTAATATCTTTCATTTGATAATTTTCTCCTAATTCTAATTTTCTGTCAAGTTTGCTTCAGAAATGAAATGTTTGTCCTAAAACCATGAAAATAGACTTATCCAATCAGATTTCTTTTTTTCTTGTCTCTGGGCAGATTAAAGGTTCGCTGGTCACTCATTGGTTAGGACTTCATAACCAGGACGAAAGGCCTGAAGCCCCCACAGCTGCATGTCCTCGTTTAGAAAGTGGCAGGTGAATTAACCAATCACATTTTGATTTATTGTGGGTGGGACCAAATATTTCTTCCCCAGGCCTCGGTGTAAACAGTGTGGCTTAATGATCACTAGGCGGTTCAGTCCACATTGAAATCTCAATACCACAGTGGATAACTCCTGATGACTTTGCTGTCATTGGTTTGACATTTTTAGTTTTGAGGGAAATATCTCAGCAACTGTTCTTGACTGATCACAACTGCAGAGGAGAACTCCACTGACTTTTCCTCGTGCAGCTCTTTTCCAGCAGGGTTCCACTCCTGCTAGAGACGGTTCACAGTCAGCTCTTAGAAACAAGGACACGTTACTGTTGAGTTTGTCTTTCTCCATGCTGCGAGCACCACAAACCAAATCCCATTTATTTAATTTTATACCGAGGTTTAAAACCTGGGCAATTAAATGATCCAGATAGTGCGATACAGCCAGCGTAATGGGCCTGTAATTTTGTTAACTAACCTTTGAAGAACAAATTGACACAACAAGTCTCTGTCTTGACAGAGGATGGTTTTGTTGGAAACGATAAAATAAAAGTTGTATTTTCAAGCTACATAATACAAAAGACACTTGTCCTTAAGGACTAGAGTAAGCACTTGTCTTTTGACTCAATATTTTCATGTTGTTTCCACATTACATCCACAATTATTGGACTTGGGTAAAAGAAGAAGCAGGAATGCTCCTAACAGGAAAAGACCTAATAATCCCCAGTAAATCATGTGAAAACTAAGTGAAGCTATTCCTTACCAGGCTTTTAACAGGAAGTAATAAATAACGAAATCTAATTGCATGAGTGCATATAGTCCATAAAAATTACTGACAGCCTGGTTTGGATAAAATTAAAATCTTCTGATAGCAGTTATTAATTACTACACCAAGTCTCTGTGAATGATATCCACGCAGGTGGAGACAGCATAGTGGGATTTTCTCCTCTGTTGCATCACACCTTGAATTACAACTCCTGTCTAGAGTGGCTTCAAGGGCCACTTCAGCTCGGTCCAAGGATAACACTGATGTCACCTTAATTTAACTACAGTCTTGAATGGGAAACTTTTTGCCAGAGAGAAAACTGTCGTGCTTCACTTCAAGTAAAACTCAGTTCTCACTCATGAATGCAGAGGACATTATTCCCAATCAGACACTCACCTGTCTCACCTCTCCGCCGTTCCTCTCCCCGAGGAAACTTAATAAAGGTGATCAGTCTTAACTAATGGTCCGTTTGGAAGTGATGTGAGCAGCTCTAGTAAAATGTGACGGTTTTCCTCAGGCGCATTTATAAAACCAAGAGGGATGACAGAAGTTTCAGTCTCTACTTTGAAAACACAGCTGTTGAAGATGTTGCCTGTGTTCGGTTTAAGGAATACCTGCACAAAATCTCAGTGGAAACAGCAAATAATCTGCACCCACTGGCCCCTTTATCTGCGCTATCTAATGTCATTCACTCCAACAGCTCTGCCATGAATGCAGTGGACTATATATCAACCTTTTGAGTATCAACAAAGCCTTAATAAATGATAAGCTTCATAAAAGTAATAATTCATAGCAGAGCTGTTGAATTGGATTGCATTAGATTTTACATATGTACCTAATAAAGTCGTCAGTGAGTGTATTTGCAACCGGTCATTAACGCTTCACCAACAGTGGGATAAAAGCTGTCACTCAAATTTAGAGGATAACATTAAAATGCACAGGCGTGCTCGGAGACACGGCGCCTGTACCATCATCCACACGGAGCTGAACCCCCATCACATGTCTCCTCCAGACACTGATTGCACTACTGTGTGCATACATTTGAAATGTACATTATGCAAAACAGAAATCCCCAGCCTAGTGTGTGTTCTCTTACTGAGTCTACAAATTCATCTTTCCCCACCATTTCCACTCCTTCCCGCTGTGCAGGGTGCTCGAGCTACTATTTTAAAGCTAGTATGATTTTCCGGCTAAAAATACATTGTACAGGGCTTTTGTGAAGTATGACTCACTACGGTCTGACAAAACTTCCTACTGTATGAAATGAAAGCAGGAAAATGAAATGTTAATAGCTCATTATCTTAACCACCTGGTGCAGCATGGGGGTGTGGGGGTGTATTTTAAGTAAATGTAAGTGAATATCTTTAAGGAACAACTTCCCTCAGGGTGTTTCCAGAAAGTGCTGCCACTCCTTTCAAACTACATGGAAACCCGGTTGTTCCTTAATTATTATACAAACTTTACAGCCCCTTGGTTTAATCTGTACATTAATATTATTTCACCTCGCAAGATGAATGATAGCAGGTATATTCGTCAAACATGGAAGGTGCCTTGGGTGATCTGTGGCGCAGTATCTGGATGGGTTTCAGTAAATTTCTTCCACATTTAAGGTGATGTGTTTTAAATATAGGAGCACAGGAAACAGGATTTATGTAAAGGACAACAAATGGCTACATAGCAGAATGCTAAACATGCTACAAAAGATTCTGTAGAATACTGCGACCTTCCATCATGCTTCCATGTTTTGTCAGGCATCAGATACTTTGCATTTTGATGACCTTGTTTGACAGGCAGCTCATTTATTCTCCTGATGACCAAACCCTGCGTATGTAGAAGGGTTCCATCAGTCGACTGGCCCAGGACAGGAGGAGAGCTGATGACCTGAACTGTGGCCTCTGGAGATATAGTCAGGTAGGAACTCTTGAGGATCTCTTGAACTTGACTGATATTCCCTCTGTGCGAGACTCAGGGAAGACTTGCATGTCACTTTGGTAGAAGTCACCGTAGACCAGACTCGGAAAAAAAACAGATTGGCTATATTTCCCTTCTGTCCAAGGAACACTTCAGGCTTCGATAGACAGAGCTTGATGTGGTTGGGATGAAGGAGCTACGATGGAGTAGCAAGAACGTCGGTGTAGTTTCTTTGGGGTGAAAGATGCTTCATAATACTTTGATTGACCTCGATAGTTAAATATGGATGAGTAGATATATTTACACATAAAATACCCAATAATTATCTAATGTTTGATGTACAGCATATCACTGCTACAGTACGGAGTCAAAAAGCCAATTAAAATGTATCTTAGCTGAAAAGGCTTTGGTCAGGCCTTTGTAGCCGCCCTGTACGTATGGGACAGATCTAAAAACATGCAAACCTTTCGCATGTTCGCAGAACTTCTAAAGCTTGTGTAACATGAGACGCTCTTTAAAAGCCACTGACACTCAAACAATATCAAACACTTTAGGGGTTGCAGAAAGTACAGCCACTAATCCACAGCTGGTTGGAGGAGCAGGCACACTGCGAGATCTCTAACAATCAAAACAGGCACAGCAGCACACTCAGAGAGAAGCATTACAAACACAGTAGCATACAACAGTAAGATTACAGTAAATTGGCACTCCTACCTGCATCAGCAACACGATGACCAGAATGTCCTTAGTGATCTATAGTCTTGTATACATCTCCTGAATTTTTAGGTTTCTGTGCATCGGTAGTTTAGTTTGTTCTAAATGTTGACCTCTCTAACAGCTGACCTCCGTCCTCCAGCAGCAGTCAACATCTCCAGACTCGCTGCTTAGATCTTGACCGGTCCCCAGGGAAACGCTACCGCTGCTCCAGATGGCCAGCAGGAAAATAATATTCTGTTTTGACCTTATATGTCCCGTTCATACGAGGGCCTCCGCTGTAATGGGTTTAACTCTAATCCATACAGGTAGAAGTGAGGCTGCCGGTAGAACTGATGCTGTATCTATATTCCAGACAAAGGCGCTGTAAATTAGTTCTCTGTCTCTCAGCTGTGCAGTGCCAGTCATGTTTAATGCAGCTCTCGCTGAGCCTTGCAGTTTTGCTCCATGGTTGTTTATGACTGTTGGTGTCAACAGCGCTGTGGTCTGACTGTTTGTTAAATAAAACATACCGCTCAGGAGGGAACTCGTTAGTGCCAGCTTTTCACAGACAGACACACACACACACACACACACACACACACACACACAACACACACACACACGCACACACACACACACACACACACACATAATGATGCACATACATATGCTTGTGTGATTATTTACTGAAAGTCCCACGTGTGTGTGTCATTGTGTGATTAGTACAACTCAGAGGTGCACGTGCAACTCCTAACTCACAGGCGTGCATTTACATGTGCATGCACATAGACACACACACACACTCATGCATTCACACACGTGACTCTTAAGGGTCTATAATGTTCTCTGGCTCTTAGAATAACAGAGTCTGTCAGAGGCAAAAAACAAGCACATTTAGTGGATGCACTTTGACAGATGTATGTACACACACACACACACACACAAACATGCCTTTGTGTTAGGAGACACGCGTGTGCACGTACATGCATCCGCATGGCTGCATTGTACTAATCACACAGGTCAAGAACACCAGGTGTGTAAAGCAAAAAAAAATCATTTATTTACAAATAATTTCAATTTAACCTAAATTAACTTTTCAAAATACAAAAATATAAGACAGTATAAGACGCCATCTTTACCAGCAGCGCTTCCTTTTGGCCAGGGGAGTTCTCGCCAGATTAACCAAAAGGCGTGCACTCAGTTTAGCAAACAAACTGTCAAGCCAATGAAGTGTGTGAAAACAAAAGGCTCTGTGTACTGACGTGTGCTAAGGCTGGTGTTGGCATGTGGTGCAGCAACCATGCACACACATGTGGGACTTTTAGGAAATAATCTCATGAGTGTATGCGCTTCTGTGCTCCCACACCTTATCTGTAACTTTTAGGAACATTATACATTCATTTCCTGAAGATTTACCCAAACCGTTATCACTGACCCAGCTTTTATCCCCAATCGGACAAGCCGTCTCCAATTAACTAGATCTGAATTAGCCTATGATAGAAACACACACACACACACACACACACACACACACACACACACACACTGAGCCTCTTCTGTCAGACATATTTATGAACACAGACAGTCACATTCACACCAGATTACAGACCTGGGACATGTTGATCTGACCATGAGCATGAGAGGAATTAAACTCTGCCTTGGGTCCAAGTTCCAAGTTTATCCATGCGTCACATCATGTGCCAAGACGAACACAATACTACAGTGTAAACAAGTAAAGTTAAGTCAAACAGCATTGATTTAAGATCTAGATATTCACTTCTGTTTTCATCAGTCCTGCTGTCTGACTGGCCATGTATCTACAGACGGACACCACCCAAAGTGTCTTTTTAAACGTAATGTCCACAACACTGCGGTGACCCACGCTCAGCACTGTGTCTACACACATACTGTAAGACACAGACGGAGGGCCGGAGCTGCTGCTGACGTTGTGCTCATACTACATGAGCTGAGAAGATACTGTAACAACCTGCAAGAGCTTCAGGTTCAGCTCTGCTCAGCTTCTGAGAGCACACCACCACCTTGTTCTAGATGGACATGACTTCTACTTCACTGAAATTGGGGCAACCTGAGTTGACAGCTCATGGATCAGGAACACAGAGAACCACATATCACACATACAACCCATTAACAAACACAGACGAGCTCTGTGAACCATGTTCTGGCATGTGAGTTTTCTCTCTGCACTTGTGACTGCACAACATGCAGCGTGCTGGGAAGGCTGACTGGAGCGTAGCCACAGAGGTGCGGTGCTCATGAGCGTAATGAATTCCGTGTTTGAGCTGCTTAGATAAGTTTGAGGTTTTTCCTCCTTTCATTTGAAAAGCTCAGTGACAACATTTGCATTCTGGCTTCTGGTCGTCTCGTCCCTGCTGATCCGCATCAAATGCAAAATATCTCCGTACATCAGTCTCAGTCTTGCTGCACCCGTACCTGCTGCCATCCCATGTGTTGTTGTTGTTGTTGTTTACTGTACATGCCTTCCTCTTCTTCTCTTCCAGTTTGATGTCAGACTAGGACGATTGTAGGGTTATCATACTGCTCTCATCAGTTCTGGAAGAATCACACCTCCAGTAGGACTGAACGAGTTTCATTTTCACAAACACTATATTAAAATGATGATGTGATTTTCGACCAGGCTTGTCCCAAAAAAGCATGTTTCCTTACATCTGGAGAATACAGTTTATAGGCTGGGGCGTCTCTGTTGAATCTAAATGCTTCATTTATCAGCCCCTCCAGGATTTCACAGGCCTTTTTTGGGATTGTTGCAGCTAAAATACCTGATTTCACAGCAGCTTTTCTTAAAAATTGCAATGAATGTTGCAATGTTTTCATTTGTTTTTTAATGTATAATTCATTAAAAATCGAAGCCAACTTGTATCAGTGCGAATAAATCCAGAGCAGTGCAGGTGGTGACCCAGTCTTCACAAATCTTATAGGGAAAAGGAACAAGCGATTACTCTCCGATCACATCTTAATCACAGGTAAAGCTGATGACCTGAGTTTTCGTTAATTATTGCGACACGACATCGTGACTTTCTGGAGGGACTGATTTCTGGTCTGTTGTGACACATTTTGTCTTTATCAAAACTCATCTCATCATGGTTGTCTGCCTCCTCCGCTCAGACTAGTTGTGCTCTGCTGTTTTCCCCTCCCTCTCGTGTTTGTTTGTCCCCAGTTTGCCTCTGTGTCTGCATAAGTGTGTTTGTTTGTGTGTGTGTGTGTGTGTGTGTGTGTGTGTGTGTGTGTGTGTGTGTCAGCTGGGCGTGGTTTCCTGGTTCCTGCTCCAACCCGTCTCCATACACACCTGCTTCTCGTCCAGTCATCAGCCCTCCTCCGGCTGCAGTACAAAAGACTGGTTCAACTCACCGTTCTCTGATCGTTCCTCTCTTCGTGAGGTACAAACACAGAGGCGCAGATCACCTCGTGGCGTTTGTTGCTCAGTGTTTTCTGGATTTTTGTGACTCTGTCGTCCCTCTGCTCAGGTACATACTCCTGCAACCCTGCCACACTCAGCTGCAGACTTGTCTGCCTGCTCCGCTCCGTGGATACCTGTTTGTTGACTCACCTGTCTGCTCAGTTCTTCAGATTCCTGTTGGAGTACCCATCGTCCTATTACTGCCAGCCTGTTTACAGCCTGTCGCCCCGCACTTTTACAAGAACAACAATAAAAGACTGGTTTTGTTTCAACATAACTGTGTTCTGCCTCGTGGGCCCTGATCTATGCAACAACCTTACAAATCCCCTTGATGAGTTCTCAAGCTGTTGCATTCGCAAGGCCAAATCATGTATTGTGAGGTCACCTTGACTTCTTCCTTGACTTTGACCTTTAGCCAACAAAATCTCATCAATTCATCTTTGAGTCCAAGTGAATGTTTGTGCCAAATTTGAACAAGTTCTGTTCAGGTGTTACTGAGATGTCCATTGACAGATGACCATTGGTACTTACAGTCGTGTAGAGGAAGTATCAGCTTGACTTGTACTTGATAGAAGGGTATAAGGAAACAGCATCATACCATTAATGATATCATACATAAAATCTGCTCCGAGGTCCAAGAACATTATTTATAAACTAACATGTTACATGCCCCGCCAAAAAAAACTGCCACTGTCAAAACCCTTTTTAGTGAAACATTCAACTCACTAACAAAAACTCATCTGCCAATGACAAGAGAACAAAAAGAACATAAAAAAAATCAAACTATAATAACAACTCAATTTGACTCACCTTACAAATCAGCCCACTTGCTTGATTCATTGAGTCCAATTAGCTGCAGCATTTTCACATGTAGCAGGGTGATTACGCTGCCACTCAGCCCAGTCTCAATCACAAAGTGAAGCTCATAGGAAAGACCTGGGTTAGAACAAGCAAAGACATATAAATTACAATGCTGTCAGTATGAATAAGTTAATAAAGTCACTGAAATAAAATGGGCACTGAAATGGGAATACTTATACTGCATATAAATTTATATCAACAAGTTCTTATACCTGAACTAGAGCTCCGCCTTTCACAGTTCTGCATCTCAGGTCACCTGCCTCACTTCAGCATTCCTTGTCATCCAGATCCCAGTCAATAATTTTCCATTCACCCTGTTCCTCCTGCACCTCCCTGCATTAGCCACTCCCACCTCATCAAGCCAACTCAATTCACCTGATCACACTGCTCCTGATTACCATCACCCGGTATACAAACCGCAGCCTTCCAGTCATTCTTTAACAGATTGTTCTTCGCTGTCTCCTGTGCAAGACTTTCCCGCATGTCAGAGGGACATTCCCACCTGTCTCCGAGGAACATCAGCGCTGGAACCACCTCTGCCTCTCCTGTGGCCAGGGCGGCCATCTCCTCACCAGTTGTCCATCAAAAATCAGGGCTCATCAGTGAGTGGAGGAGTTCTGATGAGCCACAACCCGACCGAACTCTCCTCCACCCGAAAATCACTGATGCACACCTGTTTCCTGCTGCCTGGCGGTGCTCACACACTTGTCTGTTTTATTGACTCTCTGGCCAATGTCAGTTTCATGGACAAGAAGCTCGTCATCCAGCTGGAACTGGGCCGAGTTCCCCTGCCCGAGCCAGTACCGGCCAGTGCCCTGGACGGCCATCTGCTGGGGACTGTCACTCACCAGACCACCCCAGTTCATATGCTGATTTCTGGCAACCACCATGAGACGCTGCAGTTCTACATCCTTCTATTGCCCCTGCAACAATTGGTCCTGGGTATCACCTGGCTCCGTCGCCATAACCCCCACATTGATTGGTCCAGGGGGCCATCCTGGGGTGAAGCTCCTTGTGTCACCATATCTGCCTCATGCAAGCCTCCATGCCTCAGTCTTCGACAGTCTCCAGTTCTGTCCTGACCTGTCTATGGTGCCGGCTGAATACCATGATCTCCAGGAGGTGTTCAGCAGGGCCAAAGCGACATCTGTGCAACTTCTCTTCCCAAGGGGCGCCTGTTCTCCCTGTCAGCCCCGGAGAAGGAAGCCATGGAGAAGTACATCAACGGCTCCCTGGCAGCTGGTATCATCCGCCCATCTTAGTCACCTGCTGGGGCCAGTTTCTTCTTTGTTGAGAAGCAGGACAAGTCACTGAGGCCCTGTATTGACTACCGGGGCCTCAAAAATATCATAGTAAAAAACCAATACCCTCTTCCCCTCATCTTATCTGCTTTTGAACTGCTCCAAGGGGCTACCATCTTCACAAAGTTCGACCTACGTAACGCCTACCACTTGGTCCTGATTCTGGCTCGATGGGACCAAGCTGTCTTTCCTGGTGTGGACTGATCACAAAAACCTGAAGTACATTCGCACAGCTAAATGATTCAACTCCAGGCAAGCCAGATGGTCACTCTTCTTCACAAGGTTCAACTTCACCCTTTCCCATCATCCTGGTTCCTGCAATCTAAAGTCTGACGCCCTGTCCCAACGTTTCCAAGATGGAGAGGGTCCTGCTCCGGGATCCGATTTTATCCTCCCTGCTCCATGCCTAGTTGCAGCTGTTTCCTGGGAGATTGAGGAGAGAGTGGGAGCTGCCCTGGAGGACCAGCCCGGCCCCACCACCTATCCCCCTGGTCGCATGTTATTCCCCAAGCTCTGAGGAGGGACGTCCTTAAGTGGACCCCTGACTCCCTTCTCTCCTATCACCCCGGCATCCAGAGGAAGAAAGATTTCATCCAACAGCAGTTCTGGTGGGCCACGTTGGATGAAGACACTTGGGGTAACGTCAACGTCTGACTGAGGGTCCCAGTTCAAATCTGTTTTTTGCAGGGAGTTCTGAAAGGTGCTGGGGGCCAAAGTCAGCTTGTCCTCCGCCTTACATCCCCAAACCAATGGCCAGACGGAAAGGAAGAACCGGAAGATGGAGACGGCCCTGCGGTGCATGGTTTCTCAGAACCCTTCCTCCTGGTCCCATCAGCTCCTGTGGGTGGAGTACACCCACAACACAACACAAAGTCCAGCTCAGCCACTGGACTTTCACCCTTCGAATGTGCCTATGGTTTCCCTCTACTCTTCCCTGCCCATGAGGAGGAAGTATCCTGCCCATCTGTCCAGTCCTTCATCCACCGCTGCTGTAGAACCTGGGCCTGAGCACGGGCTTCTCTGCTGCGACATCACAGTTCCCGCCTACCAGGTCAGACCGTTGACATCCAGATCAACCAGCGAGGTCCATTTCAACTTCCAGAGGGGCACCCCAGACGACCTCACCCTTCCTCCCTCCAGATTCTACAGAGCAAGAAGACTCGTCTTTGGACGAGGAGGACTCCAGTCCCGGGCATGCTATTGCTGGAGTCTTTGAGGGCCCATCATCTGACGAGCATGGTTACCTCCACCTTCCCCCCTCCTTATGACTGGATGAGGAGATGGAGGAGGATGATTCCCTCCTCCTGTTCCCCGCCTCCTGCCCTGTCAAGGCAATGGATTGGGACGGCGTCTCAGAAGAATTCTAGCCCGCCTCCAGACCCCCTCCTTCCACCCTGTTTCTGTTGTTGACTCTTTTGGGATGTCAGGAGCCATCCCTTAAGGGCGGGGGGTCTGTCACAGTTCTGCATTTCAGGTCACCTGCCTCACTTCAGCATTCCTTGTCATCCAGATCCCAGTCAGTAATTTTCCATTTACCCTGTTTCTCCTGCACCTCCTTGCATTAGCCACTTCCACCTCATCAAGCCAACTCAATTCACCTGATCACACAGCTGCTCCTGATTACCATCACCCAGTATACAAACCCCAGCCTTCCAGTCATTCTTTGCCAGATTGTTTTTCGCTGACTTCGCGACTAGCCTTTTGAACCCGACCTTGAGACTACTGAGAGCTGTGTGCTGCATCTGGGTCTAACTCCGGCCTGTTACACCGCCAAGGCAAACAATATAAATAAAATGTCCAAAAATGCCCTTTATTGATAAAATTAGCCCCAAAATGTAATGGGTTGGTTCCTGGCCCATCCCTCACCATGACACCTCAACACCATAAATGTCTGATTTTAAAATTCAAATATTATTTCCTAAGAAATTGACAAATGTTTCTCACAATGTTTAGGAAAGACATCTGCTCCTTTTTAACCAGATCACCAGCAAAATGTACTGGGTTCGTCTTTTTTGCGTAATCCTGCTGATGAACCAAACCAGGGAGATAATGACAAAATAAGGTTATTTGTCATTAACTTGTAAAATGATCCTATGAACCAGATGATTTTCTCATCTGGTGGCAGCTATCAGGAAGATGACACTTTGCCACCACCTACCAAAATAAACCAAAATCATTTTTCGGTTGTGGTAGTATTTTCAGATCAGCTACATCTGTGTTCAGAGCTGTTTTCAACCTTTAATCAAATAACCTTCATGATGTCATCAGCTCAAGAGCTATAGACAGAAAGCCTGCATTACACACTGGGGGCAAGAGTATCAAATACAGGGGCATTTACTGGGTATGAAGGGTGTAACAATGGAGGAGCATTATGGGAAGTAGGGGTGTCGTGATAAACCTGCATCAACTCTCTCTCCACCTCCCAGATATTGCAGTATCATTATTGTGATATTGTTTGGCCACAATAATTTTAGAGTGGAAATCTGGCATTTTGTTAAGTTGACTATTACTAAGGGATAGTCCCTACTTTGGGATATCTTGTCTCTGCCGCATCAATTATTAATCCATTCTTTTTTTAATAGGACTGTTGTGAGTAAGTGCAGCACTAAATCTCTGGTGTAGTTTCAGTCAAACGTCAGCGGGAGTTCACCTGACGGTTTCTTCTTACTCCACTTTTGATAAATGAGTCACAAGATAATTTGAAAAGTTGCTGTCATCAACAGTCCCAGCTGATGGAACTGCTTCACAGTTTGGCCAATCCCCCAAAATCCTCTGTGTCCCAGACTTGACGATGGAAGGACGTTCAAATGGTTCATAATCCTGCCAGCACATGAATGCGAGATGAGGCGCGCCGGGGGGGGGGGGGGGTGCTAGTACACTGCACAACAATATAACCAGGCTGTGTTTGTGACGGGTAAAATATGCACACGCCTGCAACACATACACACACATTTCACTTTGGGGCAGTTTAGCCCTGTGGAGTTTTCGGCATCATGCTATTAGTCTTATTTACTTTTAATGTGACAGAGACAGAGAACACGGCACAGCAGCCTTTTATTACAAAGCCTTGAGAAAGTTGGGGTCATGCATCACTCTGCCTCTCTTCCTCCTCTCTCTCTCTCTATCTCCCCCATTGTTTCTCCCTCTATCCATCTATCAATTCTGCTCCTTTCAGTGCTGAGAGGATACATTGTCTCAGGTTCACACATGGCACACAGAGCTTCCTCTCTATAACCCTCCCCTCTTATCCGTCTCCATTTTCCACCATAATTCACTTAAAGGTGGCATCTCCAAGTCGACAAATGGAAGGGATTTAATTGGAAAGTGTTACGGGGGAGGTGGGGTTGTTTATTGTCTGCGGTGACGGCTGGAGGAGAGAGACACCCCTATGATGGAGTTGGCGGGACTGACTTTGCAGAACAGACCGGCTGAGAAATGCAGATGCATTGGCCTGGAGGCGAAAGGAGATGAGCTACTGTACATATGAAACGCAGCCGAGGAGGTGGCGAGGCAAACCGAGCGTGGCGAAAGCTTCTCCACCCACCACCACCTCCACTAAACTTCTACCGGACACCATAATAAATGTTATAATATTTGGACTCTTATATTATTCATCATTTTCTCTTGGCTAAATTATTTATCAACGCATTTCCAGCTAAAGTGAGAGGAAATTGATGATTCAAAGCTTTCACACAGAGCTGGAGGCTGTTAAGGAATGGATGCCCAAAGTCTACACGCTCTTTCAATATCTCAAATCTTTTTTCATTATCTCAAGGCCTGAGATGGAATTTGTGGCATTATGCTTTTACTCAAAGAAATCTGACTTTAGTTATCAGCAAAATCAAGGTAAAAGCCAAACAGTCCCGTTCCCTGGAAATGAATTACAAATGGAACAGTCAATATTATTTAAAAAGTATATACCAACATTATAAGATTAAAAGACATACAATTATCAACACTCAGATAAAACAACACAATGGCCATGTATAGACACTTGCTTTATGAAGTGAAGTAGTTTAGATCAGTTTTGACTAATGTGTCAAATGAAATCAAACCCTGCAAAGGTCTCAGGCACAATCCTATGACCCTGGTGACTGACATGACATGAACACACAGTAATAGATTGCAAATGCAGTGAAAGGAAAAAAAAATATTCCGTTTAAATGAACTCAGCCACACACAGCACACAGACTTTCAAAGTTTAAATCGAACTAGATAAAGTAAAAGAAAACCATCAGTCCCTATCATAAGTTAGTATAATATATAATCACTG
Source organism: Seriola aureovittata (assembly GCF_021018895.1). Taxonomy (NCBI): domain Eukaryota; kingdom Metazoa; phylum Chordata; class Actinopteri; order Carangiformes; family Carangidae; genus Seriola; species Seriola aureovittata. The sequence continues at coordinate 2,121,039 of NC_079383.1, read as the reverse complement.
CAATTAAACTCTTCCCACAGTGTGCAACTAGAACAAACAACAAAAGGTAACATTTTCTGCCTGCAGGTGAAGCTGTCCAGGTGAAGCGTTTGAAATACTGAAAGAAGTTGAAGTGGCAGTCAGAACTGAAGTGCTGAAAGTGGAGCCGAAGATTCAGTTGAAGGTGAAGTAATGAAAAGAAATGAAGTCGGTGTAAATGTGTCAGTGTCAGTTAAGGAGAGGAAGTTGTGGGAGTTAAAGGCGACATGCGCAGATAGAGAGAGAGAGAGAGAGAGAGAGAGAATGCTGGGGACCAAAGCAGAGCACTAGCTTGTTGGTTAGCAGTGTAGCAGTGTAGCTGTGAACAGTGTGACGTATGTGCACTTTAGACGGTCGGTAAATAAATGCCTCCCTCTGCTTCCCTGGCACAGTGCAATGCAGGATACTGCCTTGTCACTAGAGTGTCACTGCCAGTCAGTGGAAAACATCTTGAAGAGTACCATAGGAGTGAGTTTAGATATGTTTCCTCCATACTGCACATCTGATAAGTTTACTGTCAGTTCAGAGGAATAATCCGTAAAACTTGTTCAGACAGGAGGGAGAAAGGTGAAGATGTCCGGGCAGAGAGCAGAAGATGCAGGAGAGAGATTTTCAGTCAGCACAGAATCATGATACAGGACGGGCCCCGGATTTATGAGCTCTGCTGCTGCTACTGTCAGGAAAAGGTGTGAAAAAGAAAAAACCCCATTACATATAATTAAGCCGCAGGTAATAATAAGGTAAATATGTGAAGTTGATGGTTAAAGTTGGAGTGCGGCTGTTTTGAGGTTACCGCTGACCTCAGATCAGACATCTGATGAGCTTCTCTCATGGTCGTCCAACTGTGCCCTGAGGTTTCCACTGCTGTAAGAGCTCCTCGCCACGCTTTTATATCCTCATCTCAACAATAACATCTTCAGGATACCTGTTCCTTGTGCCACAGTCATCTAGACAATCACCTGCATTATAACCTGACTGTTGCCCAGCAACATGTGCTTTTTTTTACCTATACTTGAGAAGATGTGTTTTTCACAATGATGGAGAGCTGTGAGATATAAAGGACCAAACAAGCAGAGAGCAAAGAAAAGGAGATGACAATATTTTATTAACACTAGTGTTTACTTAGGCTGTTCCTTTCAAATATGCTTAGGCAGCTGATTTTTTTTTTCTAAGGGAACTATCAAATTCATAAGTGAATGCATTTAAGCATGATTAATTGACAATTATGTCAATTAGAGCGTGTAAATGAAGATTGCAGGCGATTTAAACTGCCAGTTAGAGCATGTCAGAGGCAGCACTGAGACACTGATTTTAATTTGTGCAAAATGGCAAATCTGGTCTGGGTCGAGGAATTAACACACGCTGAGTTTCGCAGGGTGTTGCACTGACATGTTTATTTCCACGGCACAAAGTGTTCAAGACGTGTACGAAGGAATCTCCACGAACTGAATCACTGTCCTCACTTAGTAACAACGAGAGAGAGAGAGAGAGAGAGAGAGAGAGAGAGAGAGGAGAGAGAGAGAGAGAGAGAGAGAGAGAGAGAGAGAGAGAGAGAGAGAGAGCACTGCAAACCATAAACGGCTGTTCTTGTGCACCTCCTTCACTCCGACAGAGATCTGTTTCCTCTGCAGAGACGCGTTCTGTCTCACTACCTGGCAAATCCGCCGTTATAATAGTGATACGCCAAGGTGCAGTGGGTGTGGCTTTTAAAGGGAATGGGAGATGGCGTTCTGATTGGTTTATTCCATGTTACACCCAAAACACTCCCATGATTAATAAGTAGAAGCCATTTGAACCATGCACCTGGCGCTGCAACCATTTTCCCACCGTTAAGATAACCTGCACTTATGTCATTAGAATAGAGCCCAATAACTTCATGTGTGTCGGGTGGATCTGACCCTCAGATAAACTCTATCTGTGTTTAGTACAGCTAAACTGCTAAAGTGCAGGAGTCTATGAGGCTTCTTCAACTTCTTCAAACATTGACTTGGATTCAAGGGCGAACTGATCAGATTTTGGTGGTCAAGGTCACAGTGGCCTCACAAGACACTTTTTAGCCATTAGCAGTGTTTATATGACTCTGGATGAACAGGGATGTAATCTGAGACTAGTCTAGTAGCGGAGGCGTACAACCACAGAGGTTGGATTTAAGCTCTGTACAAAAATTTTTTTTTTTTTTAACTATATTTTTGTTGTATTAAGCTGATTCTGAATCTAGACTTTATGCTTGTTTTACATGTCTGCTGCACCTGTAACCACATCCAATAGTGATGTCAAGGTGTATTGACACACCCAGGTGTAACTGTAAAGTTCGACATCACTGATTTTCAGAAGCGGATTTACATTTTAATTTGTTGCACTGATTTCTCACTGATTTTCATATCCAGTCTTTATTTACAAATGTTTCCACCTCAGGCTTTTGTCTGGTCTCACTGTCTCATTGAGGCTTCCAGAGGATCTTTGATTTCACCTCCGCCTCTGTGACAGAACTTTTTTCCCCGTCCTCCTGTCCTCTTGGACGTTTCATTTTAAAAAAGATTGTTTCTGACAATAAATGATTTTTTAAGGATGTCTCTTCATGGCTGTGCAGTAGCATGGACAAAGTGTGTACAGCTCTTGAAGGCTGGTGTGTTTGAGTCAGTCATGCACACATTAAATTAATACCTACTCATACAGTATTTAAGCATTTCTCTACAGAAGTGGATTTAAGAGCCTTTCTGTGTTTTCATCGGTTTAATTCAGCCTCATTTCAGGCACTTCACTTTAGTTCAGGTGATCCTGAAAGCAAATTATCTTTAGACATGCTTTAGAATGTGATTAGTTAACTACGCACAGTGTAGCCGAAGTATTTAAGCTTCGCATTTTTATTATAATGCTTTAAATGAGTCGCACTTTTTTAAACTTGATTTAATAGGTTTCCATTTCAGCCCTGGAGGTAGAGGAGGCTTTAACACTTGAACAAAGAGTTCCCCTCTCTGCTGCGCTGGACTGCATGTGGCAGAATTTGCTGATGCAGACGTCCAGACACAAAAAGAGACAGAGTGAAATGTAGGAAAGATTATAAAAACATTTCCACTCTGCAACTGTAACCCTGGAGCTCTTCACTGCCCTGACTGTATTAACTGCTTTGATAAAAAAAAAGTGTGTGTGTGTATATATATAATAGACAACTTTACAGTCTGGTAGGAGAGGAAGTTTCATCAGTTTGCTTTCAGGCACAATTAAAAAGAAATCCCATTGTCAAACAGAACATTTGTACCACTGTTCTGCCTGCTGGGTATATATGTTTAATGCTTCTGTTACATCGTCTCGTTCTGCTCACGACGCTGATCAGCTGATAAGGGATGATGCTGATTTTTAGCGTCACCACTGACACTGTTGACATTGATCTGGAAATACAGTAACTGTGTGTGTGTGTGTGTGTGTGTGTGCGGGTGTGTGTGTGTGTTCAGTTGTTTCAGTGTTGGTCACATGTTTGAAAAGGCACACATCCACATGTTACAACTTGGGTCTGAGAACATGAGGAAAATAAAAGTGTGAAGTCTGTTTTTTCCACTTGATGTCAGAGCGGCCAATTCACTGCCACCACTCCCCCGCCCCACTGTGGTGGAGGGACAGGCAGATGACTTTATATACAAGAACTAACCGCATTCATAGACACCAGTAGGAAATACAAGTGCAGCCTTTGTGTTTGGTTGAACTGAGCCATTAGAACAGGAAGTGGATTCAGATTTAGGATGGATTCAGGGTGTCAGAGGGTGTTAAATTAAGGATGAGGACCAGGAGGAGCAGTTTAGGGTTAGAATTAGGGTAATGGAATGAAGTATAACATGTGTGTGTGTGTGTGTGTGTGTGTGTGTGTGTGTAGCTCTCATTGGTATGGTTGTATGGGGGTGCACTTGCAGAGCCTCTTGTGTGTATGTCCTTGAAAACCGCATTTAAAAGATGCTTTTCACGTCCAAGCAAACACTCCCTTCACATACATTTAAGTCTTTGGGTGACAAGAACACACACACACACACACACACACACACACACAGTAGCTGCCTGCAGCTCCCTTAAGGCTTGTTATCAATTCTGTGGGAAATATCTTCTTTCCAATAAATCCTCATAAATAGATAAACCAATCTCTATTAAAAGGTCTTGTTCGATGGCGAGAGTCCAGGTGATAACGTGTCGTCTCAAGGCGTTGTCTTACAGAGGCAGCCTGTTTTACGATCAGAGGTCGTTCACATTGTCCATGTGCGGTTTCCAGATCAGAGAACGGTGCTGCGCATGTTAAGCAGCAGGCTGTTTGCTTCCACAGATTACGGTGTTTACGAGCAGGACTGGGCACCAGCGACGCTTCCAAACTGGGATTCAAGGACAACTGCCAGTGGATATGATTTGTTTAGCACCCCTGCTGTGACTGGAAGAAGCGCCACCGCTGAAATATGAGCCAGAGTGTCGAATCATGCTGGTGTAGTTTGTTTTTTTTGGTGTGTGTGTGTTTTTTTTGTTTAACATTCAAACTTAAACTTGACAATCTGCAAAAAGCTGAATTCACACATTCCTTTAAATGTATTCAATTCCAAGGGCACAGACAATGTCCTCCAACTTTTGTGACAGGATTAAACTGGACCCCGTGAAGAAAGGTAAAACTTTTCATGCATGAATCCACTGATCCAGAATGAGGCTTTTATTGTGAAACACGGAGGAAGGACACAACAACATGAATACATGTACAACAGAACCCTCTCCTGGGCGCTAGCCGCACTAATATAGACTTTGTTTTTGGAGCTTTTTGGTTCAGATACGTCAGAATTAACAAACACTATATGTTAATGACATCTGAATAATAAATGTGGTGGATTGTGAAGCCATAATGGAGATATGTGCTGTGTGAGAGCCTCCTGATTTTATAGAACAATGATTAAAGATTTTTTATCTGCACCTGGAACCAGATCTGCATCAAATACACAATGACCAGATACATGTGACATTATTTTCATTCATAGTTCATGAGCAAGTGGCATTTTTTTCACAAAATAATCCTAATGACAACTAATCACTTCTTGGCTCTTAATTTTTTCTAATGGTCGGAAACACGACAGTAAGAACTATAAATACGGGTCCTTCTCCATGAATCCGACCACTACAGTGCTGGTTTGAACCCGTTTGGTTTGTGTTTCATTTCTTTTGTATTAAAAAAGAAAAAAAGACATTCATCACTAATTGAATCAATGGCACTGTGTGAAATAAACAATACAACAACGTACCTGAGGTTTTCTCTGTTTCCTGTCTCTTTACCCAGGTCTCTCAGTGTGTTGAGTATTTTGAGTATTTCTCGGGGGGTTGAACACAGACTGTAAATAAAAGTATGTAGCCTCTGTGACGTCACCCACAGGTTTCAGAAGAGCGGTTTTGAAGCTCAGAGTGAGCTGCTCCACCGTCACCATCTTGGCAGTGTCTTACTCCGCCCCTAACTCCAAGCTCATCTAAAAATGTAAAAAGAGGCGGGGCGTGTGGAGCTGAGACTTCGGTGCATGCCATCTTCTGGCAAGAGTAAGCTCTCCCACCTGCCACTCAAAGCGACCACGCCCTCAGTTATGGATAACTTTAAGCCTTAATAATAACTTTTAAAAAACGGGTGAGTTATATAAAAATCCACCCCCATACAGTTTTCATGAAGAAGACAGTTTTTGTACCAGGCTATAAACATTCTGCTGTAAAGTTGGACATTTTAACATGGGAGTCTATGGGGACTGACTCACTGTTGGAGCCAGACTCTAGTGGCCGTTAGAGGAACTGCAGCTTTTGGCACTTAATTTTTCAGCACTGGACATGGATGCTTGGCGTTGCGCATCTTTCAGGCTAAAAGAGTGCAGGTCACACTAACATGATAACATGATGTTTTGGGTGGGAGTCCAACAATATGCATCATTATTCTCCGTAAAATATTAAGCTGCAGGCTACAACTTGAAATCATGAACCTTCCCAAATTCAGAAATGAAAAGCAAAGGACATAAGTTCAGATTCCTCAGTGGCAGCTACATCCCTGCCTGAAACACATAATGAAATCTAATGCAGCTGCAAAGACAGTACTGACATTTTAAGTGAATATTGACTTTGTATTTCAAGCGTGACACTGGAAGCCTTTCCTGTGGCCAGCACCTAAAACCACACTCAAAGCACTGGCTTCAGTTTTTGGCGACTTGGTCGTGACCTATCTAATCACATGCTTGCCTTTCCTGTAAAAGCAGCGTGCTCTGTGTCACCATCCTGCAGAGGTTTTGTAAAGTTGAGCTGTCCTGAGTTGTTCCACAAAAAGCCTCTCCTGTGGGTAAACTCATGTCCTCGTGTGGCAGGAGCAGAGTCGCCACAAGCAGCTACACAAAACCTTAAATTAACTCAGTGTGGTGGTGGTGGGGTAACACTTTTGATTACCTTTTTGTTTGGCCCAAGAGAACCGTTGGTCAGTGCACAAAACAAATGGGGAAAAAAGGAAGATAATAGAAAGTGGACCCTGTTTAAACTTGTCTTTCATTATCTGGCATTATGTCACCGCTGATTTTATCTTTTGTTTAGTTTTAAATATGTTTCAAGGCGCTGTGGTGAGCTGGCGACTTATTCAGTGTACCCTGCATCCGGCCCAGTGCATGCTGGGACAGGACTCTCAGCAGGATGGGCAGCTATATGAAATAGATGGATGATGGAGGCCTCAAAGGCAGAGTATGAAACCAAATAAGAAGATATTTTTTGGCAGCGTGCATCATTCCTCTCTGCACAGGAGTCAGAATATGCTGCAGAAAACACTCCTCTCTCTCTCAGAGGGAATCAGACGCCGCAACAGCAGCCACCACAATCATAAAGCTCCTGCCAGCGCTGCTTCCTCCTCAATAAAACACACCCGCTGCAGGGACCTGTAAATAAATAAATGGAAATAAGTGGGGCTACTCTCTCAATAAGTGCTATTGTTACACAAGGATTATGCACAACATGGACCTCATCACATGTCATTACTCCTTCCCGAAATATCTTGGAAAAATTCATGTGTAACACGTAGAATTCTTTAAATTAACTGAGACTACACCCACAACAATACATTTTCATTTTAAAACAGCTAATTGATTATCTTAGTCATTTAGCTTCTCCTGTTAGCCTTTCTGTGACACTCTGGGCCTTCAGTGCTGGTAAAACCCACAGGTTAGCTCTCCAACCAATCAGAAAGCTTGTTACATCCCGTGGCCTATTGGGATTGTTTAGCCTGGTTTTACCGGCACAAACTGACGTCCATAAACGTGGAGCTGGTTTTAAATGTGAGATCAAGGTGACAAAGATCAGTGTAGATCTACTGAATATAAACATGTCGATGTTGGATGAAAAAATATTGTTTGCTTTCTCTCTTTTCCGTTAACAAGTCATTTCCTTTAGTTTACTTTCTTTTAATCTTTGATCTGTTACTGTGTGTAGTTTTTATGTAAATGTAAATACAGGTAAATACAGATAATATGTTAATAAACCATTTTGTTGACAGCATTAAAATGTCCTCTTTGTATTGGAGGGTAGCTTGTTGTGTCCCGACCAATGTTGAGAGCAAACCTTCAGGTTTCTCCTCGTGAGGCGACGTGGACTGAGAAGTTCTAAGTAACTCTGTCAACCATTCAATCACAATACTGTTTAATTCCCAGAGTCAATATAACTTTATCAATAATAACTCACTCCATGCAGTGAATGTGTAACCATGGTACTGATAGGACTTTTAGAATGTAAATATAATGTAAAGAAATTATATATATAATTTGTAGTTACTGGGTTGAATCGTTCTCTCGAAGTGTCGTCACACAACAATAACACCATCTACTTTATTCACACTCAGAGCTGTGTATCTATGGGATGTCATCTAAATCAATATTAAATAAATGAATGAATAAATACAGCTATGAAATAAACAATGAAATAAATAAATTAGTAAATGACTAAATAAATAGCTTTTTATTCAATAATGACATTTTTATTTATTCATTTCCATCCGTTGTATATTCAAATGAGGGGGCGTGGTTATCTCCCAGATTCAGACCAAAGCAACAGCACCAGAACAGCACTGAGTCCCACTGAAAGAGCTCAGGGAAAGTTTCTGTGACACTGTCATCATGGCGCCAGTTGAAATGATGCTACTGCAATGCGAGGAGAAGAGCGTAACACTACAACATTAATCCTCTTACTCCCACTGAGCAACTGCTTGTTTATGATATTCATCTTTTTTTTTTTTTTGGATTCATGTTTTGGTTTGGAGAAAAAAAATAAAGAAAATAAAGCGTGACCCAAGTCAGAAAGCCGAGTAGTTCTTCATCCTGCACCCATCGTCAGCCATATAGTACCTCACACCAGTTATTACCCCCTGAGACTCAAACACCAGCTCAGTATTAATGATCTGTTTCCTTCTGGTTGTGGCTCATTAGTCTGGATGCGTCCCGTCACGGAGTAAACCGTCGTCTGATGTGTCCTCCCCTACAGCATGCCGCTCTGCAAAATGACAACTGGTCCAGTCTGACTGCTGTCCTCGTCTTATCTGCCGCTGCTGTCATCACAGGGTGGGGGTGGGGGGGTGGGGGGGTGGGGTATGTCTATAGAGCCTGGGACAAACTCCCTGGTGAGTCAGTCCGACAAAGCAGGCTCCAAAAAGTTGGACAGTAACTTAATTAGTGACTTATTAAATTATAGTCCAAGGCAATTGATATTCTGCCCTGCAGCTAATGCAATCATATTTTGCATTTAATTTTTTTTCCTCCACCAGCTTGACTTTTGCTTGGTTCAATTATTCTCACAGAGCAACCATCTCTGCCTGTCTTTGGTGGTAATGAAGCTCCACTAGGTTTTCTTGTAGTGCCGCTTTATTCCCTTGTTTCATGTCTTGTCCAATTATTTGCCGTCATTCTGCTCACCAAAACTTTCCGAAAAAACTTATTCAGATCGTTCATTATGTCTGACTCGTTCACATGACAAGCTTTTTATAAATAATTTGCCTCATTCAGGTGCACACACACACACACACACACACACACAGACACACTCACACACACAGATATACAGGGTAGACAGGACCTTGTCTGGTAAGCAAAGTATAATCCACACACGACGACGACATGAGCGAATCGAAGCTGAGGCTGTTTGACTCTTAACACCTGATTTATATTTTACATCCAAATTCACCAACACTTCCTCCTAGAAAGTTTAGTTTTAATACAGTAAAGGAAGGTACAGGAAATGTTGTGGCTTCAAGGATCAATTGTCATGAATTTTGAAACAGACCGTCCAATTGTTGTTGAGATATTTCAGTTAATTTGACAAATATCAACTCAACACTGTGGCACCTTGTTGAAAAGGTGTAAATGCAAAATGTTTCTCCAAGCTTCACTCTTCCCATCTGTAACTCTGTCAGTTCAGTCTAGTCAAGCACAGTAACGCTAGCTCGCTCTGACGCAAACAGCTGGTCTGCGGCGTAATACAGCGCACGCCGTAGGTTGTGCGTAGTAACACAGCAGTTCAAGAGTTCACAAACTGCAGGACAGATGACAAGACAAAGTGGTGAAAATCTAAGTAACACATCAACTGATATTAGCTTTTTTTCTGTGGACAAGTGTCTGACACACGTGTTTCCTGCTGACCCCGTCCACAGCAGCTAATACACTGATTATAGATAAGTAGCCTGCGTCACACAACCCCACATCAAATAACCTGAACTATCACTTTAATATAGAAATACACCTGCTTTATAATCAAAAAAGACATGGAAATCTCACTTTACACAATATGGGGGACACTTACGTCTCATCTGGATTTCATCTGGGTTGGAGACATTTGAAACGATAAGTGGTAATAAGCTTTAAGCAGCTTTAATGTTGGTGTGTGATTTTGAGCTTTAGTCTTTGTCTTTTTGTCCAGTTGTAGTCCACAGAAACTGTATTTTAATTTTTATCAGTGAAATTTCAGATTTTTCTCCTGGATTTTACATTTTCCTCTTTGAAGCATTTCCCTTCTCTGCTGTTTACAGTTACCATGGTTACCAGTGTTGCTCTCATCTAAAAAAAAGGTTACTCTTTTAGTTTTTGTCTAATTTTTGTCATAGGAAAAAAACTTCATCAACAACTATCTTAACTATCTCAAATTAACACTAATGGTGTTTCTGAAAAGCTAGCTGACTTCAAGGGAGTGAAAACTGCGCAGAAATATCTAAGGCGTATAAACAGAGAGGATTTCTATCCAGCCATGTCCACTGTGTCCTCACACATGTCAAATACAGTTTCTTCATCCCTCTTTGAACATCTCCAAATAAACACGACCATCTCCAAACGAAGATTTTCACCAAAATTTTAATGGCTGGCCTCAAGTGGAGTTCTTCTTCAATCATTGACCTTCAGTTACGTAAGCTCCCTATCTGTCTAAATCACTGAGCACAGCAGCAATGAGGAGAGTTTAACAAGATTCCATAAATTAGTCTGCAGAGGCAATAACTCCTGCCTGAAGAGGCACAACTCAGTCAGCCTCAATCTGGCAGCTCTGCTGCTCCAACTGTCCCAGTTTCTCTGCTTCACGTGTGACAGACCTGATGCTTCTGACTCTGACTGTGAAACAAATGAAATACTGTTTGAATAAAACTGTGCTGACAGTGGACAGAAAGTCTGGTAGCCAACTGAACACTGCAGGTGGATTGTCAGGTCTTTAAAGTTCAGGTTGTGGTCCAGATATGTTTCTATGATTGAAAATGTCACCACAGTGTCATTTCACACTCAGATAGGCAGTGGAGATCCTAGACTCTGGAGGGCCCAGGCAAAGAGGCCCATCAACACCCCACCCAACCCCACCCTGGCAGATGCTACCATTTACAGGTGTTCCCTGAATGCCTCATATGCAAGCAATGGGTAGATGCTGGTCACAGCACTCATCGTCAGACGTCCCACTTCTTTCAGAGCATACGCCTCCTAAAAAGTAAACAAATGTAGTTGTGAACATGAATTCCCCTCAGCTGTAGAACTTAAGCACCTTTCCTCTCGTTGTTTTGGTCCATGTGATGTGGACTTTTTAAAATGAGTTTGAGGTCCAATCTGTGTCTGTTATTAACACGTGACCTGTATCTGGAAACACTATCTGAATAATAACATCTGATCCACAGACCTACTTATTATTGAGAGTGCATTTTTATCAGATCACACTATGAAAGAGTTACATGACCTTGTAACGTCTTCTTCTTTAAAATATGTTGTTTCTTCCCTACTCCCACAATCAAAGAAAGATCAAACAGGTTATGGAAAATATGCAACATACATTCGACCAAGATGAAATGAAAAATATTCAGCTGCATGAAAAAAGCGAAGCCTCAGTTAAAGGACATAAATCTGAGGGTGACTAAATGAAAACATTTCAGGTTCGGGAGAAGTTCTGAAGAGGACCATTAAATGTGATGTTGTCTTGTTCTCTTATTGGATTTACCTTGAGGGATGGAAGGAAAATACACAAAGAAAAGAAATGCACACTCATATCGAATAAAAAGTGCAATAGCAATTTGACTTTTTTCAGTACGAGGTTTGAGATCTACTCGTGGTAAAAGAAACAGACAAAGTGAGTGAAATATGAAAAGAGGAAGGATAACAACCACATAACAGGAGTCTGTTGCTGAGCAGCAGCTTTATTAATGTAAAAAGTTGTTAAACTCAGTCTCTCCACAACACAACTGTTTGAGGCAAAACTGTTCAGCAGCGAACTCACAGCAACACTGAGAGCGATGGTCATTTTCAATTCAAAGGTTCAGTCTTTGCTAACTAGACCATTGCTAACGGTTACACAGCTAGCTGGCGACGGTGGGCGATCATATCGGTGATCGACCATCATCAGAACAATCATCGATGGATCATGACGTCGCAAATGTCAAGACCATATTTGACTTGTTTTCCCATAATGTAGTAACTTATTATTTGTAGTAGTAATATTAAATTTAATTTGGCCTGCCACAGTTTTGCTTGCAACACACGTCAGCTGATTGTAATCGAGCTCCAGACAGAACACGTCATTTAGTTCAGTTTCTTAGTCAATGAGAGAGACACATTATTCGTGATGACAATTTTGTTTGCTCTTTCTCTTCTTCAGTATATTCATCAATATATACACACTGTAGTTTATTGTGACTCAATCCCTCACACACTGCCATGCTGCCTGAAAGACTCACAAGAGCATTTAATATGGATTAATCCGCTGCTGAAACTAGTCCCCAACAAAGGTACTATTTCCTCCAGTTTTAGAAAATCACTGAACTTTTTTTGAGCTTTTTGTTTGTTTGTTTGTTTGTTTGTTTGTTTTTTAAGAGAGAAAAAGAAACTATATGTATATACTGTATATATCTCTATATATATAGATATATGAAACACATTTTTAAAGATTTACACTTACTAATAAGAACTAATTGGCTGAGAGTCAGAGTAGGAAAGTCTTTCATTATTGAGAGACAGACGGCCTTAAGGAAACATATACAGTGTATATATATATATATATATATATATATATATATATATATTAATTAGTGTGTGTGTGTGTGTGTGTGTAAATGTACGCCTTGGATTGGAAACCTCTGGTGTCAGCTGAACCACCCACATGATTATTGTAACATATGCACAAAGAACAAACATTTGCATCAAGTCTCATGTTGGTACTTGATGTTGATGATTTGTGAGTAATTATATTTTTTCATAAGAAGCTGATACATTTTGGTGTTTTCTGTTATGACTGTGGTCAGACTGGATCCATCTCTTCTTCTCAGCCTGCAGCAGAGGAGTTTTAGTTCAGCCTCTGGTCTACAGATGGACTCAAACCACTGAACTGGCCCTGGGCTGCTTCATATCACCAGGCTTTCAACCCACTAATGATTCATGCTACTTTCACAGTTCTGGATGGAAGAGGAAATTGCCTTGGTGTATGTCCACATTCATATTCTATTATGTTCTAATTTTAACGAGATGAGCTATAGACCTCAGGGCCAGTGGCTAATCAGGTCGATGATTAACCGCAAACAGCCCTGCAACCATTCTGCAATGTGTCATCATTCATGTTCCACTGAGTTCATGAGCCCCAGTCAGAGTACGTCTGTTTTAGTCTGAACAAAGCTTCATCCTCAGACTGTCTCATCAGAAATGGATGTTTCAGCACTTTGCACAGACTAGTGATCCAAAGTGGATTGAAAAATACACCTGAAAGCATCACATTCATACATTATAGCAAGTCTGGAACTCTAAACCTCACCCAATAAGAAAAATGTGTTTGAGCCTGGATCTTATTTTCATTCCTATCAGTCATAATAACATAGATGCATCAGCTCTGCTGGAGTCCACAGAGCACGACAACACGTATACCATCAGACAACTTTTCAACACTCCTTTTAATCCAGTGATCTACACCACTTCCACCCAAAAAACCCCATTATTAATAATTATTATTAATAACATTATTATCATCAATTCTACTGTAAAACTGCAGGTCAAAGGTGGAGCAGGTGCCGCTCTTCAAAATACAATGGACACCAATAAAACACAACTCATTTCAACACTGAACTAGTTTTATACTCACAGATTTAAGTGATATGGATGAAGTGTCTTCATAAGGCTCCAGTGATGACGGCCTGTAAACGCAATAATAGACTAAAAATAAAATAAACAGGAAAATAACACATTAAACTAAACTAAACCCTAGAGCCACAAGGAGTCAACATCACTGAACAATCACCAATATCAAAGTTAACTCCTGGGGAGATAACTATCACACACGTCGACACTTTCAACAAACAGAACCAGAGGCGGACTGCTCAGGTCAATCACAGCCCACCTGGACATTTTCACAAGGAAGCTTTTATAAGGTCGAGCTGGAGAAATAACTAACGGGATGCTGTACTCAGCTGCTTACTCTTGCATTAACACAGCCCCAGCCCCTACTGCGCTTGCGTCAACCTCTAACTTAAACAGCCGGGAGAAATCGGGGGAAGAGAGTACAGGAGCATGAATAGAGTTATTACACTCCGGAGTCCATTTATAGTCGACAGCGGGTTAACCACAGCAGAGAAGTTCCTACAGAAAGGTCTGTAGTAGCCTGTCATGCCAAGGAAACGCCGTGATAGGAAACAGGAAATTCAGTTATAACAGTAACCTTGGCCTCAAGCGGACGGACCCGACCCTGACCAACCCGCCTGCCTCAGTATGTGACGGTGCCCTTCCCAAACTCACACTCGGCCAAATTCAGAGTAAGAGGCGCTTTTGCGAGTCGGCTGAACACTTTGGTTAACGTTTGCATGTGTTCGGCCAAGTTAGCGGAGTATATGATCAGATCATCCAGATAAGAGTTGCAGTTGGTCACGCCAGCCAGCACAGTATTTACTAACCGTTGGAAAGTAGCGGGGGCGTTGCACATCCCGAAAACCATAACGGTGTACTGCAGAAAATAATCTGGAGTTACAAAGGCGGTGACAGTTGCCAATAACCTTTGAGTAAATATAATTTCCATATGAATTTTGCACGCAGTCTTCCATTCGTGGCAACGGATATGAATCGGGCGGACTGCATTGACTTTCCTGAAATCAGTAATAAATCTGGGGAAACCGTCGGATTTAGCTTCCAACAGACAGGGCGAGCTCCAAGAACTAGATTCACACGGTAGTGATGCTGTTTAAGTGGCCTGGCGTCCTTTTGTCATGCTTTAGCGCAGTAGTCCGAGTGGCGATTCCACCAAAAAGACATGGAAACTCTGCAACTAGAGCTGTAGAATCACACTGTTGTTTGATCTCTAGGTGGCTGAGCTGACGTGGTAACACTTCCAGCATCTCTGAATTTGGCAGCCGCGCATTAAAGCATTTAAGATTTTAGAGTTTGCCGCTTGGTGCAGACATGAGATAGATAATGAGCTTCTTATTTAACTCAAATAAACAGGCACATTTCCCAAAATGTCAAACAATTCCTTTAAACGTGTAAAAGGTAAAAATTATAAACACAAAACCCGAGTGACTCTTGGACGGAGCCTCTTGGTGACCAGCTCGTCAGCTACAGACCACATGTAGATAATGTCTTTGGAAATTAAACTGATGTCACTGTTACAAGGCAGACAGTTCCTTTCCATATTAAATCCATGTAACTAAACCTCGTCTGAAGAAGAGAGGCTCAGCCGTAATGTCCTCACTGTGTAAATGTAACTGCCTCCACTGAGCTCGCTACAACAACAGCACACAGCCACGTGCAAACACACACTCCTGTCCAGCTTTTCCCGCCACCACGTTCGCACACTTTTCACTTCTGATTCCGTCCCAGCAGCTCGAATATGGCTTCCATTAGCACCTGTGCACTTCCTTTCCCTTTTAATATCTCAGCGCAGCAGAACGGCCACATCACCCTCTCAAAGTGACCCCTCTCTCCGCCGGTGTTTTTTTTTCTTTCCCTCCTCTACCTATCACGTTGATGAGAATTAGATGCCACTCCTCCAGCCGTGCCTGTCTCCTCTTTAATTGGCATTTGATATTCTGCGGTTGTCATTTCAAGAGGGAGAACAAGGGGTTGCCATTCATCGTGGCTCCTGTAAAGGGAGGGGGGGGTAAGTGTCACTCAGTCTGATGGCTCTGTAATGTGTTTTGGGTTGCAGACACTCCGGGGCTGTCTGTCAGGTAGCTGAGCCCTCCATCTTTTCCCTTATTCTGGGGACTGAGATTTCATTTAGCCACCCCGTCCATCAGCGAAATGCTGTGCTCTTAAACCTTTCACTTATAAGCCGACCGGTTTTCCCGGGGTCCAAAGGTATGTGCAGAAATTTCTGAGATGTTCTCACCCCCCGCCTCCCTGCTTAGCACCCCACAACACTGCCAGCACTGCTTGGATATTAGATCAAACATAAACTTAAAGTAAACTTTATATTTTCAAGAGCAAGTGAAAGTCCTCAGTATGTGCAGAGCTCCATTTTAAGGAAACGGGGGGAGTGGGTAAATGATTGGAAAATGAGAAGGCAGAATGAGCCTGTGTGTTGTTTTTACTGCTGCACACAGTATTTCATACAAGATGGTCATTTCGAAATTGCATTCAGTGAAAATGCAGCATGAATCCAAATTAAACAGGGTAAATGCATCATCTTCCCCCTCTATCAAAGCCCAGAGTGATGCTGCCCGCTCTTCAAGGCAGACTGTTAAACAGCCATTTGAGTTCTGCTTGAGCTATCAAGCAATTTTATGCAGTAAAATGTTCTGAGGAAAGCTTCCACACGGCAGTAGCTTGTCCATATTTGTATTATTTGTTCAAGCATTATCTAAATTTATCTTGAATTAAATACCAGTCTGAGCAAGCTCATCTACATACTGTTATTTATTGTCCTCCTCTTTAGCTTCAAGGACTTACAGGGCAATGTCGCTGTACATCATGTGCAAATAAATTAGAGTGAGGGTCAGGAAGCACAGAAATATGCTAAAGGTAAGAGCTTCGCCTCAGTCTCAGCAGGACCACTGCTGCTGTTTCACCTCAGTTGGTCCTTCTCGCTGTAGGTGCCAGAGAAACTGAGTTACTGTTTATTTAGGCCCATTAAATGTGGATCACTACCTATTGATGTTGTTGTCATGTCAACAGTTATCTTGCGATCACAGCTTAATTATCTCATGGCGACAATCGTTACCTGAGACAGTTTAAATTTGACAATGTCCAGTCCAGAGTTCAGTCATCAGGAATTAGTTATAGCAAATGCAGATGTAGTTTTACAGAAATCAGGATTCTGCCGGGAGAAATAATTAAATGTTACAGCACAAAAATAGAAACACGTAGCAGAGTAACAGTGACAAGTGTCAAACTAAGTGACAAAGCCGCAGCTGTAGTAATTATGGCAAAGCAAAGAGGGAAGTCAAGTGACATTTTCATAGAAGCTCAAAGTTCAAGCTCAAAGGTTGTGGTTAATTGACAGGACAAACAAAGTGCTGGACACTTCCTGTTTTCAGCTGTCAGGTAACGGGTGCCATGGATGCAGCAGCTGTCACGATCTGATGACGCAGGGATGAGGGTGAGAGACTCACATGCAAGAGGAACCAGTGTGAAAGAATTTATTCAAACAAAATCCAAAGTCCATACATGAGCCGCCGCCGCAACAAACACCAAACCACGTAACCAACAGTGATCCCACAAAGACAAGACAGAGCAAGGGCTTTTTAACGATGGAGAACAGGTGGGGAAGCAGACACAGGTGGGACACATCAAAGCGGTTGACATTGACCTGAGCGTTCGCAGTCTGTCAGCGAACACAGGAGAACACTTTCTGTCTAAAAGCATTTGTACTCTTACAACAACCATTGATTATTATTATGCTGATCAGCTGACCTGAGTCTCAGAGAGCCTGAGAAATAATATTAGAAGGAAGAAAATCGTTGGAACATGATGAACAGGAAGAGAAGAACAGGAGGATCACATGTCTGTCAGTTCAGAGTGTGACCGTGACTTTGAAGAAGAGGAAGAGATTGTCCATCAGCCAGCTCCAAAAAAAGCCCATCAGCAGCCAGACTCAGGACCAGCCCGTCAGCAGTCAGCAAGTGGAGAAATATGGCTGTCAAAAATGGTGAAATTGAATGGTCTTCTTGCTCACCCCGCATGGCTGCCAATATGATAAGGATGCAACCGGAGCCAACACGGATGGCGGTAACTCATGTGCAGGACATCAAGTCTTCTCTTGAACTTTTCACCCCGGAAATCATCCAGGAAATCATCCAGGAAATCATCCAGGAAATCATCCAGGAAATCATCCAGGAAATCATTCAGGAAATCATCCTGGATGGCACTAATTTGGAGGGAAGGGATTTTTTTTTTATTTTATTACATTTCATCACAAAAAAACGATTCGTACTTTTATTCATAAAAGTGATCTAACAGAGGGAAATGGCAAATATGAACCATGTATGCTGTTTGTATTGCAACTGTGATGAAATAAACACCTATGAACTATTTTTACATAAATTGTTGATGCTGTATTGATTTAAAAATCCACAATACGCTCCCTATATCCTGATAATAACTTCTGAAGTGTGACCTACAGTGTTTTGTCCTAATTCAGCTTTCAGATCATTTTCAGGTCCAGGGTTTGGTTCGCTTCCAGCAGCTGACCTATAATAACAACACGTCTTCGATGTTGAGGCACTTTTGTGCAAAGCATGAGCGTGCCACTTCCTCAGTCAAGGCTGCAGCCAACAGCCAGGGTAAAGGCCTACATTTTCTTTTATTCAGTTGCTCATTTTCAAGTTGACTTCAGATGGTCTCTATTTCTGTCTGTGTCTTTCACACATTTCAGTTGCCCACATCCAAGTACAACATGCATTTTTTATATTCATGTGCTTCTGTTTTGTTGTAGGTAACAGAAAGGACTCACAGCCTTTTGCCATTTGCCAAAAATGATGTGAGCCTTTTGGGTCCAACTTACATTCTCCCATCACGGCAAACATTGAAGATCATGGTGGAGAAGAAGTTTAAGGAGGAGGAACTGAAGGCCAAAGAAGATGTACTGCGGGCTACAGCTTTCAGACAGACGGCAGATATGTGGACATCGGTCCATATGGATTCATATTTAGCTGTGACCTGCCTTGTGGACAAGGAAGAGCTTAAAACAGTGCTACTCGGAGTGGGTACATTTCCAGCAGCTCACACGGCAGCAAACATTGCTGTGGTGAAGTCATCGCTCATGGAGGAATGATGCATTGTTACAGATGCAGTTTCTAATATGATTGCATGTGCCAGCAGTTTATAACTGAGGCGCAGTGTATGCATTGCCCACGCTTTAAATTGGGTGGTCAAAAAAGCTATTGATTTGACACCAGGGCTCGATGACATCAGAAGATTGTTGCCCAATTCAGGACAAGCGCTGTAGCAAAGGAGCGGCTTGTCAACTCCCAGCTGCAAATGTGCAAACCTGCTCATAAACTAGTGCAGGAGGCCGATGCGAGATTTGAACCCGTTGGTGCTGCGCTGGTGCCACAGCATGTCAGAGGGCCTTGGAGTACTGTCTCCACTGAAAGAGGTCGACAGTTGAACTATCTGCAGAAAAGACTGGTTCTGGTTCAAAGGTAATTGCCCTCGTCCGTATGTTGAGACATGCCGTGGCAACAAAGCAGCGAAGACTGACTGATGAAAAGGCAGCACAGCTCTGCACCAACCTCTTGAGGCTGATGTCTGAGAGGCTGGGTCATCGTGAGACAGCCAGTCTCCACGTTTCAAGTCCATGGGCTTCTGCAGTTCATCCAATGCACAGAGTGCTGTGAAAAGGCTGACAGCAGAATGTGCAGCTAAAGTCAGAGAAATCGCAGCACTTGACCCGACGTCAGCGCCTGCAGGAAGCTCTGCCCCTGCTGCAGACACCTCAGGTGGAGCTGCACATTCATCATTGTCACCATGTATTGTACTGCACGATTTAATGTTGTGTATTTTCTCACTATTTCAGGGACAGGCCTGTGGACTCTTCTTCATCACCATGTTCAAGAGACCAAAAAGGTGAAGAGTGCCACAGCCAACGCCAACATGGAAGTCCAGCGCTACCTCAGTGAAGCGAACACCTCCCGCTCAGAAAACCCACTCCACCTTCGGTCACAGCACAAACAGGTTTACCCCCACTTGTACCTGCTGGCCGTGGGTTACCTGCGTGTTACCTGTGTGTTTTGTTTTTCAAAAGGCTGGCGAATTGGTCAGCAAGAAGAAGAACAGGCTCGGCCTCAGTTCTGCGGAAAAAATCCCTGTTCCTAAACAAAAACCAAACCACATAAGTTCCCATAAGCACCTTAAACTGCCAGGGGGAGCGGAGGAGGGGAAGTGCGTAACACACAGTCATGAGTGTTGTGGTGGCCCACCTGGTACAGTGTGTGCCTCTCAGTCAGCACCGTTATTGCAGTGTCCTGGGTCTGAATCCAACTCCAGGTCTATGATACATGTTCCTTTTTTACTTCCTCAATTCACGAGTTTTACTTGTTTACGAATCCACAATGCAAAATGTCGTCTTTATTGTTGTTCCGTTATTTAGAATATGCAGTGGAGGTTTATCTATCCATGTATTCATTAATTTATTCACGTATTCATCTATCAATTCATTCATTCTTGCTTCAAGGAGATTCATGTGTCAGTCGGTTGTGGAGTGTTTTGCATCACGGCGCTCTTCCTCACATTGACCAGCAGATGTCCTCATTCAGCTCTGATTTGAAAAGCTTGAAAAACGTTTTTCAATGCTTCACTTCGCCATCACTAGCTAACGTTGTTTTACAGGGAGCGCACACGTTTAGGTAATCTTCTGTCGTATCAATCATTTGTTTCTTTGCGTTAAGTTACCTGGTTGTTGGGGGCGGTCACTTCCTGGTGAAGTAAAAGGCGTGGCTGAAGGCTGAGGACTTTTAAATCCTGGCGCCAGCTCAAACCATCTGTTGAACTGAATGGTTATAGTTGGTGTCCATTTTGTTCAGCCCGTTGTGTGTTATTTGGTTTGTTGTTTTGTCTTTGTGTTGTGTCAGTTTGTTCAGTCAACACTTTGTTTACTTGTTTTCTTGAGTATAGTTATGTTTAGTCGACCATCTTTTCCAGGCCTGGTTATTGTACTCTTGTATCGTTTAAAATAAAAACCCTGTTCCTGTGTTTAATCTTGAACAAGTGTTTTAGTCATCTAACCTTCACTATATCTTAACATCAGCTTATTTGCCATGACCACAGCTACTCTCTATACTTAACTGCAGTTTGAGACATTGTAGAAAATTGTAGAAAGAATGAACGTAATTAGACGTCATCCTGTGTTAACGAGAGCTGTCGGGTGGTGACAGGGTTAACCAAAGGTAAAAGACTTCAAAACATGCGCTTTAGGACTATTATGTTGGGACCTGATTTTCTTTTTGCAACCGCACACAGCTTTTTTGCACAACCCAGATTTGAGTATATAGTGTTTAACAGCTGACTTCAGTGTGGCGCAGTATTCGAGCCAGCTCCGGCAGCTGAGACCAGTCAATCACGGGGAGCGTGTTTGATAGCGGTACACGCCGCTCCCCGGCCAGGTACGGGCACATGCAGAAGAGAAATCACATGGGGAGCTATAGGGAACCTTTTCTTTTTTCTTCTGTTTCCACAATGTTCCTGTCAGCAGTCAGCGCTGTAAAGGAGCCCAGCGGGACCTGTCAACGTCTGTCAGAAAGTGCACACGGAAAAGAAACCACTGCCTCACTCAGTTTAGCAGAGAAATTGGAGAGCTACACACATTTGCACCATTAAACTCAAATGGCTGCACCTTTCCGCGGGCCTGCACACACACACACACATACACACACACACACACACACACACACACACACAAAGCACTTTCTCACACAAACAATATTCAGCCAAGTGTTACAGCAACTTACCACTGACAGTTTATAATCTGCTGTTTGAAAATAGTGTCCAAAAATATTAATCATTCTTGCTTCATTACACCTCTATCCAATTTGTTTTCAAATGGATTTTTAAATTATTCCACTTACCTACAAGGCAAACTCCCAGAATACCTTGCTGCTACTCTCTCTCACAGTCTTTCCTGAACATTCCCCACGTGTTTTAGTTGTCTAACTGTAACCATACTGTACTAACACTGAGGCACAGTATCAGCTAGCCTGCAGGAGTGCTCCCTGACCCCGAGGCTCTGTCCTCAAAGTCACTGTCACTGAATCTAATTTCAAAACTTCCATTATTCTAGTTCTTTGCCTAAATGCTACATATTCCTGAATTCATTTGTGTTGGAGCAAACCTGGGGCCGCAGCGCAGACAGTGGGGGTAATGGGCTGTTGCCCCGGGGTCCCCTGGCAGTTTAAGTCAGCCGTGTCTGGAACAATTTACATCATTGTAGAGAGGCCGATTTTTAAAATCTTTTCAAATCTTTGAATTCAAAGACTCAGTGTATGAAAACTTCATTTGATCCCACAGAGAAACGGATGCGTCGCAGCAGCAGGTGCAGCATACAATAGATGGTATATGAGGATATCAGGCCCGTATACTCTGAGCAGCAACACAAAACCGTGCATAGAAAATACAAATTAGAGGCACTAAATACTCCAGACACCAGCAAACAATAAACTGCAAGAGGAAGATGCAACGAAGAAACAGCCTCCTCGTCATAATCTGCTTTTAACCTGTTTCTACTTTATTGTACTGGTGATTTATGGTGTTTTAATCTTGTATCTTCATTGCGTGTCTGACAGCCTCCACTTCAGACTCTGTTAAATACTTTGCAGTGTTAGAAAAGTGTTGAACAAATTAAATAATAGCATAATGAGTCTTTAGTGATGCATATTAATCTGAATGCCTGGAAATGCCAGGAAATGAATGCAAGAAAATTAGCAAGTCAACTTTAAACAGTGTTCATCCAGCAGTTATGTTAAACAGATGCTCACACTCTGCATGTCATGTGACCTGAGCAGAGCGTCGTTCAAAGGAAGGGGGAAAATGAAAGTTCACTCACGCTGCAAAACGATCTTAAACTGCCAGTGCAGTAACATTGTTGTTATATAAAACTTGTTCAATAAACTTGTTCAGGGTTGATTTTGTTTTTATGGCCCTGTAGAGAGAGCTGAGTTCACCCCTTCACCGACAGCAACAAGAGATGCTCAGCTTGGCTTCATAATTTAAAATCCAGACGTCTGACGACTAAAATCCTTCATCCGGTTGAAATATATTGTTAAAAACAACCAACATATAATAAGTGTACCATAAAATTATGTCTTAGCAGTGGATGAAAAGCAAATTGTGAGACTCTGGTAGAAAACCACAACACTGATGCAGGTGCGAAGGGGATATGACATCATTGACAGAAGTGAAACAGATAATTTCTATGATTAAAGTTACAGATTTCTTTGGTTTGAAAGTTGCTGGAAACATTAGGGATAATGTAATGATAATGTTTAGACATTTTCATGTGGAAAAGTTTTATTTTAAACCTTGAACCTGCCAATAAACTGCCTGTTAATTAACTCTAATATGAAACCTGGATAGCCATAGTGATCCTTGAATAGTTCAAGTTTGGGTAAAGTCTCTTTTTTGACAACTGTCACCTGGAGTTGATGTTTCAGAACCTTAAAATCAGCCTCATGTCAATTTATGATCCTGCTGACCTTTCTTTATTTGTTACCCCTGGTGAAATCAGAAATACCCCTCAGGGCACATGTGCCCCTCGTTGGGATTCGCTGCCCGGAGATACAGTCCAAGATCCAACACGTATCTATTTTATCAAACTCAGCAGCACTCATGATGGAGGGAGGGGTTAGGAGTCAATTTAAACCAAAATAATTAGTCACATATTATATTATCACACGTGTACAGATTATGTTTGTCGTCCTGGTTTATGAACATTGGATCTGACGCGCATGAAAAACATTTTAATCTCTCCATCATCTCACAAACATCTGTACCTTCACTTATAGGTCATGCATGTCTTTCATAACTAATTATTTTATGAATGCCTGATTAAGCTGCAGTACTCCTGACACACACACACACACACACACACACACACACACCATAAAGCATGTTGCAACATGTTGGCCAGAGTCCCGTTGGATTATTTATGCTTCCTGAGCTGCCTCACAGTATGCAAGTCATAACTGTTTAATGTTAACTTGGTGCTACTAAAGGCGCTTCATGCTACCACGCATCACGCATGAGTCATCAAACGGCGCCGAAACCAATAAGCACACATGTATATTTCATCATTTAGTAACTGAGCTGAAGGATTAAGACGTCAGCTGTGTGCGTACGTCTGTTGGAGCGCGCTGCGTGTGCTGCTGTGGATTGGAAACGGTTGAAGATCATGTGCGTCAGCCGCTCAGCTTCGCAGTGAGGACGGCGAGGCTGAACTTCCCTGTGAACTCAAAACCGACGACTCCAAAGCTCTTATTCTGTTTTAGTCTGTACATCTCTGTCTCCAAACGCCCCATCTCTCTCCATCAGATCAGCGTTGATGGAGCGGCGGACTGCCAAGCCACAGGCATTTAACCACATCTGAAACAGCTGCCAGCCATTTCATAGGAGATTTTCAGACAGCAGAAGAAAGGAGGGCTGGATGCTGCCGGTCTCCTCAGCGCTCTGCTACTAAACCTCAAGGCAGGAGGGATTCCTGAAGCCGCCGCTCACTTCCAAACAAGATCCACATCTCTACATAACAGCCAGATACTGCAGCGCTAATTCTCCTTTCAACTGGATGTATTTCCTTTAGGCTGTCTCTGTGAAGACGTCTGTCTCACACACGGCTGTGATGGTTCAACAGCGGTTCAAACTCTCTCATCCTCTCCATCTAAACGCCCCTATCTGCCTTCATGTCAAGGCTAAACTGCCCCGGCTCCCCGTGGCAACATTTACGTCGCTCCTTTAAAGGGTGAACACACATCTGGATTCCAATGCATAAAGAAAAATCTACATTTTTCATCTTTAGGGTTCTGATATGCTTCTTTAGCAGGATGCATATCAGATTCTTCTGGTAAAGTAAAATAAAAAGAAATAGAATCACCTCCTCCCAGTTGTATCCCTCTGCCACTCAGACTAGTTCCAGGTACTTCCCCGTTGATCCAGTCAGACACAATATGAACCGTTTGTGTGAAATCTTGTCAAAATTGCTGTGAGAAGTCGTGGAATGAAGCTATGGCTAAAAAGTGTTTTGTGAGGTCACACTGATGTTGACCTTTGACCTGCCCCCCCCATCCTTGAGTCCGAGTGAACATTTGTGCCACATTTGAAGGGATTCCCTTGAGTCCCGAGAGTCCCAAAATCATGTTCTGTGAGGTCACCACGACCTTGACCTTTGACGAAGGTCGTCGTTGAGTCCAGGTGAACGTTTTACCAAAGTTCCCTCAAGGCGTCACAGAGATATTGTGTCCGTGAGAATGGGCCGTACGGTCGGACAACCTGACTGTCGCTGGTGTGGAGGAATTTTAAAAAAAACAGCGGGATGGTGAAGTTGCCATGGTAACACAGTTCCTGCAGGTGAAACAAATCCTGATTGCAATCCAAAGTGATGGTGTAATTATTAAAAGCAAAGGAGGCAAAAAGGAGAGAGAGAGAGAGAGAGACAGACAGAGAGAGAGAGAGAGAGAGAGAGAGAGGGAGAGAGAGACACAGAGAGAGACAGAGAGAGAGACAGGGAGAGAGACAGAGAGAGAGACAGACAGAGACAGAGAGAGAGACAGGGAGAGAGACAGGGAGAGAGACAGAGAGAGACAGACAAAGAGAGAGAGAGAGAGAGACAGGGAGAGAGAGAAAGCGAGAGAGACAGAGAGAGAGAGAGAGAGAGAGAGAGAGACAGAGAGAGAGAGACAGAGAGAGAGACACAAAGAGAGAGAGAGACAGGGAGAGAGACAGAGAGAGAGACACAAAGAGAGAGAGAGACAGGGAGACAGACAGAGAGAGAGAGACACAGAGAGAGACAGACAAAGAGAGAGAGAGTGTCAGTCGTGATCCAAAGTCTCCACAGTGTTTTTCATGCTTTTATTGTCAAGGACGAGTTTGTGAAAGAAATCTGCCTCTAAGGAAGGAACCTTTTTTTTTGTGCATCACACTGCACTTAAGGGTAAAAACCTTTTTAATGCCAGAGTTTTCTTTTTTAAACAATAATTATTACTTTGTGTGAGTCATTATTTTCTAAAGAAATTCAGAGGAAAGTTATGAAGAGAACATTCTCTCAAGAGCCTTGATGCAAATTACATTTTCTCTGTAATTTAAAGGAAACATCTGGTGATATTTTATATTTCAGCTCTTGTCAACAAAGGCCATATGCAGAGCCACACCAAAATAAATGTCCTCTGCCTACAGCTACTGTGTGTGTGTGTGTGTGTGTGTGTGTGTGTGTGTGTGTGTGTTGTGTGTGTGTGTGTGTGTGTGTGTGTGTGTGTGTGTGTGACGTCTTCTTCCTCTGTGCTCCATTATTGTTCAAACTCCATCAGTGAGTCACAGTGTAGATCTGAATTCTGATGCAAAAAAAACAGATTCATCAAAAGATTTTTGATAAAAATATTTTAAAACATTTTTAGTGATCCATCACGATTCGTCTCGTTCCCTCCTTTAGATCCCCCTCCTGTTTATTTTTCTCTCTCTTCCTCTTCCACCTCAGACTTTACTCCCTGTAAAGTCACCTGACGGCCCCGTGTTCACCTGCCTCGTCTTCCCGGTCACCTGAGCGTTACTGCCCACTCACACACCTGTTCCCACTTTCCTCATTTCCCTGCCAGTATTTAAAGCAGCCTCCTCCTCCACCGGCCCGTCTCTGTTTGTTCCACTGTGTGCTGCTACCTGTGCGTAGTAACCTGTTACCTGTTCCCACCTGTCTGTAAACTGATTCTCTTCGCTTCGTATGTTACAGTCCCTTCACTGCACCCACCTGTGCTGCCCCCCACCTGCCCACAACAGATGCATAAAGTCAGTTACTGATTGAGTTATTTGTTCACTCACTCACTCACAATGATCCAGGATCAATTAGCATCTTTTCACACACAGTTCTTTGTAAAGAAACCAACCTCAGTGCTGTTAAACTGGACCAACCAGTGGACCAACAGAGGAGGGAAATACTAAGCTGTACTTGTCTTATCCACATTCCTGTAAATTAAAAAAAATAAATCAAATTACTCATTAGAGATTAGAAAAGGGGGGGGGGGGGGTCGTCTCTTGTTTGAGACCTGTCTCTGTCTGCAACAAACTCATGAGATCTCACAGCTGAGTTCATAAATCTTCTGTTCGTTAGTTTGATTTAGTTTTAATTTGTCTTTTAGTTTCTGTCTTCGGCGATGTGATTCATCACTGTGGTGCTTCTACACCAGACACGTGTATTCGTTTACATTTTGGTTAAAAGCAGCATTAGCATTAGCAGCTCCTGTTTGCAGATCACACAGAGAGCGATCACTGGGAAACTTAAAGCTTCGCTCTCAGATGAGTCATTTTTCTAAGATTTCTAAGCTTATTCATGACTGACTTTGATTATAATCACATCCTTGTAAAGTGTAAGCCATGCAGAATCTGTGTGTGTGTGTGTGTGTGTGTGTGTGTGTGTGTGTGTGTGTGTGAGTTATGACTCAGAAGGCCACTGATCAGCAGCTCTAACATTCACCTCTCCGCACAGTGAGAAATCCTCTGATCGACACTGATCTTCATCCATCAGACTGTGGAGGTTCTGTTCTGCTGCTCGCCTCTTCTCTTTGTTGGGACAGGAGATGCTGCTGCACCAGATGATGTTGCTCATATTTACTTTTATAAATTAAAGTCAGATGTCTCTTAGAAATGTTTCAAACAGTCAATGTAAGTCAAGTTAAAACGTCAATCTAAATATTTTTAGGTCTGATTGTTTTAGAGGATGTGGCCCACCGTCTGTAGCAGTGAAAACAAAACACACACTTCTCTACTTTAGTAGACCATCTGTTGGCTTAATTTGTTTTATATGGCAAGACACAATAAAGAGAGAGAGAGAGAGAGAGAGAGAGAGAGAGAGAGCGAGACCACCTCTGGAAACATCAATCTGTGAGTGAGTCTTTCATTCACTCTGTATCTCCACGTTTCTCTCACCTGGCCTCATGATTTCCTGATTGATTACAGATCTTACAACTTCCCGTCTGGAGTCCAGGTTCATTTGTGTCTTTTGTTCAGCTACGTTAAAGTCCTCCTGCTATGATTCATATTTAGTTCAACACGTTTTCTCACATAAAAACTGGGTCTGAATCTCGTCTCCTCTCACTTCCTGGTTGAGAAACCTGGATCCGGCCTTGAGCCCCGCCCACCACCTGCTGGCTCCAGGTGGACAGGTGAAAGAGCAGAGAGCATCAAGATGGTGAGAGGAGGAAACATCAGAGAGACTCAGCCAGACCCAGACTCAGAGGAGGAGTCTGAGACCAGAACCAGAGACTAGCAGACGGATCAGAACTGTTAGCACAGTTAGCATCTTTTATTTGTTTATGTTGTTTATTAGCTTGTAGCTGGCAGTGGCTGATACAGTGTTAGCGGTTGTGCTAATGCTAACTCTCTGTCAGGATTGGTTCCTCAGGTCTGTGACGTATGAAACCCTGAATCTGTGTTTATGAGACTGTGATTGGTTCACTGCAGGTCAAGGTGGAAACACTCAGTCATGGTGTTGATGGTTATTTCACTCATCATATGTCTTCTTACTCTGATCAGTAATGTTTGTTGTGGCTGATTAATCACTGAAACTATTCATTTGAATTTTAGAAATTTCTTTCAGAAAGAAGTGGATGGTGTTAAAGAGCTGACGACTAAAATCCTTCATCCGGTTGAAATATATTGTTAAAAACAACCAACATATAATAAGTGTACCATAAAATTATGTCTTAGCAGTGGATGAAAAGCAAATTGTGAGACTCTGGTAGAAAACCACAACACTGATGCAGGTGCGAAGGGGATATGACATCATTGACAGAAGTGAAACAGATAATTTCTATGATTAAAGTTACAGATTTCTTTGGTTTGAAAGTTGCTGGAAACATTAGGGATAATGTAATGATAATGTTTAGACATTTTCATGTGGAAAAGTTTTATTTTAAACCTTGAACCTGCCAATAAACTGCCTGTTAATTAACTCTAATATGAAACCTGGATAGCCATAGTGATCCTTGAATAGTTCAAGTTTGGGTAAAGTCTCTTTTTTGACAACTGTCACCTGGAGTTGATGTTTCAGAACCTTAAAATCAGCCTCATGTCAATTTATGATCCTGCTGACCTTTCTTTATTTGTTACCCCTGGTGAAATCAGAAATACCCCTCAGGGCACATGTGCCCCTCGTTGGGATTCGCTGCCCGGAGATACAGTCCAAGATCCAACACGTATCTATTTTATCAAACTCAGCAGCACTCATGATGGAGGGAGGGGTTAGGAGTCAATTTAAACCAAAATAATTAGTCACATATTATATTATCACACGTGTACAGATTATGTTTGTCGTCCTGGTTTATGAACATTGGATCTGACGCGCATGAAAAACATTTTAATCTCTCCATCATCTCACAAACATCTGTACCTTCACTTATAGGTCATGCATGTCTTTCATAACTAATTATTTTATGAATGCCTGATTAAGCTGCAGTACTCCTGACACACACACACACACACACACACACACACACACACCATAAAGCATGTTGCAACATGTTGGCCAGAGTCCCGTTGGATTATTTATGCTTCCTGAGCTGCCTCACAGTATGCAAGTCATAACTGTTTAATGTTAACTTGGTGCTACTAAAGGCGCTTCATGCTACCACGCATCACGCATGAGTCATCAAACGGCGCCGAAACCAATAAGCACACATGTATATTTCATCATTTAGTAACTGAGCTGAAGGATTAAGACGTCAGCTGTGTGCGTACGTCTGTTGGAGCGCGCTGCGTGTGCTGCTGTGGATTGGAAACGGTTGAAGATCATGTGCGTCAGCCGCTCAGCTTCGCAGTGAGGACGGCGAGGCTGAACTTCCCTGTGAACTCAAAACCGACGACTCCAAAGCTCTTATTCTGTTTTAGTCTGTACATCTCTGTCTCCAAACGCCCCATCTCTCTCCATCAGATCAGCGTTGATGGAGCGGCGGACTGCCAAGCCACAGGCATTTAACCACATCTGAAACAGCTGCCAGCCATTTCATAGGAGATTTTCAGACAGCAGAAGAAAGGAGGGCTGGATGCTGCCGGTCTCCTCAGCGCTCTGCTACTAAACCTCAAGGCAGGAGGGATTCCTGAAGCCGCCGCTCACTTCCAAACAAGATCCACATCTCTACATAACAGCCAGATACTGCAGCGCTAATTCTCCTTTCAACTGGATGTATTTCCTTTAGGCTGTCTCTGTGAAGACGTCTGTCTCACACACGGCTGTGATGGTTCAACAGCGGTTCAAACTCTCTCATCCTCTCCATCTAAACGCCCCTATCTGCCTTCATGTCAAGGCTAAACTGCCCCGGCTCCCCGTGGCAACATTTACGTCGCTCCTTTAAAGGGTGAACACACATCTGGATTCCAATGCATAAAGAAAAATCTACATTTTTCATCTTTAGGGTTCTGATATGCTTCTTTAGCAGGATGCATATCAGATTCTTCTGGTAAAGTAAAATAAAAAGAAATAGAATCACCTCCTCCCAGTTGTATCCCTCTGCCACTCAGACTAGTTCCAGGTACTTCCCCTTTTATCCAGTCAGACACAATATGAACCGTTTGTGTGAAATCTTGTCAAAATTGCTGTGAGAAGTCGTGGAATGAAGGTATGGCTAAAAAGTGTTTTGTGAGGTCACACTGATGTTGACCTTTGACCTGCCCCCCCCCCAAAAAAATCTAATCAGTTCATCCTTGAGTCCGAGTGAACATTTGTGCCACATTTGAAGGGATTCCCTTGAGTCCCGAGAGTCCCAAAATCATGTTCTGTGAGGTCACCACGACCTTGACCTTTGACGAAGGTCGTCGTTGAGTCCAGGTGAACGTTTTACCAAAGTTCCCTCAAGGCGTCACAGAGATATTGTGTCCGTGAGAATGGGCCGTACGGTCGGACAACCTGACTGTCGCTGGTGTGGAGGAATTTAAAAAAAAACAGCGGGATGGTGAAGTTGCCATGGTAACACAGTTCCTGCAGGTGAAACAAATCCTGATTGCAATCCAAAGTGATGGTGTAATTATTAAAAGCAAAGGAGCCAAAAAGGAGAGAGAGAGAGAGAGAGACAGAGAGAGAGAGAGAGAGAGAGAGAGGGAGAGAGAGACACAGAGAGAGACAGAGAGAGAGACAGGGAGAGAGACAGAGAGAGAGACAGACAGAGACAGAGAGAGAGACAGGGAGAGAGACAGGGAGAGAGACAGAGAGAGACAGACAAAGAGAGAGAGAGAGAGAGACAGGGAGAGAGAGAAAGCGAGAGAGACAGAGAGAGAGAGAGAGAGACAGAGAGAGAGACAGAGAGAGAGAGACAGAGAGAGAGACACAAAGAGAGAGAGAGACAGGGAGAGAGACAGAGAGAGAGACACAAAGAGAGAGAGAGACAGGGAGACAGACAGAGAGAGAGAGACAGAGAGAGAGACACAAAGAGAGAGAGTGTCAGTCGTGATCCAAAGTCTCCACAGTGTTTTTCATGCTTTTATTGTCAAGGACGAGTTTGTGAAAGAAATCTGCCTCTAAGGAAGGAACCTTTTTTTTTGTGCATCACACTGCACTTAAGGGTAAAAACCTTTTTAATGCCAGAGTTTTCTTTTTTAAACAATAATTATTACTTTGTGTGAGTCATTATTTTCTAAAGAAATTCAGAGGAAAGTTATGAAGAGAACATTCTCTCAAGAGCCTTGATGCAAATTACATTTTCTCTGTAATTTAAAGGAAACATCTGGTGATATTTTATATTTCAGCTCTTGTCAACAAAGGCCATATGCAGAGCCACACCAAAATAAATGTCCTCTGCCTACAGCTACTGTGTGTGTGTGTGTGTGTGTGTGTGTGTGTGTGTGTGTGTGTGTGTGTGTGTGTGTGTGTGTGTGTGTTGTGTGTGTGTGTGTGACGTCTTCTTCCTCTGTGCTCCATTATTGTTCAAACTCCATCAGTGAGTCACAGTGTAGATCTGAATTCTGATGCAAAAAAAACAGATTCATCAAAAGATTTTTGATAAAAATATTTTAAAACATTTTTAGTGATCCATCACGATTCGTCTCGTTCCCTCCTTTAGATCCCCCTCCTGTTTATTTTTCTCTCTCTTCCTCTTCCACCTCAGACTTTACTCCCTGTAAAGTCACCTGACGGCCCCGTGTTCACCTGCCTCGTCTTCCCGGTCACCTGAGCGTTACTGCCCACTCACACACCTGTTCCCACTTTCCTCATTTCCCTGCCAGTATTTAAAGCAGCCTCCTCCTCCACCGGCCCGTCTCTGTTTGTTCCACTGTGTGCTGCTACCTGTGCGTAGTAACCTGTTACCTGTTCCCACCTGTCTGTAAACTGATTCTCTTCGCTTCGTATGTTACAGTCCCTTCACTGCACCCACCTGTGCTGCCCCCCACCTGCCCACAACAGATGCATAAAGTCAGTTACTGATTGAGTTATTTGTTCACTCACTCACTCACAATGATCCAGGATCAATTAGCATCTTTTCACACACAGTTCTTTGTAAAGAAACCAACCTCAGTGCTGTTAAACTGGACCAACCAGTGGACCAACAGAGGAGGGAAATACTAAGCTGTACTTGTCTTATCCACATTCCTGTAAATTAAAAAAAATAAATCAAATTACTCATTAGAGATTAGAAAAGGGGGGGGGGGGGGGTCGTCTCTTGTTTGAGACCTGTCTCTGTCTGCAACAAACTCATGAGATCTCACAGCTGAGTTCATAAATCTTCTGTTCGTTAGTTTGATTTAGTTTTAATTTGTCTTTTAGTTTCTGTCTTCGGCGATGTGATTCATCACTGTGGTGCTTCTACACCAGACACGTGTATTCGTTTACATTTTGGTTAATAGGCACCTTTTTTTAAAGTTAGCAGCATTAGCATTAGCAGCTCCTGTTTGCAGATCACACAGAGAGCGATCACTGGGAAACTTAAAGCTTCGCTCTCAGATGAGTCATTTTTCTAAGATTTCTAAGCTTATTCATGACTGACTTTGATTATAATCACATCCTTGTAAAGTGTAAGCCATGCAGAATCTGTGTGTGTGTGTGTGTGTGTGTGTGTGTGTGTGTGTGTGTGTGTGAGTTATGACTCAGAAGGCCACTGATCAGCAGCTCTAACATTCACCTCTCCGCACAGTGAGAAATCCTCTGATCGACACTGATCTTCATCCATCAGACTGTGGAGGTTCTGTTCTGCTGCTCGCCTCTTCTCTTTGTTGGGACAGGAGATGCTGCTGCACCAGATGATGTTGCTCATATTTACTTTTATAAATTAAAGTCAGATGTCTCTTAGAAATGTTTCAAACAGTCAATGTAAGTCAAGTTAAAACGTCAATCTAAATATTTTTAGGTCTGATTGTTTTAGAGGATGTGGCCCACCGTCTGTAGCAGTGAAAACAAAACACACACTTCTCTACTTTAGTAGACCATCTGTTGGCTTAATTTGTTTTATATGGCAAGACACAATAAAGAGAGAGAGAGAGAGAGAGAGAGAGAGAGAGAGCGAGACCACCTCTGGAAACATCAATCTGTGAGTGAGTCTTTCATTCACTCTGTATCTCCACGTTTCTCTCACCTGGCCTCATGATTTCCTGATTGATTACAGATCTTACAACTTCCCGTCTGGAGTCCAGGTTCATTTGTGTCTTTTGTTCAGCTACGTTAAAGTCCTCCTGCTATGATTCATATTTAGTTCAACACGTTTTCTCACATAAAAACTGGGTCTGAATCTCGTCTCCTCTCACTTCCTGGTTGAGAAACCTGGATCCGGCCTTGAGCCCCGCCCACCACCTGCTGGCTCCAGGTGGACAGGTGAAAGAGCAGAGAGCATCAAGATGGTGAGAGGAGGAAACATCAGAGAGACTCAGCCAGACCCAGACTCAGAGGAGGAGTCTGAGACCAGAACCAGAGACTAGCAGACGGATCAGAACTGTTAGCACAGTTAGCATCTTTTATTTGTTTATGTTGTTTATTAGCTTGTAGCTGGCAGTGGCTGATACAGTGTTAGCGGTTGTGCTAATGCTAACTCTCTGTCAGGATTGGTTCCTCAGGTCTGTGACGTATGAAACCCTGAATCTGTGTTTATGAGACTGTGATTGGTTCACTGCAGGTCAAGGTGGAAACACTCAGTCATGGTGTTGATGGTTATTTCACTCATCATATGTCTTCTTACTCTGATCAGTAATGTTTGTTGTGGCTGATTAATCACTGAAACTATTCATTTGAATTTTAGAAATTTCTTTCAGAAAGAAGTGGATGGTGTTAAAGAGCTGCGTCGGCTCTATCAGCTGCTTTCCTCAGGTTGCCTCTGCATGATGTCAGTAAAGTTATGTTGCACTAGGTAAAACATCACAAACTAATACACAGACTCGTTTGGTAGATTTTTGTGCACTTAACGTTTTGTTGCTATGAAACAAAAACAAAATCCGCTTAGTGATTTAATAAAGGTCACATAAGAGATTTAAGGAAATGGTGACGTCCTCAGTAATCTGCAGTGAGTCAGCAGACACACATGAACACAGCTAATGCCATAAAGTGAGAAGAGACAAGAGAACAAAAGCTGAATGTTTGGTTTAGATAAGGACAATACAAGTGGAACAAAGTGTAAACATGTGGAACAGTTTTCAATCCCGAAGGATTAAACAAAAAAGACTTCTGGAAGATTTGCTTGAAATGTTTGTGAATGTGAGTTTTGAATTTAAACATCATTTTTTTCAAACGTGTATTTTTCCCAGCATGTTTGTTTCCCGTCTGAATTTAAACATCATTTAAATGTATCCGATGTTTTGCACATAAATCCTCTGAACGCGGCGATTGCAGCTTCCACTCTCCTGACATGGACACGAGTCACATCCAGCAGAGCTGCAGAAATAACTGCTGAAAAAGAAACAGACGAAAAACCTTCTGAAAAAGGTTCAGATGAGGAAGCATGCAAACTTTATACGCATCACATCAGTGATTATTGATTGGTTCCCAGCTGAGACGGCACATTACAGGTGCACCTGCAACAGATCCAATCAGCCCAATAGAAGAGTTACGTTCATCATGGGTGACTCTGCACCTCTGTGGGGGAGAGAGGGTGTAGCTACAAGGATCACCACATCCAGCTCCAACCAGCAGAGCCAGGCCCAGCGGCTGACGACATTACAAGTCTGATAAAGGCATAAAGTGTATCCAGACGATCATTGGAAGCTTCTTTATTGGTTTTTTTCCTGCTAAGTGTCAAGTGTTTTTATTATTTGATTAGAGCTCAGAACAGTGCAGCCACTCCTCCAGCCTGAACAACCACATCGTCTTTTTCACCCCTCTCACACCACACGACCCGTTGGAGTGTCTCCTGAAATAACGCCGTCATTTGTCTTTCTCAGTGTTCACTACTTTGGAGTAAATTACTTCTTCTAGAACTTTTTTTTTGTTTTCTAATTTACGTGAATATTTCCTGTCTTTAACGACGGCTGTTGCCACTGATCTGTGGACAGTGGAGAGGTTTAAGTGTCTTGTTTCCTGCCTTCACTCGGGCCTGATGAAGATTTAATTGCGCTGAAATGAGTCTGACTGTTTTTAAAGAGCTCACCTTGTGAAGTGAAAAGTCTCCAGGAAACAGCAGTCTGAGTTTGTCGTTGTTTATTAGCGAACCAGAATCATCTTTCATCAGACTTTCATGTTTCATTACAAGAGTTTATCAGTGTGAGTCATTTTTTATTTTTTATTTGATGCATTCAGAGAAAGGTTTTACCTCTGAATCAGGTTTTTCCTCGTTGCTCATCGAGGCAGA
This sequence comes from Seriola aureovittata, assembly GCF_021018895.1. Taxonomy (NCBI): domain Eukaryota; kingdom Metazoa; phylum Chordata; class Actinopteri; order Carangiformes; family Carangidae; genus Seriola; species Seriola aureovittata. Next base: position 2,085,638 of record NC_079383.1, on the reverse strand, counting down.
AAAGAGGGCGACTTGTTTTCAGATGTTACATCCACACATACCATCCTTGAGGGATGTCTGAGTGGTGCAGCAGCCTCATCCACAGCTCTGTACATGTGTCCTCTGATGTCCAGTCTTTACTGTAATGAAGGTTCCTCTACAGTAGTAACTCCACAGTGTAACAGGCTGTGGAACGGATGAGAGATCTGGCTGAAGTATGTTCAGTGTGCAACACACACTTATCTACTGTGTCTGTAGCTTCCTCTGCTGTGTTCATACATTAAAAAGAAACCGAATGTACACTGGGAGTATTCTGTTGTAGCTTTTAAAGGACACTTTATTGTATGTCACAATAAGAACGGAGCCATACAGTCCAAGTAACTGTCTGAAGACCTCAATGATTAACCTGTGGTGAGGCAGAGACCAGGGAACCATGTCTGAAGCTTTGAGTGTTGGCAGGAGCACAGTGGCCTCAGTAGTTGTGAGATGGAAGAAGTTTGGAAGCAGCAGGAAGGACGATCATCTCAGCAGAATCCATCCATCAGGCCTTTATGTTCCAGTAGCTAGACAGACGCCACTTTGAGTAAAAGGCACATGACAGCCTGCTGGAGTTTGCCAAAGGCCTCTGAGAGCATGTGGGGAACGACTCTCTGGTCTGATGAGACAAAAGTCGAACCCTAAGGGCAGAACTCCAAACACGAGGCGCCTGGCTAATACCATCCTTATGGTGAGGCACGGTGGTGGCAGCAGTATGCCATGAGGCGGGGGGGGGGGGGGCTTCTCAGTGGCAGGGAGACTGGTCAGACTCCCGAGTGCACCTGACCTGAGACTGACCCGAAGCACACAACCAATGTTATCTTACTGTGTCCTGATTTTATAACAAGTTTGAGCAGTTAAGAGAGGTTGGTGAATCTGACTCGGTAAAGTCGGAGACGGAAACTTCTTGAAGCTCAATATTTGTGATAAAGTCAAGTGGTTTTCTTGTGACTGTAAATTTGCTACATTCTTGTTTTACTTTCAGCAGCTGCAGAAACACTGATGTTTGACATTTAGTTGCACGTGGAAACTCTCGAGTCGTTTGCTAACTGGTTAGCCCAGGAGCTATCACAGTTTTGTTCAACTTCACCAACAGATAAATAGCTATAAAGTCACCCCAAACAAATTCATATTTTACAAATGGACAACAGGTTTGGATATATACATCACCTACAACACCTATTTAAAAAAAAGAAACTAGGAATCCCGCCTCGTGGTTGTTTCCTCCGCCAACCAGCCAAGTTACAGGAAATAGTTCCTACTTCCCCTTCCTGAGTTACAGCACAATATCACTATATTTCAACTGAAACTTAGGAGGAAATAAAGTGAAATGTTTCATAAATAGTTGCAATGTGAAACAAAAGAATTAAATGTATTTTATTAATTTTTCGTGTATTGAGTGTCCTGTATTTTCATGCCATGTTTAGTGATGCATGCTTCTGCATATAATGTTACAACTGAAGCCGGTAACCGTGGTTCTGTGATGTTAAAACCCAAAACTGTTTCTGATTAAATTAAAATAAATATAATCTCCTGACTGCGTGTTTGATTGGTGTTGTAATTTACAATCCTTCATCATCATGAAGTTTCAGAATTTCTTGCAGAAGTTTCCCCCCTCCCCTCTGCATCGCTCCCAGCCTGCATCTCACCAACACTTACCAGCTCAATAGGCTTTAATGCTGAGAGATTAATGCGCCCTCCTCTCTGCTGTAGGGCTGTGAAAGTCTCAGGGTCTCCATTAATCCACCATCATGAGTCACCTGTGAAACACCCACAAATAACCGTCAACAAAGTGAGGAGAGCAGGGTGCCAGGGACTTACACAAAGAGCTGGCAACATTTTACAGATTACTGTATCTCCTCAGTCATTTCAGTTGTCATGCTTTGGTCCCGTTTGGTTTGGCACATCTAAATAGGCACTCACACACACACACACACACACACACACACACACATACACACGTATACCCTTCACCAGCTCAGTGGAGCTGAATTGCCATGGCAACGCATGGCTAAAGAGATTTCCAAGTAGCAGCGCTATGGCAGGAATTCAAAGAGGAGACGTCTATAAATGCAGATATCTTTTGGAGAGGGACAATCAGATGCTAAATGGGGTCAACAAAGGCTCCAGCAAAACTCCAAACAAGAGCGCAAACTATTTGATTTGAAGACCAAACACAGCGTCCCTCCATTATCCGCAAATTTGTTTAAATCTTTGTCCTTTAAAGTTAAACAGAAGTGAGCAGCAGGCGGGTTAATTACACCAGGAGTTCAGCCCATTGTTTAGCACAAGATGACGTCGCACATGATAAATACGGGTTCGCGCAGCTCATTGTGTGGAGAAATGATCTGTTACGCAACGCTAGATCATTTTCTCCCACGGTGGTCTGTCCTGCAGGTAAAGCGGTTGAGTCATCGCCACGATTCATCTCCGCACACGGCACAGTTCAGAATGAGCCGCAGCTGGAGCTGGTAATTGGAGGGCGGCTGCTAAAACATCCACGGTGCCACATGATAACAGGTTACCACAGCCCCAAAGACACATGTAATTTCATTTCAGCCATCGCTTCATGTTGGTCCTCGCAGCTGCACTGAGGGATGGGCTTTTCTGTGGGCTCTGTCAAATTCATGCCCCTGTAAAGGTAACGATCTCACCGAGGTATGACCACAACCTGGAGCTGAGAGAGGAGAAGAGAAAAAATAATTAAATTTAATGAAGGGAGACGGGAGAGCAAACCATTCTGGAGAGGTAATGACTGGTAAAGCTTCAATATAATTTCCCTTACTTTATAATCATGATAATATTCTAATGTATAATATACACTCAGTGTGCAGTTTATTAGGAACACCTAGTTAAAACAGCCCTGCAATGAATCCAACCTTCGTGAAGGTTTTAATGTTCAGTTTTTATTGACTTTTCTTTTTCAATTCAGCTGCATGATTGTTTTGGAGGAGGATGTGTCTCCACATATAAATGAGGTGAACATCAAAAGAAGACAAAGAAACACCTGTCCGTGACACAGCACCACAAACTGCAGCCTCCACCATGACCATGAGGTTGAATCCACGCCTCTCTGAAATGTCTCCGAGCAGCCAGCTTGTTATTATTATTACTATTATTATGTTATCACCACTAGATTTCCACAGTCTGTTGCTCTGCCGTTCAGGCCTTTCATCCAATCTTCAGGAAAACCCACTTTCTGCTCAGCATTTAAATCTAATCAGACGACATGCGGACAACATCGCTCAAACCACAGCTCCAAGAGTGACTGGACCTAGTGTTACCCTGCCAACGAGTGGTGACTATATACTTTTACCACAACCTGTGTAGCACTGATGTAGCATGGTCGTAATGACATATCCAACTGTGATTTTGGGCGTGGTCAGAGGCGTGGACAGAGCTTCACTTCCTCCAACATGAAAACTATTTTTACAAGTTGCGGCTGGGGGTCTTTGGGTATGCTTGTTTTTTTTAGTTTGATCATGACTTCAACTTCACCATCACTAAACTTCCACTTGTAGTTTGATTTAGCTCCGACCTCTTCTACAAAAGCCTTTCCTCTTAAATCAGTTTTCATGTTCAACGTCACAACATGTCGTTTAGACACATGTTAGTAACTCACCTTTTTTAACAGATTTAAAAGCTTAAAGAAATCAGGACTTGGGTATAAAACGGGCTTCTGGTCCCGCCCACTATAAATCTAAATCTGATTGGTTACTTCACCTGCCACTTTATAAACAAACACACGCAGCTGTGGGTTCTTCAGACCTTCTGTCCCAGTTATGAAGTCCTAACCAATGAGAGAGCCAGCTAACCTTTAACCTTTCTGCCTAGAGCCCAATTAGATGGTATAATCTATTTGATCTTTCAGGACAGTAACAAACTTGATAGGAAATTAGAATTAGAAGAGAAAAATTATAAATGAAAGATTAAATCTAACATTTAAAATGTTGATTATGTTTGACCTTCAGGGTCCCCACTGTTAGCAGTGCATTTTCCCTGTATTTGCTGCTGTGTTGAGGCTACAATAGTAAAAACAGGTAAAAGAAGATTTTCTCTGCTGTTTATGAGAAAGATGTGACAAGGACGAAGTCCAGCTTCATTACAGAGAAAATCAAACATCGTGAGGTGATCTTGAGGAGGCGTCTGCTCGGTTGCATGGAAACAGGAACGATCAATGCAACAGTCCTTTAAGTAAACTATGGATATACTGTATTGAAATCAGAGCCTTAACAACCACTGTCACAACATGAGGTGATACTGATATGATGCAGTCGCTTTAAAAAGGTGCAATGTGCAAGATCTGGCCAGAATTTTAGCTTAAAATGTTCAAAAATGAACTAACGCTACCAACAGCATGTGAAGGAGCCACAGTGATGATGTCATGACCAAGACCTCCATCTATTGTGTTTCAGAGATATCTACTGAAATGAGTCGGCTAACCAGCTAGCTGTGTCCCGCACCGTGTAGTAGTACCACTTCATGACACTAGATGCTGTGTGAGTCAGTGTAGCGTCCAGTCTGCCCTCCGTCCCACGAAGAAGAACAACTTCCTCCAGAGCTTGAAGTTACGCTACAGCTCCCGACTAGCATCACAGAAACGCTACAGCTCCCGACTAGCATCACAGAAACGCAGAGATGGCTGAAGCGCCTAGAAAGCAATCTTTATTTCCATCCGATCCAACAAGAAACCACATTCAATGGCAAACCAGCACCAGCGGGTTCAAGATCTGCTTCCTCCTTTCAGCTTTCACCCTGCTCCACTCTGCACTACTTGTCTATACCACTGTGATTATATCAGAGCCACAGTGTATACATGTTCATACTGCTGATTCATAACGATGAATATTTATACCACAGCTATACCACTGCCTAATACTGTATTATTCATATCCACCCTCACTATTTATTAAACACACACAACACATCTAACATGTTTGAATATAAAGACCTTGTATGGTCTAAACTAATTGTCCTATCACATGTTTGTCTGTATCATGAGCAACATGATGAACTGGACAGGGGTGAAGAGGTGAAATGCTGCCCCCTATGGAGGTGGAGCAATTAGCAGGATCTTACACATTACACCTTTGATAGAGGAGGATTTATTTTTCTCCACACACTGTTTCAGTAGAAGGAACGACACTATTGAGCTCAGCTGTTCATCTTATAAGAGGAAGATACAGTATTGTTCAGTTCAGTGTAACATTGGATTGAATTATTCTGCATGAAGTCAGAGCAAAGCCATAAAAATGATCTTTCATTCTGCTACACTGCTTCCCCTACGGTCCTCTCCCTGCCCTTGAACCCTCTCCATGCACCGCCACACACTTTACACACAGGCTTTTAGTCTACTTACATATTTACCTTGTTTACATCATCAAGGTACTGCATAAATCTACCTGTGTCAGCTGGGTAATTCATGTTACTTAAGTGCAGAAAATGCACCAACTGTTGAAGAATCTGCTCTTGACAAATCCAGAGATGTGAAACTAGAAGTGTTCTACAGTTCAGCAGCATTAGATTTTCTTGCTGTGCACCATCTGCCTCCTTTGGTGAAAAGCAAACTGACCAGTGTTGTGGCTAAATCATTGAAATTCAATGTCCACTGTTTATGTGAAATATCATTAAACATTTTTAAAGCTGGACCTGTGGCTCCATTTGCAGTCACCAGCTGTGGCAAGTGTGTGAAGTATCCTGGTTTAATTTTTAGCTGAAAGGGAAATCATTAATTCAAGCACTGGTGGTGGTCTTTGAATTGTATCTGAGCACCGTTTGATGTGAGAAGACATTACACAGGACTTTGCCTCCAACCAAGGACTGATTTCTGTAGTTACATTGCTGCACAATACCGTGAAACAAGATTTAAAGTATATGGTCAAAAAGAAAAGTTTGACGGATGAAAAATGTAGAGACAGTTTTCCTGTTTGTTGGTGGGGCAAAAGGTGGAGAGACTGTACTTAGGCTCAGCTGTGCTATCAGCTGAATGATGGCGTTAGCATACCGACTTGTACGCCTCATATGTATGGCCTGTTAGTAGCTGGTACAATCATAGGGCTCAGTGCTGAATTACCATTATGATTATAGCGTGATATGTGGGCTTTAAAACTGCACTGATCAGCATTTTATATTAACAGTCAAATGATTACATGTAATGTGAACAGTGTCACTAGCATAGACTGTAAATACACATGGTGTCTTGTGGTCATTAGAGGAACTGCAGCTTTTGGCACTTCACTGTTGGCTTCATTTTTCAGCTGGGAGGCTGCTGCTTGGTTAATAGTAGCAACGAACTTACAGCTCACCTGCGTGGCACCAGAGGACAGATAAGGTTGGCAGGTGACTAGTGAACACAGTGAAGAATTTAGCAACTAAAAGAGCCACATATTTTTCTCAGGAGTTGGTAGAGACCAAATCAGAGCTAAAGAGAGTCGATATTGAACTGGATTCATCTGACGGATACAAACACGGCTCTGAATGAGTTCTAATATTGTTACATGTCTGTTGGATGCAGTCACGATCCTAAACTCTCGGGGGCCCCAGAAAAGAAGCCCATCGAACCCCCATACACAGACTATTGGCCATGACTATAATGTACAGAGGTCCCCTGAATGCCTCAGATGCATGCCTGTAAATCCTAGCTACAGGACACATCATCAGGGGCCACACCTTAAGTGGGTTTGGGGGCAGCAGCAGTGTATTGAATAGTGTCTTTATGGGAGGCTTAAAGTGGTTTATTTTGTCGTTACAAAATATGCCAATAAGAGGGGCCACTTTCTCCTTGGGGGCCCCAAATATTTGCCTGGTTTGCGTCTCCTGACGGAGCTTGTCATGCGACATTATGAGGTGATAATATGACCACATTTGTTTACAACATTTCCCGCTGCTTCCCAAAAAATAAGTACTTAACTGAAAAATAACTTAACACAGCTTTCAGCCACATTCACACAGAAGCTCGTCTTACCAGTGTCACAGTTTATGGGAAGGCAGGGAAACGAGGGAAACGTGAAAAATAGTTAGAACTTACACAAACACACCAACTGGACAGAAAAACTGAAGCACAAGGCAACGTGAGGAACATGAACAGAAAGCAGCACGAGGAAACTCGGACAGGTAACACGGGGCACATGAGCAGACGAACGGACGTGTGATTACCTGCCCTAATGTGTTGCACCTGTGTCTCATTGTCGCCCTTCCTCCTGAGTATTTAGTGTCTGTGCTCCCCTTTGTCTGTGTCCTTTTGTCTGTTCATGTCCTTGGTGTTACCTGTCCTAGTTTCCTCGTGCTTCAGTTTTCTGTCCAGTTGGTGTGTTTGTGTAAGTTCTTCTATTTATTAACTATTTTTCACGCTTCCCTAGTGTTGGCTGCATTTTGGGTCCTGCCCTAACATAAACTGTAACAACCAGTAGGAGTCCTTGAAAATGGCTCCAAAAGATCCGAACTAACATAAAGCTTCTGAGAGACACTCTCACTAGATAACAAAGAAACATTGTGTTTCAAGAATGAACTTTAATCACCATGGCTACAGTGACTGTGAAACGAAATATTCATCAGGAGTGTCAGGAATTAGATGGACAGATAGATGTGACATCATCACACTTTGATGTATTAATCTACAGATTTAACCCAGCAATGGCCATGAAATCAGATTCATTTATTTATCCATTTATTGATGCTGTGGTTATTTAATGTGCATGTAATGAAGTGTCAAACAAACGGTTGTGTGAAGAGTTCATTCTTTTATTTGATGAATCTGTTTGATGAATAATTCTGTCAGATGCTTCAGGCTGCGATCAACAGCACTGGAAACTGTATTTTACCGTTGATTTGTGCAAATCATCTCCAGTGTTATCAGTTTGTTTCAGTTTGTTTCAATTTGTTGGTGAGCCGATTGAATCCTTAATGGCCGCCATCAAATTATGGATTAAAAGGTTATAATTATATTTTGTACCTGCATTACTGGCTGTGAGCAGTTCTTAGTGACTCATGAGTCGTATGGACGCTCATTTTTCTCACCTATATTTATAGGTCATAGATAGTCTAAAGGTGTCTGTCCATGTGTAGTTTGATTATAAAGCAGGTAATGCACACAGCCTGGATTCAGAAACTCAGCCTTAAAACCAGCCGTCAGGACTTCTGGAACTCTGTTTTACTTTGGTTTGAGTTTCCTTGGTTCTCCCTCCTTTAAGCTACAAAACCTGACAAAATATATCTTCTTATGGATCAACACTTCAAATAAAACAAAAGCGTAAAATATGGACCTTTAAATAATAATTACTATATTTTTTATAATTGAGTTCCATCAGTCTCAAGCTTGCTCCTCTACCACTGCCCTGCTGTTAGAGGTTTTTAGATGTTTCACCTGCAACACCAGATGAAAAGAGGGTTCATCCTCCGGGGACAATAAAGAGCTACACCTGATTTCATGCCACTCCGTCCAAGAGGAGTCGAAATAATCCACTCCGGAGCAAAGTGTTGCACGGAGAGACCGATCAACTATGCCACCCTTCCAGCTATGACATGACATGAGTGTAGCTTAAAGGTTTAAAGTGCAAGATCAGATTAGTTCATATAAACACAATCAGAGGGCAGTGGTCTGAGCAGCATGATAAATCCATATCAGAAGGTTCTGGCTTTGACTGAAGGGAAGCAGAACGTCCAGTGATGAAAGATAAGGTGTCCGATATCAGTCAGAGCTTTGAGCTGTTTCACAAGCCAGAACATCCAACAAATCCTCAATGAAAGACCAAAAAAAAAAAACAACCACACATTTTTATTAATACATTCATCCCCATATCAATAAAAGGAAAATTCAATCAAACCAAAACATTTGTAAAACTGTCTCTGTGTCCCAGAGTGAACAGCGCTGGCCCCTGGCCAAACTTAATTGTGACCCCTGCTCTAAAACATAAGAGGAACAAACGCGAACTGATGACTTTAATGTTTATTCATTCAGAAGTATTCATCTTTCCAAGTGGAGCATTCAGTGAGGCCCAAGGGCCATTAATCCTAATCTTTTTAAAGGATTATAGTAGCTGGCATATTGACAGGCAACTGCATCAAAACACTGTAGAAAGCGACACATAAGAACTCTCACACTCTCTCCCTCACACACACACACACACACACACAGCCACACACACACACACACACACACACACACACACACACACACACACATACACACACACACACACACACACACACACACCACTGTACCTTTTCCAGCCTCCTCCATGATTTTTCACTTTGGTCCAGAGGTGAAAAGTCAGTTAACTCTCTGATGCAAATCCCCTGAACTCATTAAACACAGAGCGGAAGCAGAATCACGTCTGTGAGAAGAAAAAAGTAACGGACGACTTTGATCCGGAGACTAAATTCTGAATAATTGTATCCTATTGAATTAATGGTGTTTAACCCATAAAGACCGGATACACGCTTAGTATGATTTTGTCATTTTTTTAAGTCGTGATTCACTGAGTCCGACAGTATGAGTCATCCACAGGGTGGAAAGCAGGGTGTCCATTAGGAGTTCTCAGGGTTTGTGTTAACACCACACACACACACACACACACACACACACACACACACACACACACACACACACACACACAGGCAGTACATTAAAGAAGAAAAGATAATTGACATACACCAAGTCCTGCTGATTACTGCACAAAAAGGATCCTCCCGATTTTCTGCTCAAAATGAGTTCTGCTGCAGGGCTTATTTAAATGAAGCCATCAGCAGGTGGCCATTTATGTGTATTTTGCGCTACAGATATTTAGTCTGCTAAATAAACTACCAGCAGAATGGCCTGATAAAAGCGTATTGCATAAGATTTTAGTGGTTTTTCTACGTTACTGAGCATCTTCTGTCCATTAACAGCTGTCTGACTTCCAGGTTAATTTGATCAACTTAAGTGTTTCTTTTTTTAACTCCATCTCTGTCGACGCTGCCAGACGCTGTCTGGAGTATTCTCTGTCCGGTTGAATAAAATATGACGTGCGCATAATAAACTTTACTGCTACTAAAGATAAACCAGCCGAGGCTCAGACGTCATGGGTTGCGGTTGAGCCGTGTGACGCTGCCGAGTGCTGCTGGACTGTCACCACATTTACACCTGGTATGAACTGGCACCATGCATGAGTACAGTGTCTGTCTGGAGTATGGTATTAAGATATGATCTGTATCTGTCGTTTCAAAATGTTTGACCGTCTCCCAAGAGGGGGCGCTGGAGAGCCGAGGGGACAAAGACAATGTGAGAGAGATGAAATCAGCGTCATGATATTTGTTCGCTGAAGTTAGCCGCCATCGTCAAACACAAGGAGGTGTTTGCTCCACACTGACATTTCATTGGCTTTTAGGTTGGTTTGAGTTGATCAGGTGATCTTATTGACAAACAGTTGCTTGTGAGTCGATTATTCCCTCTTACAGTTCTGTTTTTGTCTCTACTAGGACTGAATGATCTGCAAAAAACATTGCGATATGAGTCACGATTTCAGTTGGTCTTCAGAAACTGTGACGTCCATCTTTATTTACAGTCTGTGGTCTAGATGAGAAAATGAGTGGGGGAGACATGGTGAGATTGTAACTGTCAGTTTTAATATCTGTCAACAGTAGTGTGCTAGCTAACTCACTCAATCTCTCTGCTACTCAGGGGCTAGGATGTTTACCATAGCTATCACCATCAGCAGCTCTGGGACCAGCGTTAGCTTCTAATTCTAATGTTTAGCAGTGTAGCTCAAAAGCAGTCGTCTCCTTGTAGCCTCACTGGCTGTTGTGAAAACACTGACACGATCATAATCATCCAGATTTGAAGATGTTTGATGTTTCCAGGTTGGTCCTGATGAGTCTGTGAGCAGTTCAGCAGGTTTCAGACTGGATCTGTGAACCCACCACATAATCTGGGACAAACACTGATTGACCACTGCAAAACAAAAAAACCCTATTTTCTCTGAAACTGAAGAAAGGTAATTGACATCCACTGTTCTCTGTTCCATATTTAACAGCGCGGTCACTTTACTTTTGATTTTTGAGGTAACGTATTATTTTAAATAATACAGTTGAAAATGTCAGGGATAAAAATATTGAGACCCTTAACCTAACATTTTTTTTCGTTTCAAAACTTCTTCCTGGGAAGTCGTATCTTGATCCTGCAGGTTAGCGTGTGTGTTTCCACCATTCAAACTCTCTTCCTGCTCAGTCTGGGGTCAATTTCCCAGGGATGTTGGTCCCATGGACCTTAAACTTTTTCATGATAGTAGCGGCTGTGGTCACAGGAACAGGAAGCTGCTTGGAGATGGCGCTGTAGCCGTTACCTTGACCACAGTTGCCAATTATTTTCTTCCTTATCTCCTCAGACAACTCTCCTCTCTTCTTTCTCTTGTCCTCGTTCAGTGCTGTGCACAATGAGGCATTTTCTCCATTTAAATAGGCTGAATGACCGATTATAGGATTGAGGACAGAGATGAAACTAATTGAAGAGAATAATCTGCTTGTAATATCACTACAATCCACTTATTTATCACCACTTCTTTATAGAATAAGCAAGAATTCAGCTCTTTTCACAGCTTTATTCATTTCTGTTTTATTCTGCAGCAAACCAGAAGTGTGCAGGTATGCCATACAAAAGAGCTTCTGATTTCAACACTGTTCGGGAAGAACCAGAGCATTGTTTCAACGAGGTGAACATTTTTGACAACGTCAGTAAATCTACAACTGTATTAAAAAAAAAAGACTTTGTATATAGATACACATTGTATTTTAACAACAGGTTTAAATGAGGTGTACATCCTGATGTGAGGAATTTAAAGGTAACTACAGCTCAAAGCCGTGATGACGGGCCGGCTGTGGGCCGAAGTTCATCTGCGGCTACAGACAACTTTTCTCATTGTCTTTCAAAACAAAAACGCTGCACTCAGCAGAACAAGAGCTGACAGAAACTTTTCTTTATTGACACTGGATACATTTGTTTGTCATCTCTGACTGGATTTGAATACACATTTTGAAAGCGATTAACATTCACATCATCGCTGTTTCTGTTTTCTGTTTTATTTCTTATCTCTTCCTTTGTTTTGTTGGTTTTCATCTCAAAGCAAACACCGCAGGATCATCGCTGTCACAGCTAATAAGTGGGTGCTTGGTTTTGTTCAAATACAAATAACAGACTTGAGTCAACTGAAATAAAATGAGCTGAGACTGTTCATTTTAGTGCCATTAATTGTGCGGTTCTTCATTGGAGAAGACTCAAACTCCCAGATCTCCAAACCATGTAAACACAAACTTTTATTTGTACAAATTTCTCTTCACTTTATGACTCAAAAATGTATCTGTAACATGATCTTTCACAAATCTTATACATGAAGTTTGCTCATCATGAGGGGCATTATCACGCCTGTATAAGTGGTTGTATAATGTCTCTCAGCTTGATCAGAAAACGTCTATTACGAGGAGATTTGCTACTAAGATGCTATTGAGTTGCATTATGGGAAATGTAAGAGATTCCATTAGAAGGCAATGTCTGCCAGTCGGTCTATCATGTTGGTCCAGACAGAGACTAAAGGAGTAGCACAGACACTCATGGTGTCCAGAGGATGAACCATACTGACTTTGGTGAGCCGCTAACCTTTCTGCTAGCATCATCAGCCGGTCAGAGATTGGCACAAACTTTTGTACAGACATTCAAGGTTCCCAGACAAAACTTTTATCACCAGCATCAGGTCAAAATTTCACTTTGGAGGTCAGTTTTGAAGGTATTTCATTATAAAACTTATTAGACAATCAGCCTCAGCTGTGCTTTAAGCTGAGTACTAAACAAACAAAGATGACAAGGAATGATGACAACCGGCTACAGCTAGCCCGGCACCGCTAACGGCTCTTGCTGGCAGTGACAGCTCCAGACACCACCGCCGCCTCATGCAGCAGCGAACCTGGGCCTGAACCTGGTAATAGTAGAATGTCTTGAAAGTATGCATGTGTATGTGACATGTGAAGTAGTGGTGAACACTGGAAAATAGGGCTCCCCTGAAAGCCACAATGTAAGTCGAACCCTGAATACACCTGCTACACATCAACATGCTAGCGCTGTGACTGTGAGCATATTGGCATGCAGGTGAAAAACACCGCAGTGCCCCTTATTAAACACAAAGTTTCCTGCAGGAGCCATTGAAATGTTGTGTGCGGTCAAATCATGTGACGTGGAAAATCAAGAAAAAATTTCGTCCTTCCTTTAAACATTATCACATCACAGTAAATTCAAACCCTTCACTGTCACTTGGTTCAGCCTCACGTGCTCTCACAGCAGACCTTACCTCAAGTTCAAACATACACAAGCCAAAAATCTGCTTTTCAACCAGTAAATACAGAAAACATCCAAATGACATGTTATTGCTCTGCTGTTGTTGTTTTCTGTTGTTGTTTGGTTTGTTTTTTGCACTGTTACTAATAACTTTTCATTCTTCTCGTTGGGATAAATGAATTATTCCCACTGATGTTTATTCAGTCCATGAAAGAAAACATCCATGAATGTGCATTGTGCCCATCAAATATACATAATGAAGGCTGCTAAAACTTGTGTGAAAGAGAATATGCAATGCTTTCAATAAATTAACTTCTAAATAACTAGATGTGTGCACTCAACCCTCTGCTGCTTTTTGCTTTGTTTTTTTGACTTTATTCTTCTCCACATCGGACTGCCGTGTGATATTTCTTTATATTAATAAAGGACATGGATAGGGACATGTCCATATTTGCTCAGACAGAGGATACCAGACACCCATATTTAATCACAGAGACACTGCGCTGTGTTTGCTCATCTTGCTGAAGCAGAAGCAATTTGTCATACTTTGCAGGAGATAGGTCTCAGTCCGAGCTTCAAACAGAGACAATGAAAAGTCTGACCTGGGTCTTTGACTATTTCACAGCACCATTTTTAAGAAGCATTGAGTTCAAAGGTACAGTCGCTTCAGCATCGGAGGTTTCTCCAATATGTGACAGTTCAATCTACACACTGAAGATTTTGAAATTTGCAAAAAGTCCTGATTCTGACCTCTCAAACCTTCATCCCCACGTTCCTGGAGCTGAAGGAGAAAAAAAAACAACATATTTTTGAAGCCCCAACTTGTATTCCACTGTGAGTCATCCTTCTTTGTTCATGGCTCTGAAAAGGAGTGTAATGGAGCATGTAAAGAAAGGAGTGTTTATAGGGCAGCTTTGGAAAGAGGCAAGAAACAGCCAATTAACTGCAAGAAGGAAACATTGGTTTGTGTGTTCCTCCGAGGCACAGCGAGCGAGCCAAGAACAAGGAGGAAAAAAATACTAAATACAGGTCAAAAATTAATCTACCAAAAACGTGCTGCTTTAAATCCCTCATATCGTGTTTTCACCACACGTTATATATATATTTTATAACGTATATATAATCTATTATTTTACACTGGAACTCGAGGCTGCCTCACAGGCAGAAGGTTCTGGTTTTTGTTGTGAGTTGTGAGTGGAGTTGGTGCCTGGGAGGTTTCCCTCCAGGTGCTCTGGTTTCCTCCCGCGGTCCAAACACCTGCAGGTGAGAACAACTGGCCACTCTACTGTAAATGCACCATAGGTGTGACTGTGAGCATGAACGGTTGTCTGTCTCTGGCTTATTTTTATATAGAGATCCTGCTTCGTCACCGTCAAGAGCAACAGTCTGGCACAATGTTCCAGAATCAGAGACGTAACACAACAACGTCAGCATCTGTCCCGCCATTTTGAATCTCCCTTTTTTCACAGACGTCGATCAAGGTCTGTCACTTCCTCCGCTGCAGTCATAACGACAGAACAACAAAGCTCCACTTCCTTGTTCATACATTTTATACAGAATAAAAGCACAACATTCCTGTCGTGAACAGGCTGTTAAAAGGGGGTGTCTCTGTGTCAGCCCCCCCCCCCCCCCCCCCCCCGACCTTAGTACACAACACAACTATTGTGTGCTGCCAAGGGTAAACATCATTGTGCTTCCACCCAGGAAGAAAACTGCAATTACTGAGCACAAAAACATTCAGTCTCCATATTATCCACCTAAATGAATAGAACAGTTTTGCCGTTACACCTCAAAAACTTTGCCGTTCTTCTTGTTTGAGTCTGAATCATGATGTTGGTTCGTGTTTGCACAGACAAATGTAAGGTTAACATTTCAGTCCACAGGAAGTGGAGTGTATTTTTAAACAGCACGTTCAGTGGGTTCAGTGTTTTATTGAGGGTCTGAACCTGACTGAACCTTGTGATTAAGGCTGTCCCTTCCTGTCCTGGACAACGAAGGATCCATAGGCCTCACCTTTCCCAAGATTCATTGCGCGCCAGTGATGGATCACTTTTGAGAAAGAGAATAAGGTGGTCTTCAGATGCAGGATGCAGCCCCTAAGCTGGGACACACATATCTGTGTATCATCGTTACCTCACGTTCTGGAGTTGAGGTAAATAAAGACTGAACGACCGTGGATCCAGACGGAGGCTGGGAGCTGTGTGAGAGACTCAATAAGAAAGAGTCTGCCTCGGGCCCCAGTGGTTCACCTGGTGGAGCACGTGTCATCTGGGCGCAATCTTTGTCCGGCCTGTGGCCCTTTGCTGCAAGTCGTTGTCTCTCTCTCTCTCTCTCTCTCTCTCTCTCTCTCTCTCTCTATGACTGGGTTATAGTCAACTTTAACTTACATTTTACAGTAAATCCAGCAGACATCACAGCTCAGTCTTTCTCTTTCATTCATGTGTTTGGTGATTTTGTCAGATGACGTCGCAGTTATAAAATCAGACTTGTGTAAATTTGCCGTCTCTCACAGGAGACGTGAAAATGTTGGGTTCTCCTCTAACACCGCAATGAATTCAAATGTTTAACTTTGTACACAAATCTGTGGATACTTTTCCTTTATCACTTCACATACACCAACATTTCAACTTTTTTTGTAAGTTATTTTAATTCTATTACAGTGCCAGTGAGAAAGAGAGACAGGAGGGTTGTGGAGACGGGGGAGGGGGATTAGATGCAAAACTTCTACTTTTATTCCTATTTTGTGTTTTCTGATTCCATGTCCTGCTTTAACCCGACTGCTCTCTGAGTGTGTTCTGTATAAACCTTTCATAATGTGGGTTGTGATGAACAATGCAGCAGCTTTGGGGCTTCATACTTGTAGTTTTGCTCCTGATTCTTGACCGCAGGTAATTTTCCCAAATTCCCACAGCTGAACTTCCCTGTATCCTGTCCTTGTGCCGTCATGCCAAACGGCAGCTCCTCTCCCTCCTGGAAAGTTTTGGAAAGGAAAGAGAAAGAGGGTTTTGGAGCCCAGCTGTCAGCCAGATGAAGCTTCCTGCTCTCTCTGTGTGTTCTGTAAGCAGAGAGGATTCTGGGTCTGTTGAAAGAGTAAATAACATGTTGTCTTTTTTCTGTCAAAGTTTCGCCTCCTTGGCACCGTGCACTCCGTACACAAGCACAGCACTCTGCCAAACTAAGCTTGGCTAATTGGTGATTCTAGACTGGGGATTATTGAGGAAGCAGAATTCATCACAGTAAACACATGGTAAACAGGGAATGTTTTCCAAGGCTTGGAGATGAATCAAATATTGTTGTGTTCCTACATCATCATCGCCGTTATCAAGCACTGTTGCTTTTGTGGGAGTTTTGGGAATGGTTTTTGCAAGTTTGGGAATGACAATTATTTTTTTGTTCGGGTTTGCAGTTGATCTGTTTGGAGTCTTTCTGATGTCACTGGAGATACGGCTCCAGTCTCTCTCTTATCAAGCTCAATCCTAAATGAACTCCCCTAAGAGCTGACAATGATGTCTCTGCTTCCCCGGCCTTCTCAGGGCAGCGCTAACAACACAGCTTATGACTGCGGCAAGTTTGTCCAGAAGTTGCTGCTCGCTCTCTTCCCCAGTGAACTTAAGCAACTATTTTCAACTCGAGAAGTTTGTTTTTCAGTGGGCACCATGCAGAACAAAGCCCAACTTCAATTAGCTAAGCTCACTGGTTCCCAGTTGGAGTGCCTTTAAGGCAAAAGCTTGACATTACTTTTGAGTCCTTCTTCCTTTCCCGAATTCATTACGAGTCCCTGTGATCACAGAACATGTTACACAACCTAACGATTCTGCTTTTATCTGATGATAAAGGGCACAATGCAAGAAAGAGATGAGCGTTCACATCAGAGAGCAAGAACCAGCAATATGTTTTTGCCTGCTGTATCATTAAAAAAATAGAGGTCAAAACCTGCTCTGATGTTTGCACACATCAACTTCTCCACATAATACATTTCTCCAGTCCATAAAGACGTTTGCATTTTACAGGTTAATCAGGTTAAAACGCCTCAGCTGGTGTTTTTCTGTCATGTGATATTACAGTCTTTGTCTGCAGTTTTTTTTTTCAGCTACAGTATAAATCACACAATCTGTGCTATTTGGAGACAGACGTTTGTCTATCTGCACTTGTGCATGTTGCGATCAAATAGTTTCACTTAAAGTTTATATGCGTGAAGCAGTCGCCATTAATCACAGTCTCAACCTGAATTAGCTCCCATTGTTTCTGATGCTGAGCCTCAAAAACAACCGCCACCAACGGGAGAAGTGCACGCTAAGGTCAGGACAGCTGATTAGTTCAGTCAGCTGTAGCACTCCGAACATCTTCAGCTTCAGTGTCAGTGTTGGTCACTCACTCAAAAAACAAATACTTTTATACAAAATGTTTGACTTCATGCTCCCAGAAGCTACAGGTAAATGAGAATAACCCACAGGTCGTCTGTGCAGCAGGTTATTGTGACCCATACTTAGGTTTTGTTGCTAGGCGACATCTAGTGGTCGTAGTAATTATGACAGGAGCAAAGGGAAAAGTGTGGTGACGTAGTATAAAGAGAGACAAAGTCCAGGAGGAGGTTGTGGTGGATGGATGAATATGACACAGGAGATCGATGTTTGATTCCCATGTGAAACCAGCAGTTTATATTGTTACCATGGCAACAAAAGTCGTCTAATGTTGAGGAAGTACCTATTTTAACCCAGATCACCATCTTTTCCTAAACTTAACCGAGCCATGACCGTTATTACGGTAACCATGTCGACAAAGATAAGTACGCCGCTCTCAGCACAGTCCATGTGTTTATTACTGTGACCATGACAACCAAGGTCCGGTACGCCTGCCGCTGTAGGGTCAGTGCCAGTCTTCAGATTGCACAGTCCTCAGTTTTTAGTGCACATTCCATTTTTTTCATTTTATATTTGATCGAGTGAGTCTTTGATGACGTGTGTGGGCCGAGTCTTTGAGGACCCGCAGCGTCTACCTGAGGACGGGGGCAAACAGGTGGTGGCCAGGGTGAGGACAGTCTTTGACGCTGGACAGGCAGCGGGTGTCTGCGTTGTCTTTGAGTGAGGGAAGAGAGCAGCTTATGATTTTCTGTGCTGTTGCTTTTCTGTGCTTTTGCTGAGCACATTCATGCTTCCAAGAGGAACGATCGTTTTGAACGTGCATGGGGATTTTATGTCATTCCATGTGTTATAGAGCAATTCTGAGCTCAGACTTTTCATTTTTAGCTCCACTACCGGGTTAAAGAGAAGAACACCAACCCAGAGTGTTTCTGATGTGAAGGTGGTTCGAAGTGGGGTTTTTTTGCTCATGTATTGACGCACATGTTCCTTTAAAGCTCCTGCCGGGGACAGTCACCTTGACTTGTGTGAAGCTGCAGTCAGACCCTTTATGCAGGACGTTACAACAATATTACTGCTCAGCTGTTACTCAAGCCAAGCATGATAATCTTGTTAGCCACACTGACTTCACGGCAAAGGTCCCTCTCAGGACTTTAAAACATGTTAATTCTCTGGCCATTTCCACCTTAGCCAGGCAGAAAATGCCCTTCTCTCTGGAATATATACTCTATTGATTAAACTGCCTCAGAGATGCAAAGAAGCCCTTCTGCTCCTTTAAACGTGTTAGCATTTTTTCTCAGTGTGCCGCCACCGTGACCGACCGCTTTGTGCACGCTCTCACTTTTATGCTTCCCGACATCAGTGAAATCAGCAGCATGAAAGCGTTGTTTGGTTTAAGAAATTAGCTCAACAACGTAACTCCAAAATACGTAGTGTATATGTACAACACAAACGGAGGTACGAGCTACCAATAACGATGCAACACACAAATGAAAGTGCAGGCTATCGGTTGCTAAGATACGTATATACTAGTATGAAAATGCTCAAATGTAAATGCTTGAATGCAAATATTACAACTGTGTAGAGCAGTGCAAAGGACGTACAGAGGACAATGTACCAGACAAAGACATA
Source organism: Seriola aureovittata (assembly GCF_021018895.1). Lineage (NCBI taxonomy): Eukaryota > Metazoa > Chordata > Actinopteri > Carangiformes > Carangidae > Seriola > Seriola aureovittata. Next base: position 2,066,336 of record NC_079383.1, on the reverse strand, counting down.
GAGAGGTCAGAGGTCAAAGTTCTCCATCGTTAGGAGAAACATCTCAAGTCCATCTCACGGAAACTCACAACGAGCCTGTTTCCTGCGTGTGGAAGCTGCAAACGACCACTGCACTGCTGTGAACAGCAGGTCCCAGAACGTGCTCATCCTCTTCTTAAAGTTCTCCTTCTCTCAAAGCCCACAATCAATTTCCAATTCTGTTTTGAGTTTGACTTGTACTGGTCTGCACTGGTGCACGCTGCCTCCGGGAAATAGCCACATGCTTGCACTCAGTAAAGTCCCACCCTGACAATGGTTCTCACCTTCTCCCACCTTCTCTTTCCGTAGGCGTATGTTGAGAACTTTCAGTCCTAAGAACCTGTGTAGTCATTCAGACATCAAACTTACTGCCCTTCACACTTCGTGTATCTACTGAACTGCAGCTCATACACCTCAGACTGCAGTGGAAATACAGTCTTTACGACATCATGCACTTCCATTGTGTTGTACAAACTTCTTCATACACACACACACACACACAGTCGTGCAGTGTGGTCAGCCCATGGAAAACTTTGTAAAACTCCCAAAACAAAAATTAAAAACAAAAATTTAAAATTCTAGTTTAGATCCCAGAGTGTCCACGGATACCAAATATGTCAGGTTGAATTTGGGGGAAATGATGCACACATCATCTAGATATTAATATTTCCATTTGATCTAATGGTGCAGCTATAAAAAAGTTATCTTAAGTTTGAACATTTCACTCACCATGTAGTTCAAATGAGAAGATGCAGAATATGCTCTATATGTGACATTACCATAAATTAAGAAAAATAATTACTACAATTATTATTACTACATTTTAGAAAAGTCAGTTTAAAAGGAAATAAAATTTTAAACATATTTCAAGCTTAATATAAATAAACTGAAGCTGTAATGATGTTGCTGGAGCACCTGTGTTACGGCTAAGTTTTGTTGTGAGGTGCTGGTAAAGGGACGGACCTGTTGCTGTCATTCCACCTGTTGTTGTTTACTCTTCCTGCTCTCTTCTTCTCTCCGGGTTTGATGTGAGACTTGTGTTGCGCTTGTATCGTTGTAGAGTCACGTCTCTAGAACCATCGACATCTACAGTAAATAGATAGAAACAAGTGCCGTCACATTTACAGAGTTCTGGCATCGACTTGGTAACGAAGGGTCAGTTCCACTGTCTGATGAATTTATCTCAACAATTACAACTGGTTTATGCTGCTTCCCTTGTTCCCAACATGGAGCTGTAACAACCTGTGAATAGGGAGCGCCACAGCAGGATGTCCAAGCACAGCATCGAATCACATTTAACCTCGGTGGCTTAAATTGTGACCATAATTACTTTGTACTTCATTGTAAATCCATCAATTCTTGTTTTATTATTCACATTAATAATCTTTTTTTTGTTTTTTTTCAGAAACTTTTTGGGTTGAATATTTGAAGAACATAATGATTTTCTGAGCTGAAATGTGAAATCTGTCATGGTCGGTATCTCGGAAGTGCACTTGACTGAGATAAACTCGTCTAATTTCATGCTGACAGCCTGTCACTGTTTACTGTTTTCATGCCTCGCAGTCTGTCCTCGCATCATGACACGTTAGCAAACGCGCTCCTGGAGTCGAAGCAAATGAGGCGCTCGCCCGCGTTACGGGCACCGAACATTACTGGACTGAGTGGGATTTGTTTCCAAATGCAGCTTCACAAAGTTAACTTATTGCGAGTTCACCGTGGGTCTCCCTGTTTTCCATTAATTATAATCCTGTCAGCGCCGTTCCATATGTGAGGAGCGAGGGCTGCTGCCGTCGCTGTGCGCCTCGACAGTATATACAGCCGCGGCTGGCACGGTACAACTGAGGGAAGTGTGGGCCGGATACGCTCCCCTTCACTGGCAGGCAAAGGCTGCATTATGCTAATGTAACAACCAGAGGAAGAGACGGAGCGAGGAGAGAGGGAGAGAAGGAGGAAAAGTGAACAAAAAAGAGAGTGTGAAGAAGAGATGAGTGCGACTAGGAAGAGGGTGGGGTGTGTGTGTGTGTGTGTGTGTGTGTGTGTGTGTGTGTGTGTGTGTCTGTGTGTGTGTGTGTGTGTGGGAGGGAGGGAAGGAGGTGGGTGGGGGGGGGGTGACTGGTGTGAAAGTGAGCAGGAGAAGTCACATAGTCCATACATGGCGGGGGCGAACATGTTGTCATCTCCTGCATTTAAATGCCCCCGCTCACTCTTCTCCACACATCATTTAAATTGGGTCAGACAAGTGTTGGAGAACCAGTTCAAATGCAATCACAAAGACACCGAAACCCCCCACCCCCATCCCCCTCCCCCACCCCCACCCCCCTCCCCCCAGTGATGCGGAGCAGCACCAGGAAGCGTAGCTCTTGTAGCTAATATCTCAGGTTGGCAGCTCTGGCATTTATATGTGTTTAAATCTAAACAACGGGTCAGCACCACATACACTTTTCTCCCTCTTTGACCTCTGAGCAGACGCAGCGCACCTGCTGATGAAGCTGTGCTGCAGAAGTGGATAGACCCAGAATTTAATAATGGCACCATCAGGCGCAGTGACTCACAGATTGCTGCTGTAAGTACCTTTTGTGAAATGCCTTTTATATTGCAGCTCTTTATTCTCCGGGATTAAAGCATGGGAGTATTATACAGCGCTATCTAACGTAGGCTTTAATGGTATGGCATATAGCAAAGAGAATGCAAAGTGAGCACAGTGTGAGAAATGTGTCACTGCGGTCTGTAAAAGGGAAATGAGCAAGCTGGTATGGTAAGCACTTTCTCAGCAGGAAAAAAAAAATGTTTCAAGCCGCAAACACAGGGAGACAGAATAGTGGTTTTCAAAGCTTCGGCGTGTTTCTGCTGCTTAAGGAAATGCCCACGTCGCCGTCGCCGCCCTGACTGCAGGTTCCACCGCTTTCAGAACTTATTCCATCTCAAAGAGGCATTTGCAATTTCAATTTTTTGATAGAGATCTGACCATTCTGCGTCGCATTTTAAATACTTTGGTAAAAATATTAGAGAATATTTTCGAAGGCAGCCGGAGGCGTGGGGAGAGTAAGCTGCTAAGCTGCTTAGGACCCCCATGTGAGTAAATTACAAATCTAATGTCCTTTGTTCATTCGGTTTTGTTGCAGTTTAATTGTTCAGTGATGTGAAAGTTTCTGTTGTGTTTTCTTTTGTTTGTTTGTATTTGTCCTTAATAGATACGAAGCAAATTATATTTGCTGTGTTATCTTCGTCTGCACATCAGCTGGCTGTAAAATAACAACCAGCTGCGGCTCAGGAGGCAGAGCGGGTCGTCCACTAATCTAAAGGTCCAGGGTTTGAACCCCGGCTGCTCCTGTCCACCTAGGGCAAGATATTGATTCCAAATTGCCCCTGATGGCTGTTCCATTAGTGTTTAGCTGTGATGTGTAAGTGAATGGGTGAATGTGGCATGTATTGTAAAGCACGATAAGACTAGAGAAGCGTTACATACGTGCATTTTACAATCATTTTAATCACTGTTTAGTTATTGTGCACATTTTTAAGGAAGACTGCGAGATACAGTTGAAAGCTCCAGTAAAAAAAAAGAAAAAGCTCAGAAGTGACCCTTGAGTCAAGATGCATTTGTCAAACTTTAACTGCATTAAAAACTGTCTATGCTGCTGTTACATTTTACTTGATGTGGTGATAAATAGAGACAAAAAGATTCCTTCATGACGATTGGCTGAGTAGTGTCACATGACCAGGGCCGTATAAATGTAATAACTCTGCTACACAGCACAACTTCCTGTGTAGGTTTCTGTTAAAGCACAACAAAGAAGAAATGATTTTAGTTTATCCATACATTACGTGGTATCTGATCGTACTCTCTGATTCCTGATCCAGTATTTTAGGCAGCATCAGTGTCGGAACAACTCTCGTTTATATACAACATTTCTGCATTGGAAATACAGTTTAGAGAAAAAATAATTCAATGTAATTGATTAAAAAAATGCACATTAGGAGGATGCTTTTCCCAACTAACAACATGTTACACAGTTTAGTTCCCTTCAGTCTTGTCCACTTACTGAGTCTGTTAGAGACAAACTGCCAATAGAAAGGTCGACATCACAGCAGACATTTCGATGCAGCTGCCAGACGTGACATCACTGTTCCTCCTTCCCATAAGAAAAAAGAAGTGCACTGTGAACAGCACTTTTAAAATCAGACTTACACTATGATTCCACATATGCTGATGATGTGGCTCTTGTTGCTCTGCCACTGTGCTGCAGGACTGGTGTCAGGCGAGTCAACTGGAGATGAATGAGGCCAAAACAAAGGAGCTTCTAATACAATCAAAACCAAGAGGAACCGGTAACACTTCCCCTGTCACACTGAATAACCAGCCTGTAGAGGAAGTACAACGTTTGAACTACTTGATCAGACTCTAAGGTCGACTGCTCTTAATCAGGAAGCGGAGGAGCTTTGGTGTTCGCCATGTCGAACAGGAGCCTGGTTGAAAGCATTTTATCATTTAACATTACAGCTTGGTGCAGACACTTGAATGTAAGGAGCAAAAACATGTTCTCCAAAATTGTTAACATGCTGGGTTGGTGATCCGCAAGTCACACAAACAACTTTGCAATATATTTGACAGTGCTGTACACAGGAAGGCTAAACCTCACACCCACTACACTCACAGTTTAAACTGTTTCTGCTGGCCATCGATTCAGGGCCCCAAGGGCCAGCCGGAGCGCATACAAGAAATCTTTTATCCCCTATGTCATACAGGCACTAAACACAAAATGACTGCACCCGGGAACACTTGTTACTTGTCTTGTTATTTTATAAGATTTGCTCTCTGGTATTTATTTAATCTGCTGCTCATTTGCACGACAGGTTGTTTGTTTTTAATGGTCTGTTGTCTAATGTGCATTGTGTATATTTTACTGTACTTTCTTTAGGAGACGCCAAAGACAAATTTCCACTGAGGTGGTCAATAAAGTCAATCAATCAATCATTATGATTTATTATATGATGTAACTGACTCTTATGTTGTTTACTAAATTGGTGGAGTTCCCCTTTAATGTCGACGTGTCAGTTCACCTGATTACTGCTGCCGAAGTCAAAGTACAGCCATGAGTTGCCGTTCTGACAGAGGGGACCCCTACAGGTCTGCATCAGCAGGGGGGTTTGGGTGGGGGTTGGGGGGTCATTCATTGTGGCCCCTCAGAGCCTGGGCCCGGCCCTGATGTTCAGATCACTCCCTCTTTCAGCATGTGTCTGTGTGTTTTCCTCGAGCACACTTAAAATTTAAGACTAGACCCTGATCAATCTGAGGAGCAGCGGTGGATGTGCTGTGTCACAGTCAGCGGGGACCAGGTCTCTGCTGCAACACATTAGTCAGCTGTTGTTTTTACATTGAGAAACGGGCGGCTTCTCCCTGTCATGTTTCCTCCTCGTGTCTTATTAGTTTGTATTTGGCGGTGTCTCTCAGTGCACCTGACACGTCGCCTGCTTTGTTTACCATCAGCGCAGGTTTGCTGCCGTCGGAGCTGATGGATGTGTCCTGCAGGAGTTCTCTTCTCCCCAACAGCCGACACATCGGCGAACGCCACTGCATCTTAAAACAAGGACAGCTTGATTGATTCATTTCCGTGCTGTTGCCTTCATTTGTAATTACTGTTATATTTTTATGTCGTTACCACAACCGGCTCCCCCACCGGCTGATGGATAATACATCTCTATCCACTCCTGCACTGGGCTTAATTGAGTCTCTGTGATGCAAATTCACTGAGTTTATTAAAGGCTGAGTTTCCAGAGAGCGATAAAGGGCTGCCTCCACTGTCTGTCAGTTTTATGAGTCAGAATATGTTAGTACATCACGGCCATGTGGAACTATTGTTCTTCTTTACTTTCACTGACTTTGTCCTCAAACCTCTCTCGCAATTCAACATCTATAAACTAATTCAGTCAAAGGATGAGTGAGAAACTGCTTTTTTAAAAGGTCTGAGTGGTTTGGCCTGGACGCAACAATGCTAGTGAGTCATCCCAGGTCACCATGACATGATTTCTATTGGTTACCAGGCGAGATTTCAGAGAAGAGCACTGTGCTAAACAGAGCTTTATAACACTGTTAAATCTGCACCATTAAATATTTTTTATATAAATGTCTAAAATGAAAGTGTGACATGTATATGAAACAAATAAGTAAGAACGCAACACACATTTCATTTAAAGGTGGTGGGCGGGGCTCCAGGTATGATCAGGATTTCTCAATGAGGAAGTAAGTGTAGTTTTACATAGTTTTTTTTTTTTACTTTTTGTGTGGGAAAACAAAATATTAATCACAGCAGAGTTTTTTCTGATTTCTGATTTTATCTGGCTTCATTAGGAAAAAAAAAATCGGTAGGTTTCTGAAAGGTAGTTTGACAGTAACTACCTGCACATTCACTTGTTCTTTATTGGTGAATTGTGAGAGATCGGGCTCCAAGTTTTGATCCCCCCCAGATAAACTATCGTCATTTTGTGCCGTGAGAAGATAAAAACCTTTCTTCTTGCCTCTTTAAACTTCTGTTGGTTTTGCGTCCTTCTCTTATTCTCCAGTTTTTTCCCCTTTTTGTCCATTTCCGTTCCTGCGGTCCGTCCAGCTCATTTCCACCGGGTCCGTGCAGCAGAAAGACGAATGAGCTGTGTCTGATGTACAATCCTGCAGGTGAGAGCGCAGCCAAGAAAACTCTGACTTTGCTAAATGAGAATCTAACAGATTGTAGGCCTCAGAACAGAGACTGCCAGGCCCCTCCCTGCACACTGTAGGCCTGGGAAGGGGGGAGGAAATCATCACTCCTAAATCTGCCACGGCCCCAAAGACTGATGTTCACCTTTCTGTCATTTATTCTACTCGACCTGTTAGTGCAGACAAGGTCAATTTGGCTCGTCAGCCCCCCACCCCACCCCACCCCCTCCTCTGAATTGCTCTCCTGGCCACTTCAGGATCCCGGAGTGGCTGGATGACGCCTCGTGCCCCCCCCCCCCGAATGCATCAGGCTCTCCACTCTCACTGCACCTGTGACCGCACAGCGTTTGTCTCGAACGTGTGTTTGCCTGCCCGGGTGACGGAGCAGGGGGAAACTTTGCGTGTGTGTGTGTGTGTGTGTGTGTGTGTGTGTGTGTGTGTGTGCGCATGCTGAAGTGTGTAATTCCCAGGCTCAAAAGGCCACTAATTTCTGCACTTAGACAGCCACTTGCTCAGCCCGGCAGCGTCTTAAAGGCCCCTCTGTTTTCTCTTTGACCTACAACTCTCAAGTCAACGTCTCCCCGCCTTCCCGTCCCTCCTCTTTGGGAGTAATTACAGATTTCATTTTCACCTCTGTGTTTTAATTGCTTAACGCTTTCATTAATTTGGGGACCCAACATGACGGAAAAGAATCAAAGGGATTTGTCCAAACACTGATTATATATATTCAGCCTCAGCACTGTGGAGGAGACGGTGTTGCTCGACAGCCGATGGATTTGACGGCCAGTCAGGCGGCGGGGGCTATCAGAGCAGGGATGTGCTCAGATGGCAATAAATCCAAGCAAATCCTGTTGCCCTCTGTCAATTATGAGCCATAATCCCTTTATTTTCTGAGAGTCAAATGGCCTCTCAGCGCAGCTCACTCACTGGAGTCGTGGGCTCAGGGACTGGTTACCATTGCAAAGAGAGGTGGTGATATAGAGGAATAGCAATTACCATAATTACCATTAAGTGCAGATCCGTGGCCGTCCGTGACCCAGGTGGCAAAACATTCCCTCCAAAGATAAGAAAATCATTGATATCTGCTTATCCTTCATCAGTTTTAAATTAAATGAAGAGATCTTTACTCAGTGTACAGCAGGTATCACAAAGTTTGGAGTGACCTCATTACTAGCTTCGCCTCAGCCTCTTGCATCAAGAGACCTCCAGCACATTCGATAGGAAGCTGAATGTTCTCGCTCTCGCAGGTGAGATGGCAGGTTTACAATTGCCATCGAATGTCACATTGTGTACAGGCTGGAAATGTTGTCATAGCCTTGTCAGCAGTCTGTTTTGTAGACTATGACAAACTCCTCAAACAACGTGATGCGTACTGGATCTACACTCTCCAAACACTGGTTCCTACGGGACTAAATGCTGAAATTTTTCCTAATATGTTTCTTTGATTCCTGACACTGAATATTCTCTAAATATCTTTTGTAAATAGTTTTCTTTATATTTTTCAACAGTAAACCTTCTGGTTCCTTCTTTCATGCAACCTGGTTTTTATGATGTTGCTTTAGGACTCTTTGTGTTTGGACTTGTGTATTATGTTTGAACACTTTATATTGGTTATGAATTTGTTTTATTTCCTGTTTTATTTTGAAACCGCTTCCCTTGTGCGTTTCATGTTTGTTTACTCCCTGTTTTTGTCTCGTGTTAATTGTTGTGTTGTGAGTTCAATCACTGTTGCCCCCTAGTGTATATAAGTCTCTGTTTGTTGGATCATTGTTCTCCTGTTGCCCTTCGTGTTTTCATCCTCTCCGGTATTTTTTGAGCTGCGGTTTTTGTTCCTGCCTGGTTTTATTTTGTTTTGTAAGTTTCTGTTTTTGTCATTAAACTTTATTTTTCATCTTGTGTTTTGTTGTCTGCGTTTCGGGTTCAGTTATCCTTGAAACCTGACAGCACGAATCTCTTGACATTTTATTTATAGGATGTATATTATAGATGACTGAAAAACATTCATGACTCACTTTTGTAAACTATTTTTATGAAGTATGTTTTTATTAACTCACCTATTTGTCACTATGTGGAGGTTCCTGTCTTCTATGTATTGATGTGAACTGTTACATAGTGAATTTAAATCTGTTTATTGTTCTTCCACTTCTCGTGGGATGAGGTGATTGGCTGACGACTCAAACCCGTCTTCCTGATGGAGGTGTAGGACTGAAACGTTGCATCACATTGTTTACTGCGTGTCAGACAGTGTGTGGGACTTTTTGATTGCCACTTTGGATCCACTCATCCCGTTCCTACGAACTCGCCTCACTGAATAGATGTGCAAAGTTTTCTCACTCTTTAAAAAATTGGGGTTTTACCATGGTGATGCCTCCATGCACAAACCCACCCCAGTTGTCACAGTTTGCTTTGGCGGAACTTGATCAGCGTTCCAGCACCAAATACGAGCCAGGCGTTATCACGCCAACATCGGTGTTGGACCTCATTAATGCTCTGGTGGCTGAATGGGAGCAAATCCCTGAGGCTTGGATCCAAAATCTGGTGCAAGCCTTCCCAGAAATGTGGAGACTGCAAGGACAACAGACTCAGCCCAGATTAATGCCCATGATGCTGGTTGTTCACCATGTGGGGATAATGATCCAGAATCCACATTAGGGCTGTCAGATTCTTACGACTCCATTACTCGATTATTGTAAAAGAAGATGAACGATTTAAAAGAATCGCACATTATCATCATCAGTGTATCAATATTTCAGTTTTAGATATCAAGGTTATCATCAATGCTGGAATATCACCACACCCCTCATCCACATACTTCAATTTCCATCAGTAGAATTGAGTTTATTTTATCTTATATTTTGCTCACATACTTTTTAAACATGCTAACAACCTGGCTGAAATATCTCAGCAGCGATTGGATTGATTGTGTCGACATTTTGTTCCAACATTCACAGACGATGGTTCCTAATGACTTTGAGGATCCCTTGACTTTTCCTCTAACATTTGTGTTGAGTTTGTTTTACCAACTGTACCCAGCGCCCATGGATAGGAAACGACTGGATCAACAATGAAACCAAAGACAATGGGTTGGTTTGACCTGGTGTTAATAATATGTTTTTGAGTTGCTGTTTGACTGGTTTGATTGGTGACCCTTTGTTTTCTACCCCAGGTAGAAGTTTGACCAAGAGACTTTGAATGGTGACACAAAAGGGGAACAGTGTCTTTTGGTCTGCCGTGTCTGTGGACTAAATCACAGCAAGAACTTATGACTTATGATGATGTTATGTACGTATATATATATAAAATCATGCCCTTTATATTTTCCTGTTGTGTCTGTATGGTATACGCCCAGAACAGATATGAATAAGTTGTGGAGGAGAGCGACAAGGCCGGCAGAAGAGCAACACAAGGGAGAGTGAAGGGAGATTATGAAGAGAAAATCCGGTACATGTGAGCAGCTCTCCTGTGACTTCATTTAAAAACACAAGCCACACAACATGAGCCTTAAAAAATTAAATTCAATAATTCATGCAAACGGCTGCGACTTGCCATGATTTATTTGGTGTACTCCACTCTGCCTAAATTAGCCATAAAGAGTGATACAACATTTGCAGGCGCTGCACAAATGATATGTAGGTTGTATGTTTTGTCATAACCGAGGCAATTCATCTTCTACAACTAAATGAGTCAGGCTCGGCTCTGGAGGCGCCCGTATCTTTCTTTCTGCAGGGAATTAATTTCTTAATGTAGTACACAGCGTTTGCTCATGTCATAAACCACGGGCCAATTCAGTGTTTCACTTTTACAGCTATATGAGAGCCAAACAATATTTATCCCTGCAGTGTTTACACCCAGAGGCTCCTGGACTTTTCTACTTACAAGCTGGAATCTTTATGCTTTTATAATCTTCTAATCAACTCTGACCAAATTCATTCATTTTCTCAATTTAGAGCTAATAGTATAATGTCTGGCTGCATGGGCTTTGTGTTGACAAGCCAAGAATCACCCAAACAGATCAGCTGATTTGGTCTGAATGATATGAGTTGCACCCTGGTGATGTAGTTGATAAAGCCGTCACCCACAGAGACATGCAAAGAAAACACATGCAAACAGACAAAACACAAACAACTTCAGGAAACATCATCAATTTGACAACACATGAGCTGCAAATACTCACAACACAACCAAGTGTTTCCAGGGGACACAACAGAAATGAGGAACCTGCTGGGACACACTTGTTGTTCAGTTCTTTTAACTTCAAAAGTCACAATTGGGGATTGAACAACAAGTACGTCCCAGCCGGGTTCATCACTTTTTTCGTTTTAAATTATGTTTTTCTTTAATTTCGATAGCAACAGAGAGAGAGAGAGAGAGAGAGAGAGAGAGAGAGACGATAGAGAGAGGGTGATATGCAGAAATGCGCTCTACCAGGTAACAGATTCAACAGTGTTTTTTTTTTTCATCTTGTATAATTTATTTCCAAAACTTAACAACAACATGAAGAGCAGTTAGGGCCACTCAAGAGTTGATAAGCACAGATTTATATCTTGTGTGTGGCAGGAAACAAAAGAAAACACAAGTGATGTTTGGAAAAACATCTGATATAAATATTTCATCAGAGTAAGTGTTTTCTTTTAACATTTTTCATTGTGTTGCCAAATTGATTTATTTTTGCATAATTCAAAATCAGCTCGGTGGTTTACTGGATATTAGATGATGGTAACATGTAACATGGAATAAAATGAGCCACAACAAACACAAATGTGTGGCGAGGCGTGTGGCGGCCAATCCGAACCACATTTCAAAATATGAATATGTGAACATTACCAACACTTTGCACACGCAGTATGAGCAGGATGCGATTGCAAAATATTACCTACAGTAAGTGCACTACTATCCATCTGTTTAACTGCACAATCCTGAGTGGAAACACCAGGAATTTGAAAAGAAACAGATATAATATCGTTGACTTTTTCATTATGTTTAGTATGATAATAGTCTAATGGAAAACCAGGGGGAAATGGTGTCGCTCTTGAAGAAAGCCAGAGGTCCTGCATGACAAGACAGAGACATGTCTTGGCTGCAAAACAGTCTGATTTTGGCTTTTGTATCTTTCCTCCATGCAATATCCACTCAGTGGCCACTTCATTAGTAACACCTGCCTGCTAAGGCAAACAGCCTGCTCCTCCAAACATCACATTATGTGGCTGTAGCTCAGTACACCCAGCATGCAAACACGGTCGAGAGGTTCAGTTACTGTTCTCGAAATGAGCCAGATGTCTCATCTACGTGACTCTGAATGTGGCGCGTTTGCTGGTGCCAGACACGCCAACTTCAATGTCATGGAACCGCTAAAACTCCGGGGATTTTCATTCGCTAGAGTGTCTACAGTTTACAGGGAATGGTGTGATAAACAAAACAAATAAAATGCAGTTAGCAGCAGTTTATGGGGCTAAGACACTCTGTCACCTAGACAGGTCAGAGGAGAAGGACCAGACTTGTTAAAGCTGACAGGAAGATGCATGTAGCAGCCAGTGCAGAAGTTGTTTTAGGAAGTTTAATGCTTCTGTTTCATCTTTTTTCTCTCGTGCTGCATCACTGCACACATGACTTAATATAAGAGACCTGCAGCCTTTGTTAGTGACACTGGTATGAAGGAAGTGATTCTGTATGTAAATGAGCCTTTGTACGAGGAGAAGTGAACAGGTATACAGACCACTTACCTGCAGACCTGAGTTCCCCCAAGCTTCCCCACGAGCTCTGCTTAACCCATGAACTGAAAACTGTTGTTACTTACCTGAGCCAAGTCCATACTCACCTGCAATCTGTGGTGACTCACCTGTGCTCCATTCATCCTATTGAAAGCATCAATAACGGTCATTTCAAACTACTTACTGGGTCCTACCACACCCCGTGACACCAGCTGTCACTCAAAGCAGCCACACCCACAAGAATGCCTAACTTTAAGCCTTAATAAAATGTAAACAGGTGAGTTTTCTAAAAATGCACCCACATGCAGTTGTGCTTTTAACATGTAACAAGTTTACAAGCTTTAACGCGATTTTGGAGGAACTGTAGTTTTTAGCACTTCAGTGTTGGCTTCCTTTTTCAGCCCCGGAAATTGCCACTTGTGAATAAACAGCTGGATAACATCGTCAACTGGAACTTCAGATAACAAAGAAGCAGTGGCGAAATCATCACAACAGGTGATGATGAGGGATGCAAATGTTACCTATAAACCAAAGCTGAAGGAATGCTAATGCTACTTATAAACAGATGATAAAGGTTGCTTATTCTACCTATAAACCAGTGCTAATGGGTGCTAATGCTACAACTGTTCCAGGTCTGATATAATACAGTAATGGAAGCATTACTACTGACATGCTCACTTTCAGCTTTACTCCAAATAAACCAGTGTTTCTTGCCAGTCTGACTTCCTGTTTGCGGTGTAACCATGTACAGTGTCATCATGAATAAAAATCATAATGTTGCAGATTCCTACTGTTGTGAGATACAGTGATAATAAAGAATATATTGGGAAAATATTTCTGCAAAATGGTGTAACTGTTGCTGTGCAGGGGCAGAAACGGAACAACAGAAATTAACTTCTATTGTGTCATTTGAGGAACATTCAGACAAAAAAGGACCCATCATATAATTTCCATGTCCATTCACAACCTTAAAGTAGATGAACAGAAGTGTACTTTAGTTAATTATTGTGTGACAATTAAACAGCAACCCTTTTCAATCTCTAATTGTCTAATTTTCATATTCACTTCAAATACTCCAAACAACAGCCACTGCCAGTACGTTGCAGAAAATAGCTTTACAGGCTTTACAAAGTGTGGCACTGTCTTTTAAGCATCAGGGAAAACTGAACTGACTTGCTAATACACGATTAAAATTGCATTATCAACGCAAAGGGGGCTTCAACAAAAAAATCCTCTAGCCTCTTAGATGGGATATTACTGCTCAAATATGCTAAGCAGCATGACTAGCAAGACTTTCCTTTGGTGTTACTGTGAACTGTGTGGACACATTTACAAAAGAGGAAACGTTGAGTCGCAAAATGTATTGCAGCCATGAAAGTAAGTAGTATGATGCTACCTTCAAGCAAACAACTAACATTCAACCATCATGGTTTCAATGCCCTGGTCGACCCCTTCATTTTCTAAATTTCTCTTCAGTGTCCTTATCTAAATCTGACAGGCTTACTCTCCTGTTTTTAACTGTGTGCCGGAGGCTATTTGACTTAATGATAAATGTCAGATTTCATGTCGCCTCTGCAAATTCATCAGTAGGCTGCTTGAGATGTTGAATGTCACTCACTTTTTTTTAAATTTGCTTCAGTTCTTAAGTTCATCTGCCAAGATCTTCCTTTTGTCAGCTTTTGTTTTGCTTTCTTTTTCTTTTCTCTCATCATCAAGGTAAGCAACATACCTTTGTCTAAATCTTGAAGCTGACATCAGAACCCCCTTGGAGATGAGTGACTAACAAATCCTCCTTCATCACAAACCCTCGCTCCACGCTGGCTTCTCCGCGGGAAACGACCAAGAGAATCAAGACTTCTCCAGCCGGAGCAGCACATGGCGACAGTCACACCTGAGGTCGAAATGAGCCAAAGCAGAAGACGATGCAGCAACGTCGAGGAATTCTCTGAATTGTTGTGAGACTTGACCACCTGATGAACCCACTTGGCTTGTAGCAACCAGGGTATGAAGGACACCTTTCATCATCACCGCACACAGGTCCTTCTTTCAAACCATCAGCCTGGGGTCATGACACTGTGTGTTTCTTTAGCAGCAGGTGGGTTCACTGTCGCCTTAAGAAGGAGTTCAGCGAGGAGAGTCTTGGACTCCGTTCTTATTTCTGCCTCTCTGACGGATGTGTCCGCTACAAATCCAACATGAGTTTTCCCAGCATCCTTGTGGTGGGAACAATTAGGAGAAGCTTCTGCATGTTGGTGGTTTGTTTCGGGACCTTGTCCGTCATAAACCTCCAAAAGACCTCGCAACGACGACAGAGCAAAGCTGAATCCTTTCACAACACTTGTTACCTCGGAGTACAAAAACGTCCTTGTCATAAAATATATTACCATTAAATTCTACAGGCAGAAATTCCACTTTCACTGAGTAGACTAAACTACAAGACATCAATTAATTTTCATCATTTTAACCCTTTATATACTCTCTTTTAGGTTATACCACTAATGATTCATTTAAAATTATCACACAATGATGGAAATTTTTTAAATTTAAGGTTAAGTTTGACATTTTCTTCTCCCCATTTTTCCCCTAACACAGAAACACCCAAACTCAACCACTCTCTCTCCTTCTCTCTCTCTATTTCTCTCACACACACACACACACACACACACACACACACACACACACACACGTTCGGGCTTCTGTGATTCATAATACAGGGGGCCACAAGGATTAATGAGAAATGCAACCATCTGAATTGTGAGCTTAATGTGCAGAACATGAAACATGAAAGTTATTAAAACTGTTTTGTCAAATGACAATGTTGAGTGTCATTAACCTATTGGACCCATTTAACATGTAGATTACCATTATATGTAGATCATGTCGCCCATTATTGCTCCATCTCTCAAAAATGCATTAGTGCACTTTACATGTAGTGACCTGCATGTGAAATCACATCGTCACATTTATTTTCCTGTAGATTTATAATACACACTAATACATACACACAGACATACACATACATACTGACACACAAACATACACAGTAATATTTCAATTCCATACATCCAATATCCACTGTGAAACTGAAACTTACAGTCAGACTTGCCTTTGAGTAACTTGAACACGTCATCAGTCATGAAGCGAAGCTGGGCTCAGGCAGTCAGGAGAGGAGTAACCTGCTTTGCAATGCTTTCATATACTGCAATCCGCACAGCGAAAAGTGAATCTTTTCTTCTCGTCTTGACATGATTTGCATTTAGGCTGTGGGAAATCTCCCCGGACAACTGCCTCAGCATATGTCTCTCCATGTGGCCACATGAGAAGTGCTCTGTAGTAGACATTCATGTTCTCAATCCAGCAATGCTGACAAAACTTCAACATGAAGGCTTCACTCATGTAGCCCTGGTGAAATCCTCTGTACGGGCAGGACTGTGTTTGAAAAGCCAGGCGAGGGAGAGTGTGGTGTTTTCCAGTTTACACTGTGGACGTCCATCGATATTTGAATGAAATTTTTCACTCCAATTCCACCAAGAACTGAAACCATTTTGCCAACGGCATCGCATGCAGCAGCAATACCAAAAAACACGTCTCCACCATCACAAATTCAAACTTGCAGGTCTATCTGTTTCCGTTGCAATTTGTTCAGTGACTCGTGACAAAACGTCACATGTCTCAACATCTCTAACAAGAAGTTGATCTGAAGTAAGGTGCAGAGGCAAACATGTTGAGGTGGGTGGCTTTAATGATCCCACATGTAAAAACCAACCAGTGATCTCACTGTCCGGGAACATCTCTGAAAACAGCTCCCCAACACTGAGACATGGATTGTATGAATAGTGCAAATCCGCCACCTTATAAGGGGCATGTGTAAGTTTTCTCTGCTGTAGAACATGGTTTCTTGCTGGGAGCTGATGGTGGTGGTTGTCACCTGACAAGAGTCTTTGTGTGAATTACAAGATGTGATGTCACAGTGGGTCATCATGTGGTACATTTAAAGATCTTTGCATCGTAGCTGTAGCACTCACAGTACCTGTCACCTGTTGGAACCTTTGGGAGTTTTTTTTTTTAATGCTAGGACCTCAGCATTGTAGCACCCAGCGACACCACAACCGTCTGCCAGACCGTCTTAATTACATTGTTTGGGCTCTAAAGCAGTTCTGCTCAAGCAGTGGAAAAATTATATAAGTGTGACTGTACTTGGCTTGGAAACTGTTGGGTAGTTATTATTTATTTATCGATATGAAGGCTAAAACTGTCAGATAAATGTAGGCCTACTGAAGTAAAAATAAGACATCACTGAGTATAGAGAAGGATTGATAACTATCCAATTGCCAATTAGTGATTTTCCATGTCGTTATATTACGATTTATTTAGTGCTGCTGCACATCTTCTATCCAAATGGACAGTTTTGTCTGGAGATGGTGCACTGTCATGCCAAGACCCACTGCTGCTGTTTGCTCTGAGATTTGTTGGATTGTTATATTTTGTTTATTGTATGTTGGTGTTTGCATTTTACAACTCTTCTACATGGAGACGACGCACAAGTTGTCAGAGAGTGTGGCTGGGCTGCACAGCAGCCAGCAGCCCTGTTGAGATTTATTAGGCTGTGTTATAATTCCTTATTCGTTATCAATAATGAGGGTGATATGTGACATTCAGACTTCCACATCAAAACGTTAAATTATCCATGTAAAGTCCATGATTCTTCCAAAATTTTATGACCTTTCCAGGTTTTTCATGAGCCCTGTAATATATAGCAGAATAGAAGCTGGAGATTTATGTATTGGATATCAGAATTTTCTTCTGCCAGTGGCATAAAATTGTGACACCCTGTTAGGTACCAGTCTGATACTTCAGAAGAACATCTTTGACTGAAAATCTTCCACAGGACCCGACAAAAACAGAGCCCTAATTGGGCGACACTTATGTCATCCTGAGGTGTGAAAACACCTCTTGGAGTATAACAAATTCTCCTTTCCTTCTGCCTGCTGACTCTCCAGAGCAGCAGAGTGTCCTCCTCCACCTCCTTCTGCTCTCTGCTGTAACCACCAACAGTAGAACCCACATAAAGGCCCAGGGCCTGTTCTCTGAACTGTCCCTGGATGCCGACACTAGAAGCCTCTGCTGC
This sequence comes from Seriola aureovittata, assembly GCF_021018895.1. Taxonomy (NCBI): domain Eukaryota; kingdom Metazoa; phylum Chordata; class Actinopteri; order Carangiformes; family Carangidae; genus Seriola; species Seriola aureovittata. The sequence continues at coordinate 2,048,794 of NC_079383.1, read as the reverse complement.
TCCCTGCAGAGCTGAATGCACATGTGAGGAAACAGATGATGAGCCGAGGAGAACAAACACTTCCCAAACTCTCCCTCCACACATAAGGTCACGCGGGCTCCCGGCTGGAATTCGTGTATTTTAGATTCAATACTATTTCCAAAATGTTCATTTTCACTACTACAACACACTGTACTTAACAATCTGTTGTAGCCCAGTGATGATATCCTTTCTGCAAGGAAAAGTGATTTCAAGAAACTACATAGTACGGTTTCAGCAGTCCACAAAGTGGTTTAAGAGAGTTCTGTGCTGATGTGGCATTGCACCCCTACAACACTGTCTGCCTCGTGATGGACAGTTTCAAAAAGGATCAAAAGTGATGCAGCATCAGAGAGATCGTTTTTTTTATTCCACACAATCTTCCTCCTCGTCGAGACCCGGTGCTCACAGTATCCCCAGCTTTTTTCATTGTCACATTTGTAATCTTTGCCCCAAAGAAATCAACTGACAACACCTGGGACAATTTGTCAAACCTCCGTAAAATGCTTTGTACAACATCTGCATTGTATTATAACTTGAAAAGGGCTTTTGATACTGTTCAGAAAAAACTTGGGGAAAAGTTCAGTTTTGAACTTGTTCCAACAACATGGTTTGAATCTACAAGAAAGGAGTCGGTATGCTCATTTTCAGAATGGCCTATCCAGCCTTGTCACATGCAGTTAAGGTGTGCTCCAGGGATGTGTATTTGGACCATTGTTGTTCTGCGTAGATATTATTTATGCAGATGACATATTTCTTTATTAATCAGAAAAAAAGACAGACAAATCTCAGCAAGTTGTAACAGAGGATATGGAAAAAGAGCCTTAGTGGTTAAGAGTCAATAAACTCTTCCTAAACTAGAGCAACAAGTAGAGCCCAAAGGGGTTTAAGCCCTTTGGGCTCTACTTGTTGCTCTAGCAGTGTTTAGTGTATGAGGAGTGATGGGGTTAATATCTCCAATCAAGTCTTTATGTTCACATAGTGAAGAGTTACACTGGATCTTGCCGTCAGCGGAAGCAACTTGAGACCAAGGTAATCAAAATGTAGTTCTTCACCTGGGTGTAACAAGCAGAGCAAGAAACAAGCAAGTTATTTTTTAAACAGAAAAGTTCTCATCATTATGTTCGACACCCTTCTCTAGATCACACTCCCAACAGGGTCAGATCAGATTCAGTGAGAGACACACCAGAACAGAATTTAATTAAGTCTACTGACAGTGGTCTTTAAATCTGTGTCTTATTGACCCCCCCTTTAAATTACAGAACTGTTTAGATGGGCTTTACTAAAAGCCTCTAAAGAGGCTTTTTTGGAGAGGGCAATTCCAGATCTCCTGGAAAACCCTACATTCAAACATGCTGCATTCAAGAGCAGCCTCCAGTTTTCATGATCTGCCACTAAAGGACTCTTTCGTTGGACTTTGTGGTTGCTATTTCCTGTTTTACTTTTAAATTACTTACCTTATGTGTGTGTCATGCCTTTTTTACTTCCTGTCTTTATTTTCTTTTCCCGCCTTTGTGTCTTATTAGTCCCTCCTCCCTTGTGTATTTAGTTTCTGTGCTCTCAGTCTTCTGCGTCAGTTCGTCAGTTCACCTGTTCACTTCTCCCTGGTCTCTCCTCGTGCTTCTCCTCAGTTTTCCCAGTGCTACCTGTGTTTGGATTCTCAGTTTTTGTTTCTGGGCCTGGTTTTCTACCTGTTTGGCCTCCAGAGTTTTGATTGTCTGCATTTTGTTTCCAAGCTTGTTAGTTTTGGACAGTTTCATTATTGAAGTAATTTTCACTGCACCTACCAGCCTTCATGTTTGTCTCCGTTTTGGTCTGGTAATCCTAAATCCCTGACACTACCACTGTCTGAAATGAGCTAAACAAGGAACAAACTACTCCACAAACTTTTAAATATAAATTGAAAACTTATAAGCAGACTGTACTGACTGTTTGGTGTGTTTTGGTTCCCTGTTTTATTTATTCCATTCCTTTTAGCCATTGTTTAACCATGCGCGATGTGGTTCTAGGAATGGATCAGTCAGTCCGCCACACACTTCTGCTAAAGCAGCAAGAGGGTCAGGAAGGGAGAGTTCTAGCTAATGAAGAGAGATAATGCTAGTGTGATCATCTGGTCCCCGGTGTAAACAATGTGACGTTGAAGTTGCTGTGCACCGGCAGCGTAGCTGATCACTACACTCACTACAAAGTTACTCCACGATGAAAAAAAACTGACCAGAACCTGTGTAGTTGCATATTTAGAAACTTCTTATAGGGTTGACGTATACACATAGTATATGATTTAATCGTTTTTAAGACATCCAGTCAATGAAATACATTGTAATTTGCTGAAGTTCATGTCAGGAAGGCAAGATGCATTCTGGGAAATGTACTTTGTTTGAGCCACGAAAAAGTTTTAAAGCAGATTACAGCAGTTACCTGGATGAAAAAATGAAAATACAACAATTTAGAAGATTCAGACACTGGCTTCAACCTGCTAATCTGCTAACCAGGTAGTCAAGGCTCAGGGTGAGAGACATGTCAGAGGGGGAGGAGGATTTCAGCAAGTAAAGGCCAGTATCACTGCTAGCCAAAGGTAAAGGATTCACCTGATGCAACGCTGTCACTAAAGCTTTTATTTCTCAGCCTTTGAACGAAATAGAGACATGAAATTGAAACAATTTGAGACATTAAACCTTTGGCTTTTGTTGTAAATCATTCCCTTATCCAGTTTTCAAGAAAACCCAATTATTTACAATAAAAGCCAAAGGTTTAAGCTCTCAAATGGTTTTTGTTTCATGTTTCTATCTGCTTCAGATGCTGAATCATAAACGTTTTAGTGGATGTCAGGTTTTTCAGAAAACCCTGGTTTTGGAGGGTGTTTTCAAGCTGCTGAGGTTTTAGAGGAAGACTGAGCTATTAATGGGTTAAAGAAGTTACTCGTGAAAGTTTTAACGAGTATAAGAAAGATAAAAAGTTTGAAAAATAAAATGAGCAGGAGCAACTGCAACCGGCTCTGCACATGATTTGAATAAACTGAATTGAAAATGTGTATGCATATTTCAAAGAACTATATATTTGCATCTCACATGGGAAACTATTAGAGAAAAAAAAAAAACATCATATAAGATGGAGCATAGCTAACAACTTGGACACCATAATGTGGAACAAATCCAAACCTGAAAACCTATAACCATGCAAGATGTTTAGCTTTGTTCTGCTTTGCAACTCCTTCATACTAATTATGCAGTGTGAAGCCATTCTTTAGGTAAGAGCAGCCAAATAGGCATTAGGAGATGTCATATGTAAATTATATGTAAATAAGGGACGAGTGGAATACATTAATTTTACTCAGCTGAATCCAATTTGCCAATCTGGATCCCAATCACCTCTCATTTTGATGTGTGACGGTTTTACAAGTCAGATGTGGAGAGTTTCATTCTCCCGTCTCCCCATCACAGTTTGATAAATGAGTGTTTTGGTGCAACAAATAGAGCTGGATCACTGTAGCAGGATATCAGGACACTGACGAATAATCCCCTGTATCATCTAAGTACCATGTGTTACCATATGTTCAAAACACAAGTGTAATAGTTGAGATGTTTTACAAATTTACAGCTTGCTGACCCACTGAAACTACTGGAAACATCCAATTCAAAATTTAGATGAAGTAAACATTTAATCGTATGTATTTTATCTCCATGTGTCATCATTCTCATGCAGGCAAATAGTTTATGGTCATTTATGGGAAATTGTGATATGTAGGCTTCACACACATCCGGAGTAATTTGGGTTCAGTGATTTGCTCAAAAAGACCTCGACATTTGGACAGGGGACGGCAGAGATCCAACCACCAATCTAACGGCCAATATCTGCCCCTTCCACTGAACACAGATCTGACCCAGGAACACTGTCATGACTGGGATGAAGGGAACAGATGGGATTTTCTCATTTCCCCACAAACAATTGTATGCAGTCAGAAAAAACGTACTTTATAGGTTTTAGTGCACAAAAAATTAAAGGACCTATTTGTATGTTTAGCTATTGCTACATAGCCAATGTTGGCATTAACAGCAGTCTTGAGAAGAGCTTCAGCAATTACATTTACAACACAAGAGGTTATCATATGTCCTCTGAGCAGCGCTACTTCTTCAGGGCAGACTGGACGCTACAGTGACTCGGTATCGGAAAGCGATGAGCTAACTGTTTAGCATGCTAACCTCAGTAGAAAAACATTTGAGACATTTGATGCTGAACTCAGAATGCTGAACATTTCTAGACAGCTGTTAATGCTAATGTTGGCTATGTAGCAATAGCAAAACTTAAGGCTAGATCCTTTTAAAGAATAAGCATCAGAGTGATTAGCAGTATTTCACAGACTCTGGAATGAACTTCACATCACTGCAATGAGAAAAGTCACTGAGGTCAGTAAGAAAAAAGGTCTTTAGCTGTTAAGTATCTCTTTGATGAGCCAAGCAGTGTTGTTTAAGGTCTTGCATTATTCTTCAGCTTCAGGACAGTTCAATTTCAGCCATTGCTCTTCCATCAGTGATATGTAAAGATATTGTCTGATAGTTAGTGAACAATGTATGACTTTTGACCTTTTGGATCGAAAATGTCATTACTTCATAATTTTATCCAATTAGACATTTGTGTTGAATTTTGTCATCCTTAGTGTATGTTAGCGTATGTAGTTATGGCCATAAATGTGTTTTCTGAAGTCACAACGACCTTGACCTTTGACCTTTTAGCACCAAATTCTAACCAGTTCATCCTTGAGTCCAAGTGAATGTTTGTGCCAAATGTGAAGAAGTTCCCTCACAGCGTCGCTGAGATATCATGTTCACGGGGATGGGGCGGACAAAACCTGAAACACAACGCACACGTTCAGAAAATTTCTTATAATGAAAATTGTGATGAAAATTGAATTATGGATGCTTTTGAGTCCGTATTTCCTCAACACCTTATATTCCTTACGTTTGTATTACTCACATTTTTTTCTCTCTGAAGTACCCACAGCAAGACGACATGATGGTTCCAGGAACATGACAGGGACTTCACTTTACCCTGCTGACCTGCACACTCTCCACATCTCACGCCAAAAGAGCATCTTTGAAGTGAGACAGAATGAGAGGTTCACAGTGTGGCCAAAAATCTAAAAAAGGCCCGAGCGCAAGCTCCACCTTTTATCTGCGGACTGTCTGCCTCCGGATAAGATTCTGACCACGTTCAGACCATCCACACTCACACAATTCGGGCTGTTTTTGCAGACAAAAGGTGTCCAGTGATGTGAGGGAGGCGTAGGGAATAAAATGGCCTGATAAGTGTCCTCATCCTGCTGCTCCTGTCATAATTAAATTTGGAGGGTTACATGTGCTGGCTCACTGGGAGGGGGGTGCAGCAGTTGCTTTCGTTATCTTATTTTAATTTAATTTTCTGGTTACCTGACACAAAATAATTAATCACGCCATGTTGTTAGCTAATCATGGTGAGTTCAATTACAGCTGTAGTAGAGAGAAAGCGCGTGTTTGCCCGGTGTTGACGCTCCAGCAATATGATCTTTTATTATTGAAGAACATACTGCTCCATCCATGACTTCTCCCAGACGTCCTCTGAACACACAGTGTATGGTGCTGTAATATTTGCGCACGAGGAAGCAGTCAGCCCATCCAGAGTGAAGAGCCTGAGAGAGGCTGGTGAGGGTGTCGGCTGATGGGTTGGTTCAGCTAGAGGTTATGTGGGTTTACGGAGGAGTAACCACTTCATTCTATAGCTCATCCTCTTCTAGCAGGTTCATCACTGACAAACTGTGACACTGTTTGAATTGCTGTATTCGGAAATAAAAGACTGACGGTCAGACAAGCTGCTGATGAAGGAAAGTCAAAGACCCAGTTAATAATCCAGGATGTATATGAGGGTTTTGTCATTGGTTTTACAAAAGACAATAACTTCATGAAATTAATAATGTGTTTAGAAGGGCCAAGGCCAACGTCACACAACATACATCAGACTTCAGAGGAAAACAATTCAATTTATAGTAAATGATCTTGAGCTACCCCAAAATTTCACAGGTTCTTCCCTGAACTAAGATCCGTCCCTCCACTAGGTTTGGTGCACATCGGCTCAGGACCTGTTGCGTAATCCTGCTGATAAACAGACAAACAAACAATGCAATCTCACAATGTTTCAGAAAGTGATCAAAATAAATAAACTGTTGCCCGGCCAAACAATCCTACACACGTCAGTCGGATCCAGACAAACGTGTTGAAAAATCTCACACAGTGTTGAGGAAAGTGATAAAAAAAATTGCAAGATCCACCCCTTTAACCAGATCTGCACCAAAATCTAATGAGTTCTTCCCTGATCCATGTCCAATCCCTGCACCAAGTTTGATGCAAAGCGGCTCAGTGCTTTTTATGTAATCCCACTGAGAAACAAACAAACACAGGTGAAAACATGGCCTCCTTGGCGGAGGTAATAGTGGAAAATTACCTTCACTAAATAGACCACATGGTGAATATAGGATATTGTATTCACACAGGACCATTAACAACATTTCATACTCAGCTCTGCTGCTCTGAGGTTCTACTCACGTTTACTAATTGCCTCCAGTTTTCTGACTTTTTATTTCTGTTTTCAGTCTGTCACAGTCTTGTTTCCTGCAGATGTTTCACACTGAAAGGATTACTGCAGGGGAATACAGAATGCAGTATTTAAGATCAGTCTTTAAGATCAGCGTTGATGGTGCTTTGATGCCGTATCCTGCTTTAATCATATGCCCCACAGTAACTGTCCCTTCTTCTTCTAATGCAGAGCAGCAGCAGGTTACACAGGTACAAACAGAACTGGGTCGCAGCCTGGTAACTTCTATTCCTCGTTACTGAGCAAACACAGTGCTACTGCAGTGTTTCCATGGAGATCAGTGACCGTAAGGTTTGCAGTGCAGATGGCTTTGCAGCATCTATGTTACTGAATAGGAGTTTCACGATCTTCACTATCAATTTGAAGGAAATAACACAAGCTGCCAGTCACAAACTTACTTCTGCTGACCACATGACAAGGGGGAAGTGAGTAGACAAACAGTGAACTACATTGATAACACTATTAAACTGACATCTGGTTTGTACGTACATTGGATATAAAATGTCATCACTACATTTTATCCTTACAGATGTTTGAGTATGACTGCATGAGTTATGGCCAAAAACGTGGACATTCCTGATGTATTGCATTCACAAGAACGTGAGGTTGCCGTGACCTTGAACTTTGACTTTCAACCAGCAAAATCTAATCAGTTGATCCTTGGGTCGATGTAAAGCCATTTTTGAAGAAGTTCCATGAAGGCGTCTCTGAGGTATCATGTCCACAAGAACGGGACGGATAGACAACCTGAAAACAATACGCCTTGTCCACAACATCTGGAATGAAACATTAAGAATTTTCTGTGCTCAGCAGGATGAAATCATTTGTAGGTGTCTTTCAAAACCTTTAAAAATTGGAAGCTGGAAAATGAATCTTTATGATATGGCAATGCAATGGTGAAGACGGGGTTAGATTATTGTAGGTACAGACACTGTTTTACACCGAGAAACACTTTTTCTTTTCAACTATATTCAACCTGGTTTCAATCTAGATGTATTTTCACCTGCTCATCATGAACACATGAAAAGAGCCAAATTCCTGCACATGTACGTCTGATCCCTCTTTATAGTCTGTCTGTCCGTCTGTCTGTCCGTCTGTCTGTCCGTCCATCCGTCTGTCTGTCCGTCTGTCTGTCCGTCCATCCGTCTGTCTGTCCGTCTGTCCATCCGTCTGTCTGTCTGTCCCCTCCGTCCGTCCGTCTGTCTGTCCGTCTGTCCATCCGTCTGTCTGTCTGTCTGTCTGTCTGTTCCCTCCGTCCGTCCGTCTGTCTGTCCGTCCATCCATCCGTCTGTTCTTCTGTCTGTCTGTCCGTCCATCTGACTGTCCATCCATCTGACTGTCCATCCGTCTGTCCATCCGTCTGTCTGTCCGTCCGTCTGTCTGTCTGTCCGTCCGTCTATCTGTCTGTCTGTCCGTCCATCTGTCTGTCTGTCTGTCTGTCTGTCTGTCTGTCCGTCCATCTGTCTGTCTGTCTGTCCGTCTGTCTGTCTGTCTGTCCGTCCATCTGTCTGTCTGTCTGTCTGTCTGTCTGTCTGTCTGTCTGTCTGTCTGTCTGTCTACCAGCTTCCTGTAAATTGCTGAGGAGAACGGCTTTTGCCAAATGCCTGAAATACTAATGCATCTTTTTGTCTGAGTGACCTGCACAATCACACGCTCTGCCCTCCGTCCTCCACACACATTCACTACTGCTGACTAATGTTGATAAGTGGCCCAGCTGACATTGCTTGTTTGGCTCCTGCCTCTAATTAAAAAACATCCGGGTGTCTGGTTTCCCTCCACTTCTTCCCCAACCGGCTGATCCATACGGAATTCCTGCAAGATTAAAAATGTTAAGTGGTTGGCTTGAGGCAGCCGCAAAGAGCCCTCATCACTTCTAGTGGTGTGGTTTCATAAAAGTAATTCAGTTATTGATTCACCAGTCAAAAGTGATATGTGTTGGAGACTTGAGGGCTCTGGCAAGGTTGATCTATAGACGAGGTGAGGAGACACAAGTGGGCGATGCAGAGAGACGCAGATGGGAGAGAGGAAAGAGGGGAAGTTCAAATAATTAAGTCACGGATGTCACGTTGATGACTCGGCGTAGAGGTGACATGACAGTTGCTCTTCTTTCAGGAAAAAAAAAAATGCTGTCAGCTCCTTTAACATGAATATCTGATCATTCCTTCAGATACAGACGGAGGTGACACCGGTGAACAATCTTACCTCGCAGATTTGAGATGTGGCGTGGTGTTTTGAGGTGAAGAAAAATCCCTTTTGCCGTGAACTAACTGCCAAAATGTGAACGTACAGCCTGTAAAGGGTGGTTAAAATCAAGAGAGACCATGTTTGTGGATTCAAAGCTTTATCGATCAAACGTTCATCAAACTTTGATGTAGGCTCTTTTTGAGACTAATGCCAAGTTATGAGCAAGAATGCAATGATAAGCCCGTAATAGTAAAGACCCATGGGTATCCAGGGAGAGCCTTGATGCGAGTGGAGGGGTCAGAGGGGATGTGATGCAAATCAGCAGCTGGGGTGAATATAAAGGAAGAGCTGAGTGCACTGATTTCTGATTTGTTGACAGAAAAACCTTTTTATCAGTAACTTAATACTAAAGTTTAATCTGAGTCTGTAGAGATCAGTACTACACTAGTCTTTTGCCTCTTTTCCCACGTAGCAAACTTTGGGTATCAAATGACAAGGTATTTTTCGATCCTCGATCGTATCAAAACAATTCGGTCAATCCACGAAAGTGTCGAAGTTCGATACCCAGCCGGAAGTATATCAGTTATAGAGTCTCTCACAGCTAAGCCAGCATTTTAGATTTTAGACTAGCCGTCAGTGAAGGTGAAGATTCAGGAGACTGAGGTCACTGCCCCTGCTCTCAGTCCAAGTCTGAGTTAAATCCAAGCTCACCACTCGGAAAAATACATTTTCTTAAAACTGGGCCGGTGGAAAGGTTTGTTCATTTTTTTAATGGGGGTCGTATGGAAACTGAGGAAGAGGCCGCGGTGTTCCCTCTCACTCCAAAAGGGGAAAATCCTTTGGCACTCCTTCCATCAGGCGTGTTCAACAAGGATCTCTGTACGAATGACAAGTTCTTCTCCTCAGAAAAACAGACATGTTAGCACTGACCAGTACTGACCTGCATTCATGTACAGTATTTTCCTCACCTGTCTAGTTGCATTGTACCGACAGGTGAGAATCACAAGAGCAGACAGCAGGCTGGAGTGAGCCGTCATAAATTTCCAATAAAGGTTACAGAACCTTGTGTTGAGCTTTGCATTATTTGGAGGCAAATGACATTCCAGTGCAGGAGCACACACGGCCTTTAAACCAGTGTTAGTACTTCTCTGTATTCCCTCTGAACTTGGTGTATTGGATGGTGTAACTCCAAATGGATGGATGGAAGTCAGTGAACAGTCGGTTAAAAAAATAAATACACAGAAAATATTTACAGGCTGAAATGTCAGAAAGGCTTCCGACTGTGACACCAGCCGCATCCATCGACCCGGTTTCTCAGGGTCGGTATGTCTGCGGCTCCTCTTCCTGATAGGATTGATCCTGTGCTGTGTGTGACTGACATCCAAACGTGAGTCAGGGTTCTGTGTTTGGATTATTGATCATGTATGTCTGATAAAGAATTGCCAGGGTGTTTTGATCTATAGCTCGGGCTCTGCACAGTTGTGTAGAACATCATTTTTTGCTTGTGGAGAATGATTAAGTTTTCCGTCAACGTCAAATGAATGTAAAGTTTCCTCTGGCCTTTGAAACCCTATTTTGCCAATCACAGCACAAAATCCATTGTTTTTCTGGGATGCAGAAACATGTCTGAACAATAAAGAGAATTAATTTAAAGTGCAAAAACACCAAATCTCCTGTCAGTGTTTAAAAGCAGTTTTGTTCGTCTTCATGTTGCAGGGAGACATCATGGTGGGCCACACCGCCTGTGTCTCCTGATGTGCTTCTAGTCATGTGGTGAACAATAAATAATGCACTACACTGCATTCCCAAAATTTCATCTGTCCCCGTCTCCATCATTTCCCATCTTCTTTTTCCCCCTAGATATAAATCTACATGGAGCTGACATTTACAGATTGCAAAAAGGAGATACACCAACAAAGCACCTTTGAACTGAATTGATAAAATACCCTGGGGACCAAATATCCAAACCTTTTCTTAGGTGGAACTCAGAGGAAGGATGTGATAGAAAACTAAAATAATTTTTACTCCTCATAGAACATTTTCATTTCTCAGCAGACACGGTGCACTATGTGCAGCTGGTGTGAAATACAGATTATTTACGGTTTGTTTTGATGACAAATTTTTATATCTTCTGGTTATAGAAGCGGTATACTCCAATTTAATGTAGCAAAAATTGGCCGGTCCAAGCAACGATGAGCCCTGCAGAAGGGAGGGCTCTGAAAAGCAGCCTTTAAGCCTCCCCTAATAACCGATATCCTGCTTACTCTCCTACAGAAAAGACAATCAGTAATTGTGGCCTCTCCACAGACGATCTCTCCTTTACATTTGGCATGGCGCTCTTTCCCTTTGGTGCACACATCAGTACTCAGGCAGCACACTGCGGCTTCAAGCTCCATCTGACACTGTGAAGTCGTGAATTAACTGTTTGCTCTTGTGATTGTTTTGTATAAAGATTGGATTTCCATGTGTAGTGTGATTATAGATCAGGTCTAGGTTCTATATTAATACTGTGAAAGAAAACACAGTACAAGAAAAGAAGTTAAAGGCATAGAGGCAAAAGAAGAGGGTTGCTTTCCTCCTCTGGAGACAGCTCTTGGTGAGTGAAGGAATGAAGTTTGATGGTGAACCTGCAACATTTCTTCTAGACGGGCAAGTAAACAGCTGTGAATGCTAACACAGAGCAAAACTTACCGATAGCTCCTCTACATGCTAAAAGAATCTTGCGGCGTAAACCCTCAAATAGGAAACTTCCTTCACTATGTTTGTCAACATCTTGATACTGTGTAGCTTTTCAAATAAGACATGACACAATTCTTCCATTCACACATGAAACGTTGAGTATATTAGCGGTAAAATGTTCCCTTGCTCAGTTCTAGACACTAAGAGGTTTTACTACAGCATTAAGGGCAGGTCACACCAGCTGTGTATCTACAGCATTAATTAACGTCAGTCTGTTGTTTCATTTCCATTAGCTGTAACTTAATACAGCTCTGACACAATGTAAAGACACTGAACAGTAAACGGCAGAGCTGTTAGCTACAGGGTGAAGTTGAACTGGATTATATGCATGTAGTCTTTTCCTGTCAGTCCCTTGTGTGTGTGAAGGCAATTTGAATCCAGTGTGGAATGATGGACTCCATCACTAATGGTGAAAATAATATAGAGAGGTAATGTAAATGTGTTTAATGAAAACATGTAATTAATGAGATTTAGCCTACAGCATCTATTAGCATCTCTGTTAGGCAATTTCAGCAAGTGCTTTGAGCTCAATGCTCACAGCAGCATGCTAACATGGTAATGCTAAGCTCATATGCTTCTCATGTTCAGCTTCCTCCTAGCATTCATGTTAACATTTGCTAATGAGTACAAATACAAAGTACAACTGAGACTGATGAAAATTTAGTGATGAATAAAAATATTGGACCAACTGAAATGTTACGTCGTGGTGTCACTAGAGTAATGGTAATCCATCCAGAGTTGTTGAGAAATGTCACTCAAAACCACAAATATCATGATGTCATAGAAGAAAAGTCAGGGGATCAGCAAAGTCCTTAGCGTTCACCCAACACAGATATTTCTATCATATTTTATGTCAGTACATCCAACAGGAAAGAGTCAGGAGATCAACAAAGTCAGAGGGATTCATTCTCGGGGGGGCCGTGAACGTTTGCATCAGATTCAGATTCAGATCAGATTCATTTGTCATTTGCACAGGTACAGGGCAGAACAGGTACATTGTAGTTCTTGTGCATCTGTCAGAGTTTACTTTATGAAACAAAAAAACTATATATATATAGAGTTTCATAATAAAGAAATAATAAAATTAGTGCACAAGAAATAATATAATAACTGCTCATAAATAAAGGACTGGGGGGAAAACTCTGTTTGACATAGATAAAGGTAAGCCAGGAGGGAGGGGGGTGAGGTAGTTAAATACACAAACACAGTCTGGAAGGTGTGTGAGTTTTTGTGAGGTGTAGAGTGTCCAGGTTGTGGATGAGGTGGAGGATGTGGTATTTCCGTCCGGCCACAATGACCTTTGCAATCACTCTGGCCTGTGGTGTCACCTGATCATCCAGAGCACAGACTGAGCTGTTGGTCAGAGCCGATGGTTCCCTCCGCAGTCTCGATGACTCGTGGAAGAGATTTCCTCTAAACCTTTGATGAGGTGTCATATTTGATTATGAGATTGTTGTCCTGGGTGGTGCTGATGGTGAGCCCAGCAGAAACCTCATTTCCCATCCTCACCACCTGGGGTCTGTCTGCAAGAAATGCAGAATCCAGTTCCAGGTGTGTGTCGGCAGCGTCAGGGGCCGCCGTGTCCTCGACTCATCTGTTTGGGTTGTAGACAAACTGTAGGGGATCCACCATGACCAGATTGGAGAGCTTCATGGCGGCTGGTGTGAATGCCACCGGTCTAAAGTCGTTCATTGTGGATGTGTTTGGTTTGGATGAGGATCCTTCAGCTGCGACTTCTATTGTCACCTCTGCTGTCAGTGATTTGTCGATCCCTGTTCTGACTGCAGAGCTCATTCAGCTCAATGTTGCTACAACTACACATCAACACTGTTTTCACTTATAGATGCATCAAGCAACGGCAGCTAAGCTACATAACACTGTTTGAAGGTGACATCATCAAATGTGTTGTGTTGTCCGAGCAACAGTCCAAAGCTTTTCAGGTTACTGTCATGTTTGACAAAAAGAGCCGCGAGGAGGAGGAATGGATGTCGGGTCATAAGAGGTATGATGTATTCTTCTTCTGGTATTTCCTGAAAAAGTAGAGAATTTCATGTAGTATTCACGGAGTATTATAGAAGCTGATATCAGTGGAAAAGGTTTGTGAAGAGTCGACAATTAAAACCATCCCTTTCAAAGGCACAGCTTCAATCAATGAGTTCTAATCAAAGCTGCCGGGAAGCCTTCATGTCACCGAGATCCTGCTGCTTTCAGTGCAGCGAGAGAGATTGATCAGCGTGAGCCGGAGCTTGCCTCACCATATCTTTGGACAAATCACAGACTAACAGCACACATGATAATGAACAAAGATGTGAAACAAGAGGAAGAGGAGAAGGAGAAGTGTTGTATCATTAGTGATCAGAGCATGGCTTCAGGACAGTCGGACAGTGGCTGCTTATTAATTGCACAACCCACAACCCCAGGTACATCGTCAGCACCCCCCACACAGCTAATCTGATTCATCCGTCCCTCTGTGTGTGAGATCCTGCTGTTCCTAACTCCATTTCATGCTGGCCCTGCCAAAAGTGTCTCGCCAGCTCTGCCACTGTGTCCCCAACCCCTAATCAAGGCTGGACAATCAAACAATATTTTACCGACTGTTATGAACTCCCTGCTAATACTAGAAAACAATTGGGAGATTTGTGTCTTCGTCATTCAATGTGAGGAACAAGGAATGGTTTGTGTGTGTGTGTGTGTGTGTGTGTGTGTGTGTGTGTGTGTAGCTGTGTCTGTGCTGTTGTGTGCATGACATGAACCATGAGTGGAAACTTGACCAAAACAGAATCGGATATCTGAGACTCATCAGCCGGGCACAGGTCATATATATGATATATATATACCAGCCAATTGATTGGTGTGTGTCTCCAAATAAAGACCCACAGTTCAGCATTGGAATAAAATAACTGGCTAACAACTACTTATCTGTAAAAAAAAAAAAGTTTCTGTGCCAAAATATGTCAGTAAAAATCAACACTAAAGAAAAAAAAACTTGGCAAGCCATGATGTTGATGTTTTGGTGTCGTATTTAAACTCCAAGCTCAAGACAAATTATTGTTTTTTTGTCTGAAGTCTGTACATGACTTCACCATTTGTACCTGAGAGAAAATTCTACATATGAGAAAGTAAGTGAATTAACACTTGAGAAATTCAGACTGTGTCAAATGTTACAGCGGAAATTCTCAGTTGATGTGATCACGCTTATGTTTGCCCTTTGCCTCTTTTGACACCGGCCGGTGATGAATTGTAATGTTCCACTCTTCACACCACACCGCTGGAAACACCTCTGGATGAAGCTGAGAGTTTGGAAAGCAGATAAACACACGGGGGGTGAGCTGACTCTCTAACAGCAGGTGAGTGCCGACCTGCCGATGTACAAATCCTAAAAACATTAACGTGAGCACCAGCCTCACAGACACAGTAACAGGTAGCAAAACGAATTCCCTCTGACTAATGTCAAGTGGATGTATGTAGGTGGGAGGTCACATCTCACAGACTGAATAGATTATTAACCTCCGAACAACCTAACAGCATCTTTTTGGTTTATTCAGCCGTCTGTGGTTGTGTGCGCACTGTCCTGTATGTATGACGCAAAGCCTGTAAGCTCACCGGCTGTGACACTGTCGGGTCAGTGGTCTGCTCAGAGAGAGAAACAAAAAGAGAGGTAGAGCGAGACAAAAAAGACAGAAGAAAACAAGTAAGATGAAGAAGAATTAAGTATGAAAACCTACAAAATGAAAGTTACAAAAGCAAGATATTGCCAAAGAAGACAAATGGGTTTTGATGTGGCGTCTTTGAGACTTGGGAGTTGAGGAGGAACCACAGCAAAAGCACGATCACCCCTAATGTGTCTGTGTGTGAGGCTCCTCCCACAGGTCAGAGGGGCCTGACTTGTAATGCTTACTAAATTTAAACTAGAATTATCGCCGCTGCCAACCAGTTTTTGCAGAACATTATGATGTCACAGTGAAGTTGACCTTTAACCTTTTGGATATAAAATGTCATCACTTCATCATTTTATCCTTATAGACATTTGAGTTAAATTTTGTCATAGTTAGAGTATTAATTTGTGAATTATGGCCAAAACCAGTGTCCACCAAAATCTAATGAGTTCATGTTTGAGTTCAAATGAAAGTTTGTGCCAAATCCAAACAAATTCCTTCATGGCAGTCTTGAGATGTCAAATTCAAGAGGCCAAAACTGTGTTTTGTGAGGTCACAGTGACCTTGACCCTGACCTTGGGTAGGTCTCTGACTGATCGCCGGCGCAGAGGCATAAAAAAATCATCTTATAATAATTTATATTTTCTCTATCTAAAATCTGTATCATGACCATCACTGGCTCCTAAAAGAATGAATACAGCTCTGTCCTAACCGCCCTGACCTTCCCTGTCCCAAGGAGCCGGTAACCCACCTACAAGAGTTTCATTAGTGGCCCTTAAGTCTTCTCGGCTGCAGCCGCGCAGCAGCTGAAGTGTCCCAGTTCTCAGTCCCCTCACATGTGACACAGATCTGATGGATTTTAATCAGTGTGAGAAGCAAAAACCTTCACGGAGATGTTTTTCTTTTCTTTTTTTTTACTCCATCTGGACTACACGGATATATCACACACACACGGTGCCAAATCTGATCCCCAAAGGCAAGTGACCTACATGCAACTTTCATCTGAACACTTCAGTCATAATTTGTAAGCAATACCACGACAATAAGTGATTCTTACATCGTTCACTCAGCAGCTGGCATTCTTTGGGCGGCTTGGCTGAGCCAGCGTTAAGGACGAGGAGACACATCAGTGAAAAGCAAACACATAAAAAGGAGTCATTATTTTTCTGAAAACATCATATACACATTTAGAATATGGGAAAACACATTCTGTTTTCCCCAAAGTCAAATTCAGAAGCTGCCTGTACAAATATCTGCCTGTACTGTAGGTAACTTAACATTCAGGGCAAGTTCCATCATAACACCTCTCCTCCCTGACAGGAATAAAATTCCTGGGGAAACACTGGTGTGTGTGTGTGTGTGTGTGTGTGTGTGTGTGTGTGTGTGTGTGTGTGTGTGTGTGTGTGTGTGTGTGTGTGAAGCAGTGGATGCATCTGTGAGTGGGAGAATTTGTGTGTATGACCATATGTGTCTACAATACAGCCAGAGTACGGCAGTCAGCCAAGCTAAGGCAGCGCTCAGCCCACAGCAGCTGCTTGGCAAACAAGCAAAATGCCACCGTGAAGCAAATAAATAATCCATGCCTTTAATTAGCACCCCCACCACCTCCACCTCCTCCTCTTCCTCCTCCTCCCCCTCCTCCTCTTGATCTCTTCCCTTTTTTGATGTCAAGGGCCGGAGACAGGATTTAGTTTTCAAAGAGAATACGAGAGCTGCCACCTCTGTAGTTCAAGGGTGATCATAACCCAGAGCCCTTAGCCTCTTGTGTTCAAGGGGCTGGAGCATGTTCGCATCCAGCGTGGAAGGAAGAAGTGTCAGGGTTGTCAAGTGTTGCAGAGGCGAGGCAGGAGGGGACAACAAGCCCTGGGAAAAAGACTTCATGAATAATTTCAGCTGACAGCCTTGTGAGGGACGGACGACGGCAGCGGAGTTTTATTGTGACGATGACACTGTAATTCTGATGCTGCTGTGTGTCTGAGAGTGAAAATTCAAGCCAATTTCAAGCTCATCAGTAACAGCGAAAATGAGACGACCTGAAATATTATTGATCGTGAGGGAAGACGGAGCTGCACAAGAAAATATGTACCAGTGGGAGAAGTTTTAACCAGAGAAATATACAGTATCTTCGACAATGCAACACATTACGTGAACCGTCAGAGTAGAGTATGGAGAGAGCGAAATGTCTCGGCTAAAAACGAATTCTGATCAATACCTGGACTCCTGAGGGACTCCTTCACATGTTGTTATGTTGCAGCCTTCAGCTCCACTCAACGCTCCATGATGACGAAGTGAAAAACATAACTTTAGAAACAAAGGGACAAACTGAAACTTCATGTTGACATAAGTATTCAGACACGTTACTCAGTGCTTAACTGAGGAACCTTTTGTGGCGATCACAGCCTCTCGGGTTTGATGTGAGAAGCTTTGAGCTCCTGGATTTGGGGATTTTCTCCGTTCTTCTCTGCAGATCCTCTCAGGCTCTGTCAGGTTGATGGGGACCGTCGGTGGACAGACATGTTCAGACTTGTCCCTGAGAAACTCCCGTGTTGTCTTGGCTGTTTGCTCATTGTTCTGTTGGAACGTCCTTTAGCTGCTTCTTCACAAACTGTCAGTGAGGAGAAGCTTGGTCTGGACTCTCTGACATGAAGCTCAGATCAGTGGAGAGCTGCAGTGATGCTTGTTCTTCTGGAAGTTTCTCCACACAGGATCTCTGCAGCTCAGAGAGACCATCAGAGTCTTGGTCTCCTCTCTTCTCCCTGACGTCTCAGTGAGTCCAGGTCCGGCTCTAGAAGAGAAGAGTCCTGGTTGTTCCAGACGTCTTCATGTCAGAATGATGGAGGCCACTCTTCTTCTCGGGAACTTTCAATGCAGCAGAAATGTTTTTGTGTCGTTCCTCAGATCTGAGCCTCGACACGGCGACAGCGCTTCGCATATTGCCGCTCTATTGAGTTTAACGACCTTGAAATCAGGTTGGATCAAAAGCTCTGACACACTTTTCTCCTTGTCTGTCCTGATGATGTTAATGTGCCCTATAGACACGCCTCTGCCTCCACTCTCAAACCCCTAGGTTCAGTTTATCACTCTGCCATAAGATTCATCCCCGGTGACAGTTTTTCTACCATCGTTGCATCTTGTATGAAAAGGCTGGGTGGGCGTCTCTCACTGTGACACATGACAGACATCAGTTTCCATCTATCATACATCACTCCCTAATGAAACTGGTCCCACAGTCATTATTTGAGCCGCTCAAGTGATCGGCTAATGCTCAAAGTCCCATGTGCAGACACTAATTTTAGGGAAACTGCTTTTAGTTTTTGTGCTGCACAAACTCGAAAAAACATTTTACAACACACAACTTTAAAGTGTTTAAACCATGTTAATATGACATATGTGCTGCTACCTGCTCATTGGAGAAGCCAAAGACAACTTTCCACTGAGGTGGACAATAAAGTCAATCAGTCATATCTATGTGTATTTATTCTGTTTAAAGTGACTGACACCTCAGGTTTTCTTGTCTTCTTCTAAAGCTTGGGTCGGACCAGAAACTGTTAGAATATGTAAAGACCATTCAGACGGTGTTGTTGCAATTGCTGCCTTTCTGTATACACGATATATATGTAAATATCTGTTATATTTATGTAAATGCACGTATAGAAATATTGTTATGCAAATATAAAGAAGAGTCAAAAAATTGCATTAGTACAATGTGTGTGCTCAACAAATACATCAGTGCAAATGTGTGGTGACTGAAGAAAGCAGATATGTCAGATGAAAATGTGAAACTTGTCATGTTGAATTTTAAATATGAGATCATTTAGTTTTAGTTATTATTTACACTGGCCTCTTTATTGGCTGACTTCCATAAGTCAGGCTAATTCTTCCAGGCATGCAACAGTTCATCATCTGATCATCTGAATTTAGCAGACTGTTCCTGTCTGCACTCGTGTGAGATTTTATTCTTCAAATCCATTCATGAATCATCCTATTAACTGTAATTTATTTTTAAAAATGGTATTAAATAGATATACTGTCCCCAGACAGAGAGCAGATTTGTAAGTCTATCTATAAAAAATGTAAAATACAACCCTTTTATGAATAAGTAGGACAAAATCAAGTCAGTGTCACATATCTCAGAGAGATCACTGTCTACATAAGAAATGACAGGGCCTTTTATGGAGCGCTACAGAGGCTTCCACAGATCTGAATCCTTCGCGCTACAGAGATTTAGCTCCTTCCAGTTCAACCACGGGTCTCAAACACATCCACCGTCCGCATCATGGCCCATTTCTCCAGGTCTCTCCATCTGACTGAGTCTGTCGCTGATTTATTATTCCAGCTCACCGGTGTCAACCTGTGGTCGACTGCTCCGTAGGGACCATTTGATGATCGATGGGAGCCCGGAGGTCACACAAGGCTGGGGTGCCAAAGAGGTGCTTGGTATTCAACAGGCTTCCTGAAACCAGCTAGATACCTCTGAAATCGTGTTTAACTCAGAGGAGAGAGGTGTAAAGGTTTTTATTATTTATCAGTTAATTCCTATCAGTCCCACTCGCCATTTTATCCTCGTCTGAAGCAATTTACACATATCCATCGCTTCCTTTATTGCCAATGTGCAAATGGATTATAAGCTAAATTCACTAATGTGAACAAACGACCCAGCACAAAAAAAACATCTTTTCTTTAGAGCTTGGCACTTTGTATTGTGTCTTATCTCCAGTCTGATGTTCCTCATCCATCTCCTATTATCAGTTTATAACTGACATTAGTTTAGGATTATCTTTGTCTCCACCCACTACAGATTCATTCAGTACATAACCCGAGGAAAGTTGAATCAAGTGCGACTGAACTTTTCCAAGAGGCTTCATCAGCTCTGACTGACTGGTGAGGAGATCCAGGTGTTCAGCCTCTGTGGGGTCTTTAAAGGCCACTGATGTCACTTGGTTCGTTAGTGCTCCTGGTTGTGTGACAGCAGTCGTTGTTGGAGTCACCTGAGGTGTGACTGGTTCAGTAGGTGGGGGACAGGTGGTGTCTTAGACCTCCTCGTCTGTTTCTGTAGAGAAACCAACCAGGAGCACTAACGATCAGGTGACACCCATGGCCATGATAACAAAGATCTACAACCAACTCCAGTTGCCCTTGACTCAACCTTTGTTGGATAACCATGATGCTGAAGACTGAGGATCTTCATCAGTACAGTAACGTTACTCAGTAATATAAAAGGTCTGTAGTACGAGCCCCCAGTCTGTCAGTCAGCTGGTCAGCCTCCAGCCACCAGACGCCAAACCTGTTCCCAACTCTGTTTCTGAGTTGTTCAAGCCTTTTCCCAGCAGACACCTGCTCATGGTTCCTGTTGACGCCGTGCCTGATCTCCGGTCGGCAGCTTCTGCTGACACACAACCAGACCTCCCAGACTATCAGTTGGCCATCGTCTCATCCAACGACAACCAGCCAGATTATCAGACTGCAGTCACCAGCCTTTGTTGCATCTGGTTCTCAGCTTCTGTCCGGTCCCCTCGTCACTCGTCACACTTACTCTGGACCCCGGTATCCTGCTCTTCCTCCCTGTGGAGTCCCTGTCAACACACCTGCCTGAGCTGGTCCAAGTCCTTCTGTCTTGATTTTTGTGCAGCTGTTGTCTGAGAACAGGCCTGAACAATTCATGTCTTGTACCTTTAAGTTGTATTGGTTGTTTATCAGCCACATACTCAGGTCAGAGGTAGCAGCTCCGCCCCCCACCCCGCGCTCCCCCCTCAACATGAGGGAGTACACCCGTGTGGAGCCCTGCAGTTTGGAGGATTACACTGATATATGAGGCCAATACAACACTGGCTTCCTGTCCAGAGGTTTCATGCCTCTGTTGTTTATCATCTCAGCAGGTTTGGTTACAGCAGTATTTCCTCCAGACCACGAGGTTACACAGTAAACTAGCTGTGATAAGATCAGTCAGTGCATTAATGAGCTATTTCCAAAAATCTAAATTTCTTACTGTTGACATTTACAACTGTGAATGTAAATTCCAGCAGCAAACCAGTGTGTATCTGATGAATCTGTATCTGAGGTTTGTGAAACGATCAGTCATTGATTTTTAGATTAAACTGATGCTCATGTTGTTAAACTGTCACTCAATAATCCGTCACGTCACTCATCAACCCCCCACCCCCACCCCCACCACCACCACCACCAGCACCAGCACCACCACCACCACCACCAGCACCAGCACCAGCACCACCAGCACCACACCACCACCAGCACCACCAGCACCAGCACCACACCACCACCACCACCACCACCAGCACCAGCACCACCACCACCACCACCACCACCACCACCACCACCACCACCACCAGCACCAGCACCACCACCACCACCACCACCACCACCACCACCACCACCAGCACCAGCACCACCACCACCACCACCACCACCAGCACCACCACCACCACCAGCACCAGCACCACCGGAAGGGCTGAAAGGTAGGTCATTTTCCTTTCCTTTTTATTTCCCTTTTTTTCTTTTTTGCCAGGATCTTTTTTGTTCATCGGTATAACCAGCCACCAATAATTTAAATTTTTATTTTTTTTGTTTGTTTTTTTCATCTTTAAAAGAAGTGAAAATTTTTTTTTTCAATTTCTTTTCTTCAAAAAATCCACTTGCCTCTCGGGGTTTGTTGTACAGATGAAAAAAAAAACTTAGAAAAATCATCCAAAACAAAGAAAGGACTTCTATAGTTTTTGCATGAGAGTGGAATCATTTAAACGCCATCAGAAAATATGGAATGTTTTTGTCTTTTCATCCCTTTTAGCTTGAGTGTGTCTTCCAGTATTACAGCTAATAACAGCTCAAAACCAGTCAGTTACAAACACGACGCCCTTCAGCCCGGACTGCATTTTTGTGCTCACACAAAACTTGTGGACAGACATTCATGCCTCTTCTCTCGCCCTGTCTTTTGTCTTTTTTGTCTTTCAGCTCCTGTTGGCTAGAGTGTCTGTTCCTCCAGTTGTTGCCATGGGAACGGGAACAGATAGAGTGCAGAAAATTAACAAAGCGAGTTGCAGACAGGAGGCACTTGAGCTGCCCACCCACTATCAATAATAAACTGAAAAAAAATTTTACACCGAAGGCTCTAATTAATTAAGTAGCAAATAATTATTTGTCAACATGCAGCCTTTGTCCTGAACTGAAAAATAATGATTGCATTTAAATAGTATGATAATACTATGACAATATAAAACTGATATGGATGCAAACACAATAAGAGAAAAAGAAATGGAGAAGTGGTTTCATCAGAATCTGGTCTTCCTCATTAGTATGCAGATTTATGCAGCTGTGGCTCTTAAATCTAATTAAATAATCCTCTCCATAGGAAGGTCGAGTGGTGCATCTTCTGTCATGTTATTGAATCACGTTCACAAGAATCCGTTCAAGCAGACAGATGCCCCAAAGATGGACTTATACACCACAGGGGCATAAATAAACAAAATAAATAATGTCTTTGAAATTCTTTTATTTCTTTTCATTATTGTAAAACTCAAAATTTATTTGGTCAGTGATGAAAAATGTATTTTTGATATAGATGAAAGAAATCCTCTAATAAAAGAATACACAGCCAAACTGCAACAGTCTTTATTACAGAGACATTACGCTACATTTCAATTAAGTGTTTGACTTAATTACAAATGAGATTTGAGAACAAAGATTTCTTTGTCTGCTTTATTGATGAATGATGATGATGATGGAGGAACTGGAGTGGAGACGCGATGCTGTATTGTTCCATCATCTTCCTGATACAGATGCTGTGATGAGCAGCACGACTGCATTAATATGGCGGCACTGCCTTGACTAGTGTTGTTATTAAGGACTGATCAATACAACAAAGTGAAGCTACAGAGGGGGCTATTTAACAGGCGGCATGATGAGGGAACAAGTCCCTTTAAAACTGTGCTGCATGTCCGCACTAGTTCCAAGCTTCACACTATTAACATGAAGGGAAATAGAAGTTGGGTGATAGTTGGTCCTGACTGAACAGCCACAGCAGAAAACAGGATTTTTTTATGGTAAACTTTGTTACCTCTTTGTTAGTCTCTAAAAACAATTCTGCATTATGAGTTCTATCACTGTAAAATACTGTGATGACATTTTACTGATAATATTTATATATTTTTGTTATAAATGTGTTCAGCAGATATTGCTATCGCTAGCTGGCTAACTGTCGGTATTGCTGTAGAGCATGTCACGACAATGCTAGCTTTGGCTAACGGTTGTGTCTGGATTGTTATTTGTCGGCTCAGTTCCAGTGCGACATCTAGTGGCGGTGACGATCGCTCACAGAACCTTTAAACTTTCTCACGCCTCCAGAACAATGGCTCTGTCTTTGAACTAACGTGCTCATGGGTCATTTAGCTCTTTATATTTCTCGACCTCAACGAGTTCGTCTCTCCTCATCCAACCCACCGCCGTCGGTGTGGGTGTTGCACATAAGAAATAATTGGGGCGGCTGTTTTTACCTTGCTGTCTCGTTGCTGGCTCGCAGCAGTCTGACCCAGCGCTCAGCTCCACCTCAGCTGTGGCTCATTTATATTGGTATGAATAAAGATTATGGTTCATCATGAATTTTGCAACTAGTTTGCAGTGGATCTACTCAATAAACCTCTGAATGGCAAATGTCACTGGCAAGCGTTTTCATGTCCTTCACTCATCTGTTTCACTGAATTAATTCACTCCCATTTCACCAACATAACAGTCCACAGACATATTGTTTTCTTCCTGTTTACTCATCACTAAACCGGCGTTTGTGTGAATGTGTTTCTAATCTGTGACTTTACATTTCTTTTTCTGTGAATTCAACATGTGTACAGCACGTGTATAAATCTCCATAGTGATGAATGAAATGAACCTCTTCGCTGACTCCTTCTGGGCTCTCATTGAACTAACAGGGCTCCATCAGGGATCGTCTGAGTCAGCACAGACAGAGGATGCTGCAGCTCTGTCATGTGAGCAACAGATAGATCTTTATCAGAGAAAATATCAGCGACCGAACCTCCATCTGGTGTCAGAGTCACCGGCCTCGTGCGATGATGCTCCTCTGGTTGCCTGGGAGTGATTCTGCTCTCAGCATCCAGATGCAGCAGCTGTTAAAGAAGGCTTGAACATCCTATCTTCATACTCAGTGTGCTCCGCTTTCTCCTGGTAGCTCTTGATCACATCGTCTGGATTATTAGCTCCTTCATTAGAGGCTAGTACAAGGTGACAGGAAGACCCGCTGCTACCTGAAATCCTGCAGGTGCAGTATGAAGATAGGAAGCCAGTTTTAAGCCTCCTTTAGCAGCTGCTACATCTGGATCATGTGACGAGAAACACCGTAAGGCCTGCTCACGGTAGAGCAGGCGATCATCTTAATATTTCATTTAGCACATGTGGAGAATAATACATTCGCCAACTGGATTTGGATTCTTCATGTGTATTAGGTGGTTGTATACAGAAATGTGATATATGACATATAAGTCACCTATATTATTATCACATATATACGTCCTCTGGACATATGAACATATATGTTTATAACATACATGAAATACCCATAGTAAAATTTGTATATATAGTGAAAATATCTTTACATGGTATAATCATAACCACAACCATGTATGTTAATGATATATAAGTTTATAAAAACAACATACATATAAAAGGTCTATATGCCATTTATTTTAAACATTTCTATCTTCCCATTCTGGGGAAGTGGTCTCAGACTCACTGTACAGAATAATAATAATAATAATAACAATAACTTTGTTCATATAGCACCTTTACAAAGAGAGTTTACAAAGCACTTTGACAATCAAAGCAAACGCAATAATGGCAAGATGCTCTAAAATATAAAATACAAAAACAGAAAGGCCAAACAAAAGCAGGACAAAAATAAGTTAAGTGTTAAGAGGGAAGACATACAGGATACTTTAATATAAATACAGGGCAATTAGCGAGAGTAGATGCAGTATAAAAAGCAACAAAAGCACAATATCAACATTTATTGGCAGGCGCTGGGACAGGGCTTTGATACATATTTATGTAACATATAACAATGAAATCTTACATACATAAACATACATAGTTGTGTGGGCTAGCATGTATATGAATATATGAAATTGTTCCGATTTATAATAGGTTTCATGTATAATTCTATTTTCTCTGTATATATATTTTCATAGATGGAAATTCAATATATGCACATAAAGTATGTTACTTTTGGATTACAGTGGGAATACTTAGAGTTATGATTGTGTGTTTGCTTTAGTTAATATAGTTGGTAAAAAAGTGGCATTTAATAGTTTATTGTTTTTATGAGAAGAAATGATTCATGTCAGATTCAGTACACGGAGTATTCAGAGCGTGTATTTGTACCTGTATGTTGGATGTCCAGTCTGTGAACTTGCTTTGCTTTCTTTGCAATGATGCACATCTGCCTCCAGAAATCATCATTAGACTTTCAGGGAAGAAAAACACTGGATTGGCCAGTTAATATAAATATTGTCTTTACGTCTTCGCCTGAGATCATATGTGTATTTTGTGTGTTAAAACAGAGAAATATTTGCAGACTCTATATTGAAGTACAGTTTGTGGAAGAGATAACCTTTATTTTTCTGTTTAATGATGGTGAACTCAAACTGCTGAGCTTTGCCGCGCAGCCACATTTGCATAACTCAACAAGTTCCTCTGGCGCCACGGCGTTCCAGTGATACAAAGTCAGCTGGGTGCAACGAGGATAAATCCAGGCTGCTGGATGAAATGTGGGGTAAACAGACGGAAGGACAAACAGGAAGAGAGGGCAGAGTGAAGAAGACATGAAAGGCAGGGTTGAATAATGATGCACAACTCGACAGTCTGCTTTCTTCGCTTCAGTAAACGCAACACCGACAGAGCAGCGCTGCGTGTCAGATGATGGTGTGAACACAGTTACTGGTCATTTCATCAAATCCTGGGAATAAGAGATGCTGAATCTGACATATCAAATAAAACAAACAAACCAAACTCAAACAGGAAATAGAGTTACTGGTTTAGAGCATATTAACTGAAAGGGTCAGTTCATCCAAAATACAGAAAACATATTGGTGCTGTACCAGGAGCCTCTTTATTTTTGCACTTCTGTTTTACTTTGAAATATCTTACCTTATGTGTCCACTGCTACATTTACTTCCTGTCTTTATCTAGTTTTCCCTCCTTCCTGATTACCTGGCTCCCCTGTGTGTTTCCCCAAGGCTCTTTGTGACTGTTGCCATGAGATCTTCGTATCATGCAGGAGTAAAACTGTAGGTGGCAGTGATGCAACAACTTAGACACCAACTCCTGTAAAACACCAAAGAAGAAGAAGAAGAAGAAGAAAGCTTCTCTTCATGCTCCTGTTTTGTTCCTTGTTTTTCCTCTGGTTTGGATTACTAACGCTTGGATTTTCCTGCCTGATCTCCAGTTCTTCACCTCTGAAGTAAGTCTTAGTCTTTGGTGTTTTTCTTTTGCATTTGGGTCCAGAAACTTCATCACATTAATTACATTTGGGTTGTTTTCATTTGAGTGCATGCATTTTAATGAACTGCTCTGTCAATGAGGAATTATGCTGTACATTTATTGTGTTTCATAGGTCAATGGTTGAGTGCTAGCTTCATCTAAAGGTCATTTTATTAGGTACACGTGGCTTAAACTAATGTAGTGAATCCTCCTTCATGGAGGTCATAATGTTGACATTGTTTTAGGGAGGTGTTGATTCAACCTTGTGATCATTTTGGAGGCTGTTAAACTACATTGCTTTAGAGATGTTTCTGTATAATGAGTGCATTAGTTTTAGCTAGGTGTACCTAATAAACTGTTAGTTTAGCATAAAGATTGGAAACAAGGGGAAGCTGGCCTGGCTTGACGAGCACCTCTAACTTTTATCTAATTTATTTAACCTGTACATAAATGGGCTCTATCAACAGCAAGCTGCGTTTTGCTGTGAGTTAGGTGCTGGAATTATTTCTTGGCAGGGAGCAGTGACTTCCTGGAGTCTTGTCACCATTAGGTTCCCAGGCAACAAGCCAGACTTGTAACTCTGGCCACAGCCAGGGAAGCTGTTTCGCCCTGTTTTCAGTGCTTTCAATGCTAAGAAAGGACAACCACTTAACACTTAACTTCTTTTTTTGTGTGTGCACAAACGTATCAGTCCTCTCATCTGTCTTTTGGAGAGATAGATGTGCTTCAAATTTAACAAGCATCAACACAGATATGTTCAGCCAACCTCACTCTAAGTAGAGAGCCCCATCATTTCAAATTGTTTTTTTCCAAGTTGTCTTATTTTGCTTATTTCTGCTCTCCACGCTGAAGTCCTTGGTCCCTAATACCATCTCTGAGATGTCTGTCTCCACTCCAACACAATAATGGCGGATGGAAAATGTTTGTGTTGCACTCAGCACTGAAGAATGACATTGAACTCAAAAGCAACATATTTGTTTTTCCAGAAACAGTTTCCATGTTTCTCTTACAAACTCCACAGGCGTGCGTCACTGTGAAAAGGTTTTTATAGGTTCATTTGACAAGGTGGAAAAGGAAATCTCAAAGACACATCTCGAAACATGGACTTATCTAGACCAACAGCTAACACTAGAGGTTAATGAGATTCTTTTTTTTTTATGTGTTTTACTTTGGTAAACTAACTTTTTATGAACCTTGAGGCAGTTTTAAAGAAGTTATACCTCAAAACAAGATTCTGGTTCAGGACAATAAATGAGAAATGCCACAACAGAACCGAGCATTAGGGCAGATTATATCATTGTTATTGATGGTTTTCAGTGATAATGAGCTGACACATGGTGAAATGTGGAGAGGAAAGTGTCGACAGCTGAGGAGCAGAGCAGTAACGTACCAAGCCGGGGTTGCTGCCTCCCACCTGAGCTGCACGGCCGGGGGTGAGAGCTGCTCCTGCCTCTGACTCCCCTTGTTAAAAACACTGGGTTAGATTTCGTGTTGTCAGGTGTAGAACTGTTTGAGTCCTCCATGTTTTGAATTGGAGATTCTTTGGAGTGGAGTAATGGTTGTGCCTCTGAGACCTCATCTAATCTGCCTGCACCTATCGATCCGCATTATACGCTGAAAAACTCCCCTGTAGAACCAAGTTTCTGTTTTTTATATAGACGCTGATTAAATTCTGGGCAAAACAGAGCTTGTATCATAAAAAAGAGATCGATAGCGCTGATTCTTTTCAGATAAGAGCAGCAGATTTAAGTTGTGTTGAACAGATGGAGGACGCAGCAACATTTGGATCTTTTGCAACACAATGGAAAAAGTAGAGAAATGGAGTTGATGCCGGCGCACACGAGTCTTTTCTTTTCATGAGCCGCTGAAGCAAACAGCCAAATGGTTTAGGAGGCTGCGTAGCTCAAGTGGAGGCTGTCTGAGGTTGCTCTCTTCATCAGTTGCCTTTTCTCTCTTAACACTGGCAGCCGAGACTGATACATGATGCCTGGAAGAATAGGGAGCAAAGGGAATTCAGCTGTCACCGAGACCCCAAATATAACCTGAAGAAAGCTCCATTCTCCAATTCTCTGCCTGCCTCTGTCGTTCTGCCCCCCCACCACCACCTCCCACCACCTCCTTATTCTCCGTCGTACAGCCTCTCATCCCCATCCCTCTTGCTCTTTCCTGGTTAGAAACTCACTTGCAAATGCAAAGAAAACCGTCCCCTTTTAAGCGTTTGACAAGATCCCCCCTCTCTCGATGACATGCAGCTGAGATAGTGAAAAGCTCACCTATGCAGCTGCCAGTGTAAAACGCTTCCTTGGATGCTGCTCTCGCATTCTGAGGCTTTTTAATAGGAGCTTGGCTTTCTTCCATCTGCCAACTTTTCTCAAGCAGCAGATCTTGAAGAATAACAAAACACCAAAGAGAAGGACCGGCGGGGATGCTGCTGCTGATTATTTTTGCTTCCCCATCAGACTTCTCATTTTTGTTCTTCAATTCAGGCAGCCGTTTTTTTTCTATTTTGCACATTGTGGCAATTTGTATGGTTGGCTGAACTGAAAAATATTATTATAATCAGATTTAGGTTTTAATGAGGATCACAACCGTTGGCTTGAACTTCCTGTTTTCTCTGCTGCTACGACCTAGTCGCCAAAATAAAAGCCATCGTGTGCACAGCAAATTAGCTGCATGTTCCAACAAGCATGCATTCAATTTGCATATGTTAGCAAACAGGTGTATAATCAGCCCCCCGTGTTGAGCGCTAAGGAGTGTGCTATAGCTGCACTCACAATAATATTCATTGACACTTGTGCTCAGTGCTGCTTGCTATATGGAGAACCGCTAATTACACAGCCGTGAACAGTGGAGCTGGTAAGATTAAAAAAAGGTTAGTGTGATCGAACAGAATTCATATGGGAGCAGCAACATCCATATAAACTAATCCACACTGCTGCAGCAACAGTCAGAGGATTAAAGTATATTGTTATTGTTTATTAAACACCTTCATCTATACATCTCCATCATCTGTAGTGTTTAACCAGTGAACAGTGATGCACATATTCAGATCTGTGGGTTTCACAAGACGTGACAAACATTAAATGTACTGTACACGTCTCACCGTGAATGCAATGCACATTTTAAACATCATGTAACTCATATCCACAGGAAGTAGGGGGGCTGATGGCGCCGCAGCAGCCATTCAACTTAGTGCACATCAGTGTCTGCACACTTCACAGGTGACAACACAACATGAGACATCACATGAGAAACTTTGTGGGAGTTTATTCTAAACAAGGAAAGCTTTATAAGCAAAGGCTCAATGTTCACTAAGGTACAGGGCTTAGAACGTTAGAACATGTTAAAGACATGTCTTAAACTCTGCTGTGATTCACATGTTTTCACACGTTGTTGTTGATGGTTTTCAGTGATAATGAGCTGACACATGGTGAAATGTGGAGAGGAAAGTGTCGACAGCTGAGGAGCAGAGCAGTAACGCACCAAGCTGGGGTTGCTGCCTCCCACCTGAGCTGCACGACCGGGGGTGAGAGCTGCTCCTGCCTCTGACTCCTCTTGTTAAAAACACTCGGTTAGATTTCATGTTGTCAGGTTTACAACTGTTTGAGTCCTCCATGTTTTGAATTGGAGATTCTTTGGAGTGGAGTAATGGTTGTGCCACCATCAGAAGATTTTGTTTTTTGTCAAACAAATAAATAAACAAATAAATAAATAAATAAATAAAGTAAGTAAAATTCGACACATTCAGTCCGTATAGGAATTAATTCCAAAATGCAAATCATTAATTGCTCATCATATCTTTATATATTGGCATGGGAGTGGAAGGAAGGTGGGCTGAGCACTTATCTTACCAGAGGAGGTTAAAAGTGAGATCTCTTCCTTTTAGTTCACACTTTGCTGTGACCTTACAGATGAGCAGCCATCCAGCCGCACGGAGCAGCTACTTAGCCCCTGCACTGTAAAAGCTCAGCTATTCTGCGTTATCACGGCGGCTATAATTGCATGAGCTCACCTCAGTATTCAGTGGTGTGTGTTTTACTGGAATATTAGTGCTGAACCAGGAGTTTGGCTGAACTTCATTTAAACTTGATTTGCATAAAAGCATTTGATTAGAGAAAAAGGGAAGGACCGCCTCGTATCTGTGAGTGAGTGGCCGACCGTTCAGTCGGTCATGACTGACAGCCCCTGCACCGCCTGCACAGATGGGATTAACCCTGGAGAAATACAGTATGTGAACCAGAGGTCATATCAAAAGATCAAATCACAATCTTTTAATGTAGAATTACAATCCACGACCTGAATCATGATTCTCCCCAAAGATTTAGATTTAGTTTCCACTCTGCTTTTATTCTGAAAGTCCTCACCAGAAGTTGTGATTCAGAGTTTCTGCCACTTCAACACTTCTTTCGGGTGTTTGTCTTCTCGCCGCTTCTTTGTCCGCACTGTCATCCAAACCGGTTCATGTGGAGCTACGCCAAGCTCGCCGAGGCTGCAGAGCACAACGAGGACTGATGTCTCCAGCTGCAGTTGGCAGGCTAAGCTAGCTGTTTAACATTTAACATGGTCGGGTTAGCATAGAAACTTTTATTGATACAATCTGTATAAGTCATTTGAAAAGTAGATCATATTAGATCATCCACGATATAAGATCATCAGCTCGCCCACCCCTAATGCGAACAAGTTATTATCTTTTCAACAGGTTTACGCAGGACAGGTACAAACGTGTTCAGTGGCCTGTTGAACGGAAAGTGTTCATTCTGTGAAATGAGGAAGTGAGATTTAACGAGAGTGTTTACACTTTAACAAGTGAAGATTTGGACCCGGGGAAAGATGAGTGGGGTGACAACGATCAGTGTTCATCTTGAACCATGAATGTCCCCGAATAATTCTGTTTTCCATCAGTCCTAATTTCTCTAATTTGTCAGCAGTAAGAGTGGAACATGTTTAAAACAGGAAAACAAGGCAGCGGGGTCAGGCAGGGAAATGAATCCAACAAGGCAGCTGATTGGTCCAAACAGACAGACAAACCACAGAACAGCAGGACGGGATGGAAAGACCCAAAATCAGAGAAACTGTTCCTTGTTACCCTCTTACCCTCAGGAAGCTGGGAGATGTTGAGCAGCCCATCAGTCACACTAATGGGCAGGATTCTCACTGCACATGGAGAAGATGCCGTTTTCACATCTGTCAACTGGTGTTTCAAACATCACTGTTATTTTAGACATTAACTGCCTGAGGCGCTGTAATGTTTCCTGACGCTCCGCTGGTGTTTAATCTTCGGTCATCTCTGAACGCACCACTTCATACGCAAGATAAAGAATGTGCACAGGAGAGAACTCGGTATGTAGCTGTGAGGATCAGCCGATCAGCAGAAAACCAGTCAACAACTATTCTGATAATCAATTAACCGTTTGTTGTTTTATATGTTTTATATCATAAATGTAATATTTTTAGATGTTTTTCTGATATTTTACAGATTAAACAATGAATTGAGAAAATACTTTCCAGATTAATCAATCATCATGAGTTGCACCCTGATACTGTACGTATGGTGTGTGGGCACACTTCTAATATCTGTAGAGGAGGCACAGTGTTTTGTTAGACTGAGAATTACTACATATAATTAGTAAAACTAAATATGTAAAATCATTTTTCTGCTGCCACTGCGTGACAGTATGTGTGGAAAATATGAAGGTAGTTACTTACACAACAGTGACAGATAATCACTTGTCAAAGATGGTTTGTGAGGGAAGAGGCTCCACTCTGTCCGACGTGAGCGTTTAGTTCATACAGAGTGAGACATCTTCTTTGTAGTCGTATCACACAACACTCAATACAACATTTAAGCTTATAGACTTTATTTTAATTCAAATTTATTCAAAAAATTATTTAAATAGAGTAAATTACTGACATACACCATTTTTCACATTAACATACCATTAACCATACATAAACTTTTAACTGTAAGATATGAACTGTGTGCCTGTGTGTGTCATATACACAGCAGGGTTTTGCTGCAAACATGCCGTGTAATGGAAAAACACACACACACACACACACACACAGTTTCGACTAGAGGCTGTCAGCACTGCGTCAGGCGTCAGTTTGCTGTATCCACCTGTGGGTTATAGACGTCACAGTCAGGTTAGCTAAGTGTTTATCATTATGAAGCGACGAGGTCGTACAGACCAATGAGAAGGTGACTGTAAAGAGATTCCTCTGCAGAGGATTTTTTTTCCTGAGTCGCAGCTTTGGAAAGAAGTTGCTGCTTTTCGTTTAATTCTAAAGAAATATGAGCATGATGATTTACAATGATGAGGCTCAGACACCTGAAGAAATATGGTAATGAGTTTTTTCTTGCTGCTGAAAAGAAAAAGAAAAAACGCAGCAGTTTGCAGAATCAAATCCTTTTTGTGTCATACTTGCACACAACAGTAATTACTGGACGCTGCCTGTCCTTCACGGCAGTCAGACACACTTAGTCTGGAGCGGTTTGTTTTAACCTGGAGGAGGCGAGCAGACTCTGACCCGCAGGTCTGCTTAATGTGAAATGGTGGAAATGTAAATGGAAAAACAACCTCACAAACGCACAGATATAAAAGGGCAGACGGAGAAGTGTGTAGTCAGGGAATTAATTTTCTCATTCAAATTCAAGGCTGTTTCAAATCAGTCACAGGCCCCAGTAAAAGACTGGAAATTACAT
Organism: Seriola aureovittata; assembly: GCF_021018895.1. Lineage (NCBI taxonomy): Eukaryota > Metazoa > Chordata > Actinopteri > Carangiformes > Carangidae > Seriola > Seriola aureovittata. The sequence continues at coordinate 2,015,377 of NC_079383.1, read as the reverse complement.
TCTCTGCTTCGGCTTTATCAGGTTTAAACTTCATTCAAAAATGCATTAATTTCATGAAATGAGGAACCCGAGGCTTCAAACTTATTTAGCCTTGGGAGCTGTTGAGAATCACGCATTGTTTATCCTTAACATTGTCCTCTCTGACATGGAGCTGGAGTCGGTCTGTCTGCTCACATAGGAAACCACAGTGTGTTCTCAGTGTGGTTAGTCTGATGGAAGTGGCTGACACTACACTTTCTGACAATCACCAACATTATGTTGATCACCATTTTAAACCGACGCATCATTTTTATTCCTCCACGCCGGCGACAGTCGGAGCCAGACATATTGTTTTCCGGTTGTCCGCCCGTCCCATTCTCGTGGACACGATATCTGAGAAAAGCCTCGAAAGAACTTCTTCAAATTTGGCACAAACATTCACTAAGACTAAGGAATAAAGTAATTAGATTTTGGTGGCCAAAGGTCAAAGGTCGAGTTTGCAGTGACCTCACAAAACACGATTTTGGCCTTGTGAATGCAATATCTGGAAACTCTTCAAGAGAATCAAGTTAAGAGTTCATTCAAGTTAAAAACGTATTTTCTACATCAGTTTCTTAATTTCCTCTCTGCCTCTAAGAAACAACAGAACTGAGTGTCTCTAAACAACTTTAAACTGCTTCTAGTTCTTATTCGACAGTTGAGTTGTGTAAAAATGTCCTGTGTTCCTCTGAACACAACAGACGTCATTACACTTTTATTTAAGTTGTTGATTCTCCTCCTTTCTATTAGAACAACACAAACACATGATGAAGAGTAATCCTGTCATTTTTCTCTCTCTCCCTCCCTCTGCCCTCGCCTTTCTCCACCTACGTAAATGTTAGGTGTGAGATGCCAAGCCCAGCTGACAGATGTGGAAGTGCTAACCATCTCCACTTTCACACCAATCCACTCCCATCCCCCGGGCCCTCGGGTGACACGGCGAGGTATTAGCGGCTGCAGAAGGCCGCCTGCCACAACCACTCAGCCGTCAGCCATTAACGCGGAGATGAAGCTGTGTCCGCGCTGCTCAGCCGGAGAGCAGCTGGTCACTCGTCCAGGTGAGAGATGGTTCAAAGCAGAACCTGGTTTCTGACAGGTACTGGAAACAAAAACGCCAAATGATCTCAAACAAACAAATCCACAAAATCCTGCAGCGCTGCCTCTCTGACAGATTGACACGGCGGCGTTCTTGTTTACTTTCACTGTTTTCTGAGAGGAATATATTGGAGGACTTGTTATTTCTCTGACCTTTAATTGACAACACGATGACACAGACTGGACTGAGGATGAAATTTAAAAATTCCTCTTGAGTTTGGAAATATCGATTTGACTAAGCAGTTAGAAAAACATGACATGAATAATGCGTGTTAATGAACAGACGGTTGTAACACAGGGAATCACAGGTTCATTTTCTCGTCTTTGGCCAAACACAAACGGATGTGCTTTGATTGCATAGTAATTTCTGGAAAGCAGAATGAATGCAGTAATAACGTCTGTTCCAGAATGAGGGTTCTTCACTCACATGAACGCACACGTCGTAGGAGACCGTCTTTAAAAAGCTCGATGGTGGATACACATCAAAGACAGACCTATTCCAGGTCACGGCACAACAAGCCCAGCCTTATTGCTTGATACTGATACTTGAACTTCCCATGACCCAGCTCTGGCATTCCTCTGGTCCAGAGAGAAAGAGCCAATTAAAAACCTGGGTACAAATAGTCACATGGCAGCTATTTACACCAAGCGTCTTGGTTTTTATTCCTCCACGCCGGCGACAGTCAGAGCAGCAGCCATATTGTTTTTAGGGTTGTCCGTCGGTATGTAACCTGTAACTAGTCTGAGTGGCGGAGGGATACGACCACGAGGAGGCGATTCTAGTTTTTTCCATTAAGCGATGCACAGGATGGTGCAGATGTGCCGTTTAATAAAAGCCATATCCCTGATGTGTTCTGAACAATCTGCTGCCATCAGGCGATTCTTAAACACTGCTGCAGTTGTGTGTGAAGTCAAAAGTTAGTGTTCACTTTTTTGTAGACTTCGTTGACTTGTCATCTTAATTATCATATTCAGTTTTCAGCCTTTCTCCTAATAGTATTGTTGGCTACAGACACCTGGGTGCACACGTCATCTGCACCATCATGATTTCCTTTGGCGGGAATAGCACTGTCAAGTGGTCTTAGTCTACAGGGCGTCCTGGGACAGACTCACAGACTGTAAATAAAGATGGACGTCACCCACAGGTTTCTGAGGAGCGGCTCAGAGTGAGCTGCTTCATCGTCGCCATCTTGGCAGTGCCTGACTCCGCCCCTAACTCCTAGCTATTCCAAAAAAGGGCAATGGGCTGTGAACATGTTTATTTCTGCTGTAAAGTTGGACATTTTAACATGGGAGTCTATGGGGACTGACTCACTGTTGGAGCCAGACTCTAGTGGTCGTTAGAGGAACTGCAGCTTCTGGTTCTTCACTGTTGACTGGGGAATACATATGATTAGAAAAACAGATGAATGGGGCTTTTGATGGAAACAGGAAATTAAAAAAGTTATGTTTCAACTGTAATTACTGCAGTTCTTTCTGGATAACTATCATAAGTTATTTTTTAATTTCAGAGTCATGTAAACAGATGAAATGAGTCTCTTGCTTTAATGGCAGTGAGGGGAAATATTATTGTACACATGTAAATATTGCCAACAACACTAAGCTGATGTGTTTTTAAATCTTTATGTTTTTGGAGAATTGGAAGAATGTCATGGTGATATTAAACGGAGTTTAATGGAGTCATGTCTCTGCCCCCTGAGACTCTGCTCTGCGTGTGGACTGTAGTAGGTGAACTGCTGCCAGCTGTAGAGTTAAAGAGAGTTCAGATGAATGAAGTCATTTAAAGCCAGGTGTTTCATTTAGAGTACGAGTCGAAGCGAATGATGACTCACTAAATGAGCTATTTTACTACTTTTTGTCTACAGCAGCATGAGCTCCAATCAGGGCCTGAATTGCTCCCAATGACTGCAACTGTGTCAGAGGAAGGAGCTGAAAGGAGAGAGATGTGCACTGGAGCCTTTTCTCCGAGTGTGGAAATGAAACGGGGAAAAATGTGATAAGAGCAGGCACCTTCACATAGATGTGGCTATTTATAATTATACTGTTACATCCAGTGGAGGAGATGAAAGGACAGTCGCACGAGTTCTTTTCCCATTTCCTTTAGTTGTTTTTTCTTCTTCTGCAATAATAATAATTCAATATTCTTTTCTCATTTCGAGGAGAGTTTGAAATCATCTGTTTACGTTCTTAATCTACTAACAACAACAGTCAGTCAAAGGCAGGTTCAGGATCCAGGCCTGTACCGAGCTCAGGTTCAGAATCAGGTCCAGAATCAGGTCCAGTCCCCGGCGTGTGACACAGGTCAACTAACAGCTCGTCTCTTTTTTAAAAAGGGAATTAACCAGTGACAAACGCAGATTTCCTACAATACTTAAAGTGGCCAGAGAAAATGTACAGCTGAACTGCTTAAGACCGAATCCAAAAATGGACGCTTGATTTTCATTGTTGCATTTCAAGATGAAATTAGTGTCACAGAGCCAGACCTGCAGTGCTGTGTCAGCGCTGGAGAAAAGTCTGGCTGCACCATTATCATCCTGCTACAGGGAAAAAACACTCGTTTGCATTTCTTTAAACCAATCACAATCATCTCTGGCAGCGCTGAGCCCAGGGTGTCTGAGGGGAACTTTGAACGTGGGGATGTGAGCATCAATATAAAAACGGCTCATTCCCTGCAAAGCAAAGGCCACAAACAACAGCAAAGACGCCTGTTGTCGACTGTGTGATTGCACATGATCCAAATCTTCATCACGTCGCCTGCAGCTCGGAGGTTTCGGCCGTTTCCTGAAGCGAAGAGGATTTTGAAAAGGCTAACAGGCGGGGGGGGGGGGGGGGGGGCACAGAGGGAGCAGAATGCTGCCTGGAATAGGCACCTAATGGTTTATACCTACGTTCAGTGAGTCAGACGAAGATGAAATAGACACTGTGCCACTTCCTGCTGATTCCCCTGAGTTCACCGTAATGACAAAATCGTGATTTTACTGCTAAATGTTTTCCTGTAGCGAGTCTACAGAAGACACTCCTAACACGGGACTTTACTGAGCGTCTTGCATGTGAAAACAACTGTTTTACAACTCCAGTGTTGTCATTGCTGTTGTGAACCTGAAAAACAATGAGAACACCAAGATCAGGACCTTTCTTCTGCATCCAGCACTCACAACAATAAGTGCATGTACACACAACAACTTCACATACTTTCATGCTGTATTGATGGATGATGAAAAAGCAGATTTTGTGAACTGAGTTGTTGGTGATGAAACTTTAAGAATGAGTGTATTTCTGTAATTTTTCTGATTGATGTTGTTGTTGTTTTTTCTTCCCAGTCATCTTTGGTTTCCAGTCACCACAAAGTTGCTGTTGTTGTTGTTCAGATAATTTAAAGTGTAAAATGTTTACATCCTGAGAAAGTGTCTCCTACCCGCAGACTTAACTGTGCTGAGGTTACTGTTGTCTCGTAAGGTTGTGAATTAGATTTTATTGGATACACAGTTTATTCTCCTTAGTTTGAAATGACACAAAATATGACAAACAATTTAATTTAATCAACAAGACACTTCTCCCCGCAGTTTCTTTTTTTATTATTATTATTATTAACACTCTTGCTAGAAACTGTCTCGGTCCTCTCTGCCTGAATTCATTCGCTAGTTTTTTTCTTTGTTTTTTAAAGTTATATTTTGGGGCATTTTTTGCTTTTTATTTGATGCCAGCCGGAAGTTGAACCAGGAACTGGCTCCCGTCAGCTCGGGGCCTCTGCGCCCCGACCACTCGACTATCGGTTCACACAATCCACATGTGGCAGTGAGTGACAGGGTTAATTGGACGCTGTTGTACCTGTTTTCATACGTTTACAGACACACAGGAAGGAAACTGAGAAACAGTAGAAGGAAACAAATTAGGTTTTATTTGAAACTATAAAATTTGTAAGTCAGAAGTGCTTTTTTGTAAGAGTCCAGGGAGAACCAGCACGGACAGCATGAAGGGGGACTTACATTCCCTACTTGTGAACTAGCTGGCTCTTCCACTTCCACAGCTTCTGCCCATGTGTAAAACGATGACAGGCATAAGTAGGAACTAACAGGAAATAAATGGGAAGATAGGAGTTAGTATGTGGGATGATATAATGGCAAACAATTATGAGTCTACATGATAAATACAGGCTGTAATTTACAGTGGGTTAGTATGTACAAGCTATCAATGCAAGTCTGCAGTGATTCAGTGTCTGTGCAGACCCTCGTTACAGCATGAAGTGATACAGGCATAAAGTGCAGTGTGGGGTGATTTCTATTTCTTATTTATGAGTGTTATTTGGCAGCTGTGAGACTGGCTCTGCAAGCTCCTGCTCGCCGCTCTGCGTGTCCTTTCGTTGGGGGACAAAGGAGATGAAATGAGGAATGTACCTCACACTCACCCTTCGAATGAAGCTCCACCTGAAAAGCTGGAACGCCGTCACATTGAGTCCCCACCTTTGGGATGAGAGACGGATGAGAGAGAGCAGGGAGAAGAGCGGCCGTCTGAGAGCACACAAACTCAAGGTGATCCAGGTCAAGCGGCTGCCGACTGACGTGACGTCGGATTCATGTATGAAGGTTCCCCAACAAGCTTTGTATCGGCAGTTCTTAGAGACGGGGAGAAAGAGGAAGAATCATGTCCAGGTCAGATGTGCTGGTGTCTCCTTGTGTCGTTGGCCACGGCTGCTCAGCTTCGATATTTTACATCTGCAGATGACCGATGTGTATTTGGAGTAAAGCCTTAGCTGGCTGGTGACAAAGTGCCCTGTTGAAAAATGTTAGTTTCTTCCCTGCTTATAATATTTTTATTGATTTTTGCTGCACTAATTTAAATTATCACGACACTCCGGACCCTCCTCTGTAGAATTTATTACTTTACTGTAATCTATGTTGAATTAATGGGAATTATAAAACTAAATGACAGAGCTGCCAGTGTAGTGGCTCCACACCTCTGACCTGGACTGGAGCTACTCAGCTTTGAGGATGGCGGCACCGGACTAGCCGTCGACTCCGGGCCAGCGGTGGGTAGATGTTGCTCCAGAGACATGGAACCTGTTGCTCACACGGATAGACGGAGTGTAGTATCAAAGCAGTTATTAAGCAATCAATTCTTAATTAATCAGAGAGGGGCAGATCCTGAGAGCTGGACTGTCCTGGGTAAACTGGGAAGTGTGCACTCAGCTTTCTGTTCTCATTTACCAAGAACATGTTTGTGGTTCAAGGCCCGGTGTATCGGTTCTGGTGGACCTGTCATCACTGAGCTCAGTTTAATTTGAAGATATTCATTTTGAATTACAAACTTTATAAACTGTCTGATTAATGTCGTAGTCTTACATGAACTGGGACTGACTCAGAGACTGAGACAAGAGACTAAGTCAGATAAAAACAACATTAACTTGGTGTTAGCTAGGTTAGCTCCTGCGGTCATGCACTTTAACAGGAAGCAGTAACTTGTGCTGCTTCGTTAAAGTTTGATGGGTTTTTGTTTTTTTTTCACCAGCAACAACGACAGACTCACCTGTCGGCCGCTCATTTTGTTTTGGTCTCAAACAGTCAGACAGAACGACTCTGCTCAACCTGGCGGTGCGTTCAGGTCGGCTCGTACCGCCGCCTGCTGGTGTGGAGGGTGATTTACTCACAAGTGGAAACACTGTGCTAAATTCACGTGATACTTTTGCTGTATTTGTTTCGGAGGCAGGACGTATTAGAAATATGTCGTATTTCTTTGACAGTTACATTTTTTTAAAGGTGTTTGTTAGTGAATCATGATGCATTTGCAACATATTTTGTTTACGCTTTGCAGGAAATTGGCTCTTTAAGCTCCGTATGCAGTGGTAGTTAGCTCTGCCATGTTATTGGTGTGTGTGTGTGTGTGTGTGTGTTAGTGAGTGTGAGTGAGAGAGAGAGAGAGAGAATGTGTGTAGGCATCCATTTAATTAGCCATTATAATTGATTGCGAACAGAGGCTGTTACCTCACTGCAGCCTTCCTCTGCTCAGAGGACGTTACACAACATGGACATACTCCAGGTGTGCAGGTGCGCGCACACACACACACACACACACACTGCAAAGAAATAAATGAAATGAAAAGAAATGAAATAACACTGCACCAGCTGACATTAGCCTACACACACACAGAGCAGCAGTTTAAACAACAGTTCACTGGATGGAATTGACGTCTGCAATTATTATAATAATAATGGATCACAAAAAGCTTTTTGTGAGTGTGTTTGTGGTTGTGTGCATGTCCACTTGCAGCTGCTGAAGTTGTTGTGAATTGTTGCCCTGACAACCATAGACCCCATAATCATTTCTTTCTTCCTAACATGAATGAACAGTGTTGGTTTTTCTTTGCCATGCAGATACCGACTGTTTAGCTTTTCTTAGCTGTTGTAGGGATTTAAACTCCTGGTTGCTCCTCACAGAGGAACAACTGGCCCTGCGTCCCCAAACCGCTCAGGTTCCCTCCATGGCCACTTCAGTTTGTTTCAAATGTATTTGGAAAAAATACTAAAAATACAATATTAATCAAAGCGGGTTGGTTCCTTCCTAATTTGAAGTAAAGTAAAAAAAAAAAAAAAGCAAAAAAAAAGCAAATACAAAATAGATGTGTTAAAAAAATAGAAGAAGGTGATAAACAACACCTTTCGCAAAGTGGGCTGGACCTCGTCACATGGTTCACCTCACACAAGCTATGTATTGAATTAGCAGCTAGGCAGTTACCATTACTCCCGCTAGCAGAGCGACAAGACAGTTTTCAGTAACTCACAGACTTGGGTCTTACACATACATACACACACACACACACACACACACACACACACACACACACAGAGAGAGACAAACAGGGGAAAGTTCACGCTGGAGTCTGAACTTACTGAAGTTACTGTGGTGAGAGTAAAGAAAGTGGAGTTCCTGCTGTAAGTCAAGACGAGTCGCACGTCAAGTCAGATGAAATTCTGACGCTCGGCTCCAGTTTTTGCATTTAAATCAGTTAAAGTCGGTGATTCGTGAAACGTTTAGTTTTACTTTCAACATTAATGAGAACTGTCACAGCTGCTTCCACCTGATGATCTGTTACTGCAGCCACCCACTGCTTCAATTATTATTCTTATTCTTATTATCATTATTATTATTATTATTGCCTCTCCAAGGAGTTTGTTTTCACCTGCGTCTGTTTCTTCATCAGCATGAACCGATTTACACCAAACGTTGTGCTCTGTTGTCTTTCTTTCTGCAATCCAAAGTTTAGTATCTGGACGTAGCCCCCCCCCCCCCACACTGAGCCACATGGATGAAATGCACAACGCTGAGTATTGGTTTCACACAGGAAACGAAAGGCAGTCTCCTGTGTTGACCCATCCATCCCAGTCATGTCAACCAAACATTGACACACACTCCTCCCAACAACTGTTGAGATACCAAGTAACTGAAGACGAAACTTTTTCTGTATCGACAGATAAACCCTTGAAACAAGTTGCTTTTTATCCAGACAACACCACGCTCCCCCGTTAACTGGGATCTGTTTACAGGCCAGTCTTGCCAGGTCCAACATGGCGGCAAAGTTGACGTACGATCTGGCAGCAAATGCAGCATCTCGTGTAGAAAGTGACCAATCACAAGCGTGGATATATCAGCCACCGTCCCCGCCCACAGAGTCTCAGAGGTTGACTGTGTGAGCGAGTGTTGAGCTGTTGCAGGCGCAGTAGAGCACGCAGAGCAGAAACGCTCGTCAGGAAGGTTTTCTGCTCTGCGCTCGTGAACGTGCATGGTTTTTAAATTTTCCGATTTTGAGACTAAACGCCGTAGAGTTTGTCACTCGGTTAGGTTTTACTTCATATCCCGACTCTTTCCTTTGTTCCCATCATAAGTAAGATGACCACTAGATGTCGCCAAACAGCAAAACATAACTGGGTCGTGATGAAGAACCACAGACCAACTGTGGGGTTGCTTTTTGATTTAGTTTTTTTTCACAGGACAGTTTCTGAGACGCACAGTAAACGTTTCGTTCTCCTGTTTCCCCTCTAATGTTAATCCTGTCTGAGTGGGGCGCTCCCTCTTTGCTCTCTACAAGAAGCAATCACTGAAATAACAGCCAGGACATAATTACACAAATCATTTGACCATAAAGCTTTTCTCCCCAGAATGTTTTTCAGTCTTTCATGTTGCTATTATTTTACCAAAAACACAATTTAAAGGGTAATTAAACTTTGGATTAGTGTTATAGTTGCTTTGTGGAGCCGTTTCTATTTGAAATTCACCCTGCTGCTCACCCTGGCCCCGCCCGTATTCATCACTCTGACATGAAATAGATAGAAATTTGATCAGAGAACACACTCCACCCGCCCGAGCCTTTATTCCATCACTCAGTCACCGCAGCAAACATTTTTCAGCAGTGTGTAGCGAGCGGAGACGGGCTGAGACATTGGCGTGTAATTACTCTTAAACAAGACAGGAACATGTAACCAGAGCCATCTCACAAGCATTCAACCCCTTTACCAGCTTTTAAAACCAGCTGTGATCAAAGACGCTTTATCCACACTCGCACAAAAATGTGGAATGAGACCCGCTTTCATCTCGGAGCCAGCACTTCAAACAACGCGTAGACAACACCTGCTTCTAGGACAGAAGTGTAACAATTGAGTCATGATTTCTAATTCATTTGATTCAAACGTGCCCCAGCTCGGCTCATTCGCTCTTTGTTGTGTGTTGAGTTTCTCGCGTCTGTTCTGTTAATGTTTGATCTCGATGCTGATTTGTTGATATTTTCATATCCAGATGTAAAGCTGACGTAACACGCCCCACTAACAAATCCTCCATACTTTCACTACAAGTGTGGTGACAGTTATCTGTGTCACCAGATGACCTGCCAGCCAGCAGAGTTACCGCCTCAGACAGTGGCTGCTGCCTCTCTCATGTCTCTGTAGCCACTAGTTATGAGGAGATGGGTCAGTCAATCTCTAAGTCTTTTTCTTTTTAGTTCATTTAGAGCGGCATATATTTCTATTGCATTATTCTAATTCAGAGTGGAGAAGCTGCTGTGTCCAAATCCATGGAGACGCTCCTCGGCTCCTCCTCCTGCAGCCACAGTGGAGGTCAGGTGACCTCCCTCGCTCTAACCCCTGCAGTCAGAAATCAACCCTTTAAAGAAGACAACCTTTACACCAAACATGACTTAACTTCAGTTAATGCCAAGTTCTGTTTTCATAGTATGCAGATAAATACCAATATCTCACGGTTATTTTCTAACTTTTTATTTCACAAGACAGAACATGACATTTCATGAGATACACAGTTTAGTTTTAACTTAAGCAATGCATGCTGGGAAGTCTGTTAATAAGCTCGTTTTGTTTCTTTAAAAACTTTACTTAATGAGTTTCAGCAGTTCACTTTCATTCATTCACCTCGTTGTTTCAGGACAAAAGACTTTACGTCAGTTCTTCTTCTTCTAAGTTGAATTCATTTTAAAATAACAAAACTTCCATATTTACATTAAGTTCATGAGAAAAGTCGAGTTAATTAAACTTAAATCCTGTATGAGTGTTTTTACAGTGTAATATTGCCCAACCGCTGGAAACACAAATTAATGAGCTCAGTAAAGCAGAGGAAATTTGAACATCTGTAAATCCATGACAACTGCATCTGTCGATGAAGATCATGTTGATACCTTCAGAACAGCCGTTAAATAGACTGACTTACTGTAGTTTTTACTGTACCGTAGTCTCACAGTTCTCCTGTTTGACGAAGCCAGGGTGTAGTAAGTATTTCCCTGTAATGATTGAAGGTAAACCCTCATGTCTGGGATGTGAGGTGTGCGTGTGCGGCAGTAATCTACTGTAAAGTCCCAGGACTTGAAGAAGCTGCTGATGTGCTGCATTCAGGGCCACTATAAACAAGGTTATAGCTCTGTAGAGGACGGTGGAGGACATTAGGACTTTTCACACTCAACTTCCTGTGATTAGTGAGTTCAGTGAATGAGGTCTGTGCAGTTTGTCCTTGAACCTCTCACCACGTTATTACTGGCTGATAACGTTTCAGCTGATACACGGGTATTGACCTTCAGTGATGAGACACACGGTGTCATGTACGGACATGATGCAGATTTGCTCATTATATATTTATTGCATAACTGATCGATGCTAAAGCTCTTTATGAGACTATCTGAACCTTCATTGATTTTCACGTGGTGTGTTGATTGGATTCCAAGGCGGGTGGGGGGGGCCGTGGCTCAGGTAAAGCAGGTTGGCTGCTGATCCCTGGGTTGGCGGTTCGATCCCTGGCTCCCCCGGACCCAGGCTGCGTCTGGAAGGGCATCAGGACTAAACACCTATGCTGCCAAATCAAACATGTGGACGGTGATCAGCTGTGGCGAATCCTCACGGAAGCAGCTGGGAGACGCTGATTGGATTCCTCACATGTTCTCATTATTAATTGTGAGGGAAATAATCAATGCTCCTGTAATGAACAGCGACATAAAATATCAAGTTATTGGCAGCTACAGCAAAAGAAAAGACATCAGTGTCACCTTCAGGAGTCGCACTCCGGCTCCACTTCCCTGAGCTCTTTGGCAAACTGAGGCTTTGGATTGCTGCGCTCCACACTGATCCCTCTGAGGATGTGATCGGTGTACAGTACGTCAAAATAGTTGCTCTCTCAATCAGAAGCATCCCGGGTCGCGCCAGAGGCTTCAGTTTTCTCTCACAGCCGCCTAGCTCCATCTATTGACTGTCAACAGGTTGGACTGCGGGTCAGGATCCCAGCAGTGAGAGTCGGAGCAGCAGAGAGGAGGAGACGGAGGAGAGCGAGTTGTTGATGGATGAAGGATGTAGGAAGTCGGTCCTGGAGCGATGCTAATGTGGTTCTACTCTTTGTAAAGTTAAGAAAGTTGATACAGACACTTGAGAAGTGACTGCAGGAGACGGAGGTCGGACATTCTGTGGGAGGAGGGGGATGTTTTCAAAAAACTAATTACAATGAGATTATTTAAATTAGTTTTCACAAAAAACTAAATTGTGACAGTTTTTGTGCAGGATTCAAATGAGAACACGTGTCTTCCCTGAAGAAATAAAGGTTCCTTCAGCAATAACATGTAGTTTAGCAATAGAAATAATTTGGGTCAGTTTCTGTGCCTGTGGAAAATAGTCCCACCTGACCAAAGGTTTGTCAGAATTAGATGTTATTAGTTCTACCTTTAACAACTCTCTTAATTTAACATTTATCTTGTGGGACGTTCAGGGACCTCCAGAGGTGTCCCGACCTGTTGGGACCTGCCAGGCGAGGGCGTTCAGACGGAGAGAGTCTGTGAGATTAAAAAGTTTCTGAGACACTTGATAAAAGACTTTGAGCTGATGCGGAGGGAAACACATGCTGTCGCCTTCACAACCTCTTTGTTGTGCAGCAGTGATGAATCTGTCAGAACCAACGATTTCATCCGTCATGAATCAAACTGTTGCATGTCTGCATGAACATCACAGGTTCCTCAGGGAGAATTAAAACCTCTGTTTGGATAAAATCACATCTCCTGGCTGGATAACTGTCACAAAGGATATCTCAGTTTAATTACATTTAATCTAAAATTAAAACTAAAACAGATTCTTCTGTGACATAACCAAAATTAATTTTCCTTCACCTATTGGGAAATAAGTGACTACAAACAAGCTTAGGATGAATTCTCCATATGTATTTATTGTGTAAAGGAATTTTGAATTTTGATATTTTAAATTCCTTTGGCCTGTGTGAGAAGTTTAAGAGGAAAATATTTTTAGTGGAACTACTAACAAGTCACTTTATGTAAACTCTTATTCTGAAAATGAACTAGTTAGCACGTGTGAAATAAATGCTGTGAAGTAAAAGATGTAGCGGACGTATAAAGAAGCACAAAACGAAAATAACACCATGCACGATTTCCATCTCTGACCGTAAGTACACGGAGAGTGCTGCTGGTCGCTTTCATTCATTGATTGATTGATTTTCCCCAAAGCAGTTTGTTGATGGAGGTGATGGAAAACAACATCTACAGCTTTGTGTCTGTGCAGCCGAAGATAAAAAGTCTGAGCTGGTCTTCTTTTCGTTACTGTCCTGCTCTGAATTTCAGCTTTACCTTTGGAAGATCCCCGTTTGATTTGAGTCGGGCTGCACCAGGTTCACATCAGCTTCTGGACTGTGGAGGATTTTAACCCTCATCACTTTCACTGAATGTAAGAGAGCGATCTGGTTGTTGCCAGTGTGTGCAGGAGGATCGGCATCATTTCTACTTTGTGTGTCTGAGGGTGAAGAACCTGCGACATCACTCTCTCTCTCTCTCTCTCTGTCTCTCTCTCCCTCTCTCTCTCTCTCCCTCTCTCTCCCTCTCTCTCTCTCTCCCTCTCTCTCTCTCTCTCTCTCTCTCTCCCTCTCTCTCTCCCTCTCTCTCTCTCTCTCTCTCTCTCTCTCTCTCCTCTCTCCCTCTCTCTCTCCTCTCTCTCTCTCCTCTCTCTCTCTTCTTCCTCTCTCTCTCTCTCTCCCTCTCTCTCTCTTCTCTCTCTCTCTCTCTCTCCCTCTCTCTCTCTCTCTCTCTCTCTCTCTCTCTCTCTCTCTCTCTCTCTCTCCCTCTCTCTCTCAGAGGAGCAGAGCTTCTCCTCACTGAGTGGAGGAAGCTTCATAAATTTCTCCCACACTGACTTTTCAGTGGTAAGTAAACTTTGAGCTCTGGCTTGATTAAATATTGTCTAGACTTTCACACTCTGAAATCAAGTGGCATTTATCTCTATTTGTTCAGGTTCAAATAACCTCCCTCTCCTCCTGCCCCTCCTCTTCCTCCTCTTCCTCCTCCTCCTCCTCCTCCTCCTCCCCACAGTGGAATATGCAGATGAGTGACTGGCCTGTGAAGAAGTGGCTGTTCATTCCTCTGATTAGCCTGATAAAAATTTAGCAGGGCATCACGTGAACGCACCGTAAAACATTTTATGTGACACTTGCAAGGTGAATTTATAAACACGTATATGAGCAGTTATCGCCGTGGTCAGCGCCAGTACACCTTTTCAATTACAGCTCAGCGTTTAACGATGCCACGGCAGGACTGCTGTAAAGTGCCAAACATAATTGTTAAGTGTGAATTACAAAGTTGTACTGTTGTTGTAAAAGTGAGTGTACGTCCTGCTCGAGGATACAGAACACAGCAATGCAGCAGCTCTCGATAATACTCACCTGAGACTGAAATGCATTTCTAAAAGCGGCTGAATTGATGGTGTTCACTGTGTTTTGGGCTTTTCCACTTAAAGGAAACTCTCTTGGGTTGATCTGCTTTTCTGTAGTCTGCACTAATCTCTTGCCCTCCATTGAACAAAGTGAAAAGAGCAGCTTCTCAACCTTTTCCGACTCGTGACCCACTTGAAAATCTCAAAAATGTACGCGTCCCACATCCGACCCCGTAACAATTCAGAGGTCAAATAGTGTCTTATCAGAGTGTTTTACATTCAGAACTGAAAGCAGAGGATTTACTTGTCGATTCACCGTCTGTCTCTGACTCTTTCCCTTTTTAACTCTTCCTGTTCCTAACCATTTATCCATTCTGATCCTCCAGTTTTTACCATGGATGTGATCAGAGATACGATGAACATTAAAGTTCCTATCATTGGTTTATCATTGTAGTGATTGGCCTTAACACAAGAAAAAAAAACAATGGAAGGAGTTTTAATGTTTTTAAAGAACGTTTTTTAAAACATTTCAAAACATTATTTATTTATTTTTCACCAAATTTTTGTTTTGCAAATGATCTTTATAAAGAACAGTCATATTACATTTCAAGATAATATCCTCATGACAAAATACTACAAACATAATGTAGTATTTATTTATTTAGTACATTATGAAATGTATAAAAATTTTTATTTATGTCTGAATATCATTTATTCTGATCCCTGACTCTGATTTATTTTTATCTATTATTTTAATGGCTCAACTTTCTCTATTTGTGTGTTCCTTTCATTGACTTATGAAGCAGAAACATTTTTAATGTTTTTAAAGATCATTTCATTTAAAAAAAAAATTAAAAACATTTAAGTATATTTTTCATGTAATTGCACCTTTGCAAATGATGGCGGCCCACTTGCAATACCTTCGCGGCCCACCAGTGGGCGCCGGCACACAGGTCGGGAACCGCCGGAGTAGAGGATTGTTAAAACAGTTTAAAAGGCAGTTTATTGTGACCTTGCTGAGGTGATGAGGTGGGGTTTTATACGGCAGAGGCTTGTTGAGTTGATGAGTAGATGAGCTGCAGGTGCACAGGTAGGATGGCAGGAAGAGGAAGTGTGAGGCCACGCCCACAGACAGGGGGACCAACATGAAACACGAGGAAGTAGAAACACATGAAAGAGGGAGAGGCAAAGCTGATAACTTAACGAAGATGTTATAGAGATGAGAAAAGTGTATTTTTTATATTTTACACGTTTTATATCAAAGATGAACAACCCAGTATTAAAATAATAACTACTTCAGAGTTCTTGAGATGTTGTGCAAAGTCTTGAAAGTTGTAAACGACTAAAGAAAGAGAGACTTCAGCCTCTTTAACAAGGGCACAGAGGGAGAGCAGTTAGCAAGCTGAATCAATATTAATGCTTTTCACCGCGGGAGCAGATGGAGGAGAGGAGCTGCAGGAGGAGGAGCGAGAGGAGGGAGGGGGGGGGGGGGAGAGGAGGGAGGGGGGGGGAGGGAGAGGAGGGGGGGGGGGAGCGAGAGGAGGGAGGGAGGGAGGGAGGGAGGGGGGGAGCGAGAGGAGGGAGGGAGGGAGGGAGCGAGAGGAGGGAGGGAGGGAGGGAGGGAGGGAGGGAGGGAGGGGACGGCGATTCATCAGGAGCTGATACTGTTTCCTGGGTTGGATGATTTTTAAGGACTTCCCTCATATTCTGCTTTTTGGGAAAACACAGCAGCTGTCTGCACCATAACCTCCTATCACAGGCCGTGTGTGTGCGTGTGTGTGTGCGTGTGTGTGTGCGTGTGCGTGTGTGTGTGGGCGTCCCCTCACAGTTGTCTCCACTCTAATGAAATCTGCTCACTTCAGCGTTTGTTACTGAGGTAGAAAAGTTGTGCAGAGAAGCTTCTTTGAAGTGGGACTCCCTTTAACTTTCCCTGTAATGTTTTGTAATTACCTTGCGCCAATGAAACGTGTCTCTTAAGTTTCTTTCAGTAAAAATCCATTAGCTCTGCCTTAACAACTCACTTCCCGGCACTTGCTCCTCACCTATAATTTATCGGATGTTATTTCGCATCAGTAGCTCTAAGCTAATGAGCTGCTGCTCTGATTGGCTGGAATCCTGGAGACCACTGTCAGGCCTTTTCCTTTCGCCTCGTCCTACTTCCTGTTAGCCCTTTACTGTGGGATGTTACTCCACATGAAAGAATGAAACTTATAATGAATGTATTGTGTGTATCCAAAGCCTGATGGATCATATTTCTTTGTTCCATTGTCGTGCTGTTAAACCACATCAGTGAACCACATTGTCACGCCGGGTGACGAGATAGCTGTTCACTTCCTGTCTCCTACTCGCCGTCCCTGTTGGTTTCTTTTAACCACAGCCACACTAATCATGGCAACAAAGGTCCTCGAAATCAGTTGTCATTTTAATCCCATGTGTGGTTTTCACCAAACCGCAGTCAAGTTATGTTTGTGTCCAAGACAAACCAAACTTGAACCATAAGCTGTGTCCCAATCCAGGCGCTGCATCCTTCAGAGGACGCAGGCAAGTCTTTGGCCTTCGTAGCCGTCGTAGACAACGATCCAACATGCGACTCCCCCCTTCCTTCCCGTCTCTCTCTGTACTTTAAATTTAACTGAAAATCAGTCAAATAAATAATAATCGTTTCCTCGCTTCTTTCAAGTTACTTTCAGGACACGAGTGGTTGTGAATGAGGCGATACAGTGAGCAAAGACGAATGGAACGCCCCCCAGTAGCTGTTTAACATGCCCTCTTTGACTTGCCCTGGGCACTTGTCCTCCTCGGGGGGGGGGGGATCCCCGCTGCCATCTTAAGTGCCTTTCCATTACTCTGAAAACTCCAGTGAATTTCTGAGAGCCAGGATGTTTTTTTGTGATTCCCCCTGTGGACAATGCACAAAGAGATAAGTGGGAATAAGTAAACAAACAATGTTTCAAGGTTTCAGAATTGAGTGAATAAATTATCTGTAATATCATTATTAATTTTTTCTTAATTCCTGTGAATGTCTACATGTAGGTCACCTGCTGGCATCAGAGCCTCCCTCCAGCCCTGCAGGTGGCATCATGACATGGTGCTGCTACAACCAAGGGGAAAGGGAGGACATGGTAAACAGATCAATGCAGTGCACTAACTCTCTTTTTTTACCTAATGCAGGCCCATGGTCCCATATTTACTTCTTCTCCTTTGTTTTATTTGAAGTGTTGATCCATAAGAAGAACCAAAAACCATCTCGGTTCGAGCCTCTCTTCTGATTGGCTGACTGTTTTCTGAGTGATCCAATAAAAATATAGCAGATTTCAGGTAGAAACACTCAGAAAAACCAAATCCTGCAAGGTTTGGATGGTGGGTCCAGGTGGGCGGGGCTTGGTGACTGCTTTGTTGTGACATCACAAAGTTCCAGAAGTCCTGACGGCTGGTTTTAAGGCTCAGTTTCTGAATACAGGCTGTGTGCATTTCTCTGTGGACTGAGGCTTTGATACTTTCACAGTATTAATGTAGAAGCTAGAGCTGATCTATAATCACACTACACATGGACACAGACCTTTACACTGGAGGAGCTTTAAGATTTAGCTCGATACTTTGTGACTCTTTTAAGACGTCGGCACTGCAGCATCAAACTGTAAACTAAGGTTTAAATCCACAGCGTTTGACATCAGTGTTGGATAAGTCACCCTGCTACGCACATCCACCATCCTGCGCCTATTTCATGTCACGCTATTTCCTACATTGTCAGTGATTGCTGTCATTAACCTGAAACAGAGATTTTTCCTGGCAGACATTTTTACCGTGGCGGGAAAAGCACAGATTGAAATAATAACATAAGTGAAGGCGGCTGAGCCTGTTCAGGATCTTTGTGATGTTCATGCTTTGACATTTGTGTGTTGTTGTTCTTATTGCACCAACCTGATCTGAAGAGGTTCCTCTGTGAGTTTATTTAAGGTAAACACAAGAAACTTGTGCTACAGAAAATGGACCAGACTCAGTGAATAGCTCCCTAAGCTTAACATGTCCTATGATAACTATTAATTTAGCTATACAGACTAATGAGCAGTGATAACTAACATGTCTTTGGGGTCATCAGGTGGGAACCTCCTTTCACCAGTGTTTCGTCTAGTTGGTCCCACAACACCTCCAGGAGGCTAGACAGTGATCACTGGCGTCCCAGAGTCACTCCCCTAATGCCAGCCATCACTGCTCCTCACACCATCACTATTTTCTCCTTTATCTTACCTATGCTACCACAAACAACACCATCATCAACTCTGACAAAACACACTAGCAGATTCAGCAAACAAAAACTCCCCTAAACAGTTCTGTTCTGTTGTGTAGGACTAGATGTTTTTTCTTCCCAGAAAGTGGCGGCCAGTTTAAAAAAAAAAAGCAAATTATCTTATTGTTTGGCAATAATAACTAAGGGTTCGTTTGAGCGGCTTGCCATGATGTTAGCGCGCCGATTTAAGAATTTGTTTTCACATCCATCCCTTCCTCGCCTGTCCACCATGACTCCTCCGTGAGTTGCTCTTCTCTGCAGACCTGCTCCTCATCATTATTCTTCCCCAGTGACCTGCTGCCTCAGCTGCAGCTTATTAAAATTATTAGTCTCTGTCCGTATACATCCAGGGTTTCCCATGGTCATGTTACGTCACCCCAGACTTCAGCTGCTCCTAACCTTTTCTATTTTTTCATCTGACAGTGGACTCAATTCCTACAAACAGTATCAAGTAATAAGCTCAGTTTCCCTCTCTGAGGTAAATTTTTGGAGGCCAAGGTCGCTGAACACACTGCGTATTAAAAGAATCAAAATCAATACAGAGATATCATCTTTTTTAATTCCAAAAATTCTTCCTCTTTGACAAATCCTTGATCCAAAAGTCTCAATCCACTAAAAGTTGTCTCAGAGTTCAATTGAAATCGATGCCGCTCGCATTTCTGTCCATTAAGTTTGAAAGTAGATCAACGAGATGATGAGTTAGTTTAGCATAAAGACGCAGTGGGAAACAGTTGGTTGTGTTTAAAGAAAAACACAGAAATATCTGTGTTGAACTCTCGGAAGAGTTAAAACTGAAGGTTCCACAATAATTTAATCAAGTCTTTAGTCTGTCAGGTGTGGTGTCACTGAAACAAGGTACATCTTTATGTTCACTGCACATTACTCAACTCAGTGTTACCTGCATTTCACTGTCTTTGTTCATTCTTTAACTGTGTTTGTGTTCACCGTACCAAATTTGGTCTCTTGTATATTTTTATTTTTTGTTATTTATTTGGATCCTCTTCAGCTTCCACAGAGGGACGTCTACGGTGCTTTCACACTTACCTCCTTTGATCCTGGACCTTCTGACTTTTCAGTTTGGTCTGAACCAAAAGGTCAGCTGTGAAAGTTTCCTTCAACCAAGGTCCAGACCGAAGGATCAAAATTAGGTCTGACCCAAAGGTCTCGATCCGGATCAAACTGAACCATAGTTCTGTTTGTTTGCAGTGTAAAAAAACACTCAAAGGAACTCAGACCAATTACAGGAAGTTGAGGAAGGCTCATCACCCATTAAACAACAGAAGAAGAACAATAACAAGAACTTTTCCTTGAAACTGCAATACCCTGAGGGGCTGGACACTGAATATAGTGTACAGAGAGAATAACAATAACAAGCTACACCACACTTTTTTATCGTCACTGTGGGATTTTTTTAATTTATTTTTTTATTCAAGGTCTTTTTATTTGCATTTAAAGTTTACAGAAAGCAACTTAACACCAACAGTCGAGTAAAGACAGAGTATCTCTTCCCCCCTTTGAGCTGCAGAGTACAGAGCCACTGCACCATGTTAGTGATCAGAGTCGATCTCCGAACTAATCACATATACATACAGATAAATAAAATCAATGTGACAGTAAATGCAGGCAGAGAAATCGGACAAACAACAACCAGGAAATCAAGTTAAATAAAAAGTACAGTAAATAGAAAGGAAAAAAAAGAAAGTTGAGTCAATAAATAAACAGTACATGTTATGGGGTCAGTCCAACACAACTGCAATAACAGTAGCGTCCAACCTACATAAGCCAGAAAAAGGTCTTTAATCCATTGCCTGAAAGTCGTGGGGGGCGGAGTTTATTCTTCCATTTAAACACTATATGAGTCGTCTGGCTAAAAGAGGCGCAGAGGCTACCACTGAGTGAATATTTTAATTCATGTAATTTCAGGAGATTTGCTTGTTATTTCCCAAACCACGTATGAGTGTGATGCCTTCAGAAGACCAACAGCTCGATGGTAACTGATGATAAACTCTCCCTCTTCATACTCAGTTACACCTGTCAGATCACACGTTGAACTCATTCCCATTAATCTGTTCACAAGGCGGGAAAATGACTCGCGCGGTCAGATGCAGTGTTGTGAATGTTCACACTTGCTTTGTCTCATAGTTCAGTTCACAAAGATTAAAATGAACTCGTTCACATTCGTTTCTTCCACGCCAACACAAACCCATGTGAGTTTGTTTTATGTGTAAATGCTGTTGGTTCCCCCACAGGTTTCTGAAGAGCTGTTTTGAAGCTCAGAGTGAGCTGCCCTACCGTCGCCATCTTGGCAGTGTCTGACTCCACCCCTAACTCCTAGCTAATCCAAAAATGGAAAAAAAGGAGGGGGCGTGTGTGGAGTTGAGACATGGCGGTTTGTTGCAAGCATACGCCCACCCACCTGTCACTCAACAGGTGAGTTATATAAACAGGTGTCATGAAGGAGGAAATTATTTCTAGAGACCAAAACAGTTTTTGTACCAGGCTGTAAATGTTTATTTCTGCTGTAAAGTTGCACATTTTAACATGGGAGTCTATGGGGACTGACTCACTGTTGGAGCCAGACTCTAGTGGTCGTTAGAGGAACTGCAGCTTCTGGTTCTCTCATCTTGGCTTTTTGGCGCATTACCACACCTCCTGGTGTGAGGTAACGACGCTCGTGTTCACGTTCATTCGTTGAAGACGGATACGTTCAGTTCACTGTTCACCAGAAAATGAGCGCCCTGAATGAACGGCTACTCTCCTCCTCACAGTGTGTCATTGTCCCTTCGCTATAATGCAGTTGAACAATGAATGTTAAATAATTTAAACGCTGACGGACAGTAATGTGGAATAATAATTACAACTTCAACCTAGATTCCTCTGTGACTCAGACGTATAGAACAAATGACAGAGACTATTACAGTGATCACTCTGTAATAAAAAACTGTTTTACAGTATTTCAGATTCATGTTGAACACAAACACCAATCTGGATGTGACAGACAGGACCTCACACACACACACACACACACACACACACACACACACACACACACAGTTAGTCACTGCCACGTGTATTTTGTGTAGCATTGTGTGCTTCCTGTGGTAATATAGCAGGTTGCATTGTGGGTACATGCCCTCCACCCATGTCATTTCCACACCAAGCAAATTATTCTAATACGGGAGCGTGAAATTATACCTTTAGGGATAGGCCGCATGTACTCAATCAGCCTTGCTAAGACTGCAGGGAGGCTGGCTGACCGTGTGTGTGTGTGTGTGTGTGTGTGTGTGTGTGTGTGTGTGTGTGTGTCTGTCTATATCCCTCTGGTTTTCAGTTGTAGCTTCCTCATCCATCCACAACAACCATCAAACAAAATACACATCAAGCTGAGATGCTGCTCTTGTTGCATCTAAGCTGTTGATGCTGCTGAGAGGGATGTTTTTGTCTCTTCCTCTAACTCTTTAAAGGCTGCAACAGTTGAAGTGGCGACCCAGTGAATTTGTTCTGAGCTTCCATAAAGTTGTGAGACTCAAAACAAACAAAGTTAATGTAGCAGAGACAGAAATCCTGATTTTAGTCACTAACATGCACCGAACTCCAAACCCATGTTAAATCCCCACATCTTTCAAACGCCACACTCATGAATATGATTAAACACACATTGGTTTAAGAATATAACAGCTAGCTAAGATGAAAGTATAATCCATCCTTTATCTTCCACTTATCCGAGGTCGGGTCGCGTTGGCAGCAGGTGAAAAGATTTCAGGTCTAGACGTTCCTCTTCCAGGAAATATTTTCCAGCTCTTCCTGGAGGATCCTGATGTGTTGCCAGGCCGGATGAGATATCTAATCTCTCCAGTGAGTTCTGGGTCTACCCCCAGGCCTCCTACCAGTTGAACTTGCCTGGAAGGCGCCCAGGAGGCGTCCTGACCAGATGCCCGATCCACCTCAACCGGTTTCTTTTCGACGTGAAGGAGCAGCGTCTCTACTCCGGGCTCCCTCCAGATGTCAGAGCTCCTCACTCTGTCTCTGATGCTGAGCCCAGACACCCTGCAGAGGAAACTTACTTCAGCCGCCTATAGGCTCATCTGTGATCTCATTCTTTCAGTCGCTACCCAGAGCTCATGACCGCAGGTGAGGGTCAGAGCCAAGATGGACTGGTAAATTGAGAGTTTTGCCTTCTGGCTCAGCTCCCTCTTCACCACAGCAGTCCAGTACAACACTCTCTTTACTTCTGACGCCGCAACGATCTGCCTGTCAGTCTCCCGCTACATCCTCCCCTCACTCATGAACAACTTGGGGCAGAATCTCCCATCATCCAACACCCAAACCTGAAGAGAGTAATCCCCCATTTTCCAGCAGAGAAGCATGTATAATATTAAGCAGTTACACAACAGGCGTCCTCCAGGGCAGCGTCCTGAGACCACTGTCCTCCCTGATGACCTACAAATACTACGCAACCCACATGATCAAGTTTGTAGACAACACAACAGCAACATGTCCGGGTGTAGCACCAACAACCCGTCACTCCATGTCGACGAGACGAAAGAGATGACTGTCGACTTCAGGACGAACTGCACGTCAGCAGAAACGCTCCAGAGTCTGTCGGCAGGATCAAGTTTCTGGGTTCCTGCACATAAGGGACGAGCTGGTGTCGTATAGCCAAACCAAGCGGCGGAGAATGGTCTGGCTGAACCATTATCATTCTGCTTCTGGGGAAAAAATGCTCCGGCCTGTTTTGCATTTCTTTAAATCGACCACAATCGTCTTGGGCGGCGGACCCAGCGACAGTGTCCCTGCATAATAGAGTCAGAGGGGAACTTGTTTTAGTGGAGCATTTGCACATGCAGAAGTGAGCACCGTCATTAAAATGGCTGATTCCCCACAAAATAAAACAACACGAAAAACAACTGAGACACGTGTGATGACTGTGTGATTGCACACGATTCAAATCTTCATCGAATCATTTCATTTCCAGCGTGGGGGCTGCAGCTCGGAGGTTCTTGTTGTTGCCGTCTGATAATAGGCGCCCGCTGGCAGGCTTACACCTACAGCCTACATCCAGTGAGTCAGACTGGAGACGACCTGACTTGAACTGTAAATCTCTGTGATCAAGAGAGCTCAGCAGCACCTGCACTTCCTCTCTCTCTCTCCTCTCACAGTCTGACCAGCTGCATGTCTGTCTGGTGGCTGCAGAGAGAACCCCCCCCCCCCCCCCAGGACTTGTTTCTAAAACACTGCCTGAGCAGGATGACCAGCAGAGGCTCCACCCACCCCTCCCCAACAGTGTTTACCCCTCTGCCCTCTGGCAAACGCTGCCACAGCATGGACTGCCAGGCTTTTTCCCACAGGCCATGAGAGTACTCAACTCTCCTTAACATGCACACACACTATAACACACACACACACACGGACTTGACTTGACTTGATTCTTAATGCTGCTGTGGTCTCATTGCTGTTTACATGCTGTGTACAATCTGCTGCTATTATTCTAACACTCACATGCTGCTCTGCTCCTGTTGTTGTTGTTGTTGTTGTTGTTTATTTGCTGTTGTTCATTTTGCCCATCGACGTCGTGGTTATAAAATCGGAGGCTGGTTGCACAAAACACTTTAAGATTTTTCCTTGCACAAAACACCCTTATGATTTCCCTCAAATGTTGACTCCATTATTTTAGGATTTCTCCTTATCTCAGTCTCATACTTCAGGGAGCTCTGACGCTCCGACCATCTGCTGAACACTGTGGTGAGGGTCCGTCCAAACAGCTGGAAGATGAGATAGCTGCGTACGTCTTCAATGTTACCAGCTTCCCAAAAGTGATATCAGACATCACAAGTGCTAATGGCAGCAAATCAATGGTTTCCATGGATACGGCATAATTTCCCCGCTGTAAAATCTCGTTAAAACCTTTTTTTCCAAAACAGAGAAAAACCTTTTTTAAGACATTCTGTGCAACACCTTTAAGTGACTCCCTCAGCTAAGGAGAAATTAAACCTGAAGCGTCGGACTTAAGTGGGAAACTTAAGAAAAGATTATTTTTTGCGACCGGTAGCAGCAGCAGCTTGGAGGCGGCGTGTCGTATTAACGAGCCACGTTTCAGTCACGGTTTCAGACTTGATGATGTAACTTGTTTACAGCTTTTCCACAACAGTTTTCAGCTACGTCACACCAGACGTGCTCCAGCCATATTCTCCAGGTATTGACCTAGTGGTGTTTACATGCTGTTGTTCACTGCACAGCTGTAAAGCATCAGTGTATCGTCGTTGTTTGGTTCATATGTCAGTATATGTGTATATGTTTTGTTCTGCTGTGAACTCCTTGTTGTTTGGTCTTGAATGACAGTAAAGTTAATTTTGACCTTGCAGTTGCATTATGGGAAATGTAGCATGTAGCGCTATTGGAGCTTCATCCATGCTTTGGATTAAATGATCTCATCCTCTGCTGCACACACACATGTAATCCACTTCTTTAAGTCCCCGGCCTTTACTCTTTAACATCCTGATATTGATTTCAACCTTTTCGCTCAGCTGATGCGTGACAAGCGTTTGTGTTTGTGAACCTGAATTCCTCTAAAAAGGTGAAAGGCTTTGTTGAGAAATGTGCTCATCTGTGTCTTTGCTATGCTGCTAATGCCGTGTGGCAGGACAACCTTTCCCTGCCGTCCTCCGCTAATGTGAGAAATGAGCAATCGGGTCTTAATGAACATACTGTACGAACTCTGGGTCGACTTGCCGATAGTTGTAAGAAGGACAAAGACTCGTGGAATCTCTTCCAAATTCTCCCTAAGACGTGGGTTCTGGTTTAGAGTTCCCTGAACACAACACTCTGTATGACACATGAACCCACCACAGCTTTAATCAAAGCACATTACCAGCTCTGTGCACAGATACATTAACAACCCACATCACGTGTCATGGGTAGAAGATATAGGTCACGTTCAATAGATGCTTACTCATGCACATGCCCACCAGCAGAGACATGTGTCTGTTTCTAGCTGAACATCTAACGTCAAGGTGCCTTTGAATGAAGCGTCCATCTGCTCCAGAACATTATGTCTGTTTCCTCTCCACAGACGGGGAGGACTGGGAATCTGCTCCCACACCGGGGAGAGGTGGATACTGCTGTGGCAGCACTGCAGAACGGACGCTGCCCAGATGTGGACTCACAGCAGTGCTGGGCCAATCAGGTAATCATTACCTGTGTTTGGAGGGATTGTAACCCCTCAGACCCTGAATTTCCCCCTAATTTTGCCTTTAACGGTTTTTAATTACTGAATTGTCCGAGAGAGAACATACTAGACTAAGAGCAGAGTGAACGTTACACCTGCCTAACATCAGTGTGTTAGCATGTTGATGTTAGCATTCTGCCTATGTAAATACTCAGTCGAGAGCTTGTTTCCTCCCAGCTGAACATCCATCCTTCACAGAGGCTGCATTAAAGGAAATGTCAACAAATGTCAATGTGACAATTTGTGCTTTTGACTGGGAGTTCAGTGCTGGAACTATTTCTTTAAAAACTAACAGCTAGGAACAATGATTGTGCACAGGATTCTTTTATCACCACAGGGAGGC
Organism: Seriola aureovittata; assembly: GCF_021018895.1. Lineage (NCBI taxonomy): Eukaryota > Metazoa > Chordata > Actinopteri > Carangiformes > Carangidae > Seriola > Seriola aureovittata. Next base: position 1,989,227 of record NC_079383.1, on the reverse strand, counting down.
TGCCAGAGACCTTTACCAACACCTGTGTTAACCTTATCTGGTAAACAGCTCTAGATACTGTGTGCCCCTCGTTTCAAATGAGAGGGACGCTGTGATTTAGATGTGTTTGACAGAGGAATAGTGCTGCATTAAGAAAATACATCCTGCCCCAGAGCGCTGCGTAAGGCCATCTTGTATTGAATTGTGTCCTTTAGTGTTTCGTGCAATGTCAATAGAGAGAGAAGTGCCAGTATGGATCTGTTGTGGCAGGAATGTTTAGACACAAAAATCAGATTGCTTGAGACTCTTCAACCAGCTCTTTAAAAGTCTCCTCACCTTCACAATATCACAGAAATATAGATAAAGGTGCAACGTTTTAACCCCAAAGCAGTTTTTCTGCAAGCTGTAAATGTCATAAATGAGCCCAGGCTGGTCCTGTGGCTTTTAAAGACATAAACACACAATGTCCCAAAGGCTGCCCATCATCCGAAATTGTATACTGTACCTTTTATATTTCTCTCTCCTGTCCTCTCCCTCGTCCCTCTTATTCCCTCATTAGGTTTTCAGCTGTTTCATAATGAAATGAATTACAGTTTCATGAAAGTTTAACTCACACATCACTGTCATTAAGTGAAGCAGTTTGTCTGTGTTAAATAGCACTTAACCTGCCGGCACAAGCACCAGCATCTCCCACCCCCGGTCCAGCTGCTGTCCTCCTCACACTGTAACAGCTCTGTTTGAAAAGAAGCTGGAGGAGAGCAGATTTATTTTAGCTGTGGTTGAAATATTTCTGGCTTCCACACATCTTCTGTCTGTCTGTGTCAGGGTTAGTTTTTATAGGCCGAGGGAACCACCGGCTGAATTTCAGACACTCACTTTCACGTTGAAATCCAGCGCGTCCACTCAGCTGCACACCTGATGCCACCGACTCCTCGTGGCGTCAGGGCGGGACACTCACCGTCATACGGTGTCAGTGATCCACCGGCTGTCGTTTATTTTCAACCCCGCAGTTCCTTTGCTCACACCACTGTGTATGAATCATGTATGAGTAACCGAGTTACCATGGAAACATCTTAATATGAGCAACACCAGGATAAGACTCGCAGCTGGGATATAAATACTGTGTTCACAGGTGCAGATTAAACTCCTGCAGCAGTCAATAAGTTAAAGAGAAGAGGTGACGGCTGAACGGTTACGGAGCAGCAAGTCACTGGTTCGATTCCTGGCCAAATAAATCCGGCCCGTGTCTGGGCCGCATGCTTGTTTTCCTCTGGCTCAGGTTTCACCCGGTTCCACGGCTCGAATCTGGCCCATGTACAGCGTGATTGTTAGATGCTACTTCCACATCTGGACCAATTCTGGGGCACATGCAGAAAATCTGTCATCAGCTGTCAGTCGGTGCCGGAGGATAACAGCTGTCTATCTACTAAAGACAAAATTATCGATGATCTACTCCCTGAAATTAGAGTGAAAGTTCCAAGATCAACGCACAACGATGAGTTCAGGGGCTGAAGTTTAAGACAAAGAATGAAATATGATAAGAGTACGATAATTGTTATAAAATATTACAAAGGGAAGATCAGTCCCTTCAGTGGACGTCGGGTCTTGGACACCACAATGTCCAGAAACTGTTTGCGTCCATCACTCCTTGTTCACCACATGTTCCCTGTGTAGTCACCTGAAGACATTTACAACCGCAGGTACTTCGCATGCAGTGCACCGTAATGATGGAGAGGGGTTTTTTATTATTATTCACTTCCACTCAGTGATATTATATTTCAGCCACAGCCGATCATGTGACTTCCCAGGGACCGTTCAGGTTTTATCTGGTGCACTTTGGCCTGTTCTGTCAGGAAATTGACTGAATTGTTCAATTTGGAAAATAGCAGCACTTTTCTTGGCTGCATGAAGCACAGACCTGTATACTTGTTTCTTTTTTTTTTTTTTTTTTTCAGGCTTTTTGTGCCTTTATTGATAGTGCAGTAGAGAGAGACAGGAAATGGGGAGGCAGAGAGAGGGGGAATGACATGCAGGTAAGGGTTTGTCCGATGCGGGACTCGAACCGGGGGCCATCTGCTCATCCAACTGAGCTACTCGACACCCCTGTATACTTGTTTCTAATAATAGTAATAATAATAACACGCTGTATTGTTCCCAGAAAATATGAAGTGAGAGCATGAAGCACACACTACCAGGAATCAGGACTCTGCTGCATGATTTTAAAGGATGTAGAACCATGTGTAGAAAAATCCATCTGATAGAAACTTAGAACTCAGAACTACAACTATCAACCTCGTGATGCTGCTAAAGTATCAGGGTTCATCGTCCGGGGGCCTTGAATGTCCACAGCCTTCCATCCAATAGCTGTTGAGATATTTGTGATGGAGCAACCAACCAACATACACCATATTGACTCCATTAGGTGAAAATATCTAAATCTTGTGCTCGCAGCTTGTTCGTTTTTTTTCCAGTTTGAATCTAAGGGTTAGTTATGTGGTGATTTCCACTTTGTCACCAAGTGCATTATCTACAAATCCGATCCTTTATGGAAACAGTCATTGCACAAGGTTTAGGCTTAGTGTCCTAATTAGTCATGGATGTGTTTTTGCTTGAACACGAAGTGAAAGTGTGGTATCAGATGATCTATGGCAACAGCAGGTTTCCATCTCATTTTAAGACCAGCATGTCCATGGCCGCTCAGATGGGCGAAAGTGTATTTGCTATTTAAATAACGTGGGCGCAAAGACACCTACACCCGGCGTCAAGTGCAATGTAAGTTAGAATTTATTAAACGATGCAGGTTTCAGACTTTTGAGGAAAATTGAAAATGGCTTATAAAGGAAACCTCTGTTTGTTTTGTCTCTCACAGGAAAACTCCACACAGTGAACCTTTAAAGGTGCAGGATTGATTGTTACAGTAAATGATCGGTGTGCGTCTCTCTGGATGTCGTCATATAACTGAAGGCAACGGGCTCAAGAGATGCTCAAACATTCAAGCTGGACCGATGCACTGGATTAAAAAAGATCAGCTGTAAGTGAGATGAAAATAAATAAGAATTCAGAAGCAGGTTGTTCATTAAATCAGCCAAAGCGTGCGAGAAGCGTCTGAGAGGAGGCAGCTGATAGAAGAACCGAATCAAAGAGAATGCATCTGTGATCAGAGATAAAATCCTTCATATTAACAGATGAGTGACAAGCTCAGGGTAAACACCAGATCAAGGCAATATTCAAAGGCAGCGCTGTTTAAGGAGTTGTTAATATGAATATATAAAAAAAATTCACACGCATAGTAACTTGTTTGACAACAACATACGGAATTAAATAAAAGAGTTCAGAAAACTGTCAGTAGATGTTGGGGGGGGGCACAACAAGTCAAATAAGTTTGATTCAGAACTCAAACACATCAGAGCTACTGAGTAAGGATGATGCATTTTAAAAACCACGGATTCTCATTTAAAAGCTGGTGCTCAAATAAATAACATATAATAATGGTCAGGTGAGAGGTCAAAACAAGAATTCAAAGACAGGATAATCTAAGAGATCAGCTCACATTGTAAACTCAGCTTTAATTCCACCAGGACAACAGAGTCATGAATTTCTGTCTTTCTTCATTCACCTATTATTTACATTTCCCATTTTTCCTGTAGCAACTGAAACTCAACACTTCCTGTTTTTATTTTCACATAAAAGATAAAAAATAAAATGAAAAGTGATAAGACTGGAATTGAAAACTATTTTCTTCTGTTACAGGAGAGAAACTGCGAGCAGCAGAGTGGTGAGTGTGACATGACTTTGACATGTTGTTTCACTGATAGAATTAATGCTGTGGTAATAGACATTATTCTGAATTTGTCAGGACGACATGGAGGAAGTTTTGAGCTTGTTTCACTGAGGAAGACGAAGAAAGTCTGGCTTGAATATAAACCATGGGGATAAATAAATAAAATAAAGACATTAATCACTTGCTTTAAGAGCATATGTTTACATTTCCCTTCAATTCAACCTCTTGCTGTTTGAAAAATAATTATAGCAAAAGCAGAAGAGGCATGACATTGTCATGGCACTTCAAAACCTGGGTACCCGAGGCTAAAGGCACCCTGTGGAGTTTCAATGCTAAGAAAATGTTACTGTTGACATCCAGTGTCTCAAAAATCCTTGAAAATCCTCAGAAACACAGATTCATGGTTTTATACGTCACACACCTGAGGAACCAATCCTGTCAGAGAGAGTTAGCATTAGCACAACCACTAACACTGTATCAGCCACTGCCAGCTACAAGTTAACAAACAACATCATCAAATAAAACTGCTAACTGTGATAACGGTTCTGACCCGTCTGCTAGACTCTGGTTCTGGTCTCAGACTCCTCCTCTGAGTCTGGGTCTGACTGAGGCTCAAACATGAGGCTGAGTCTCTCTGATGTTTCCTCCTCTCACCATCTTGATGCTCTCTGCTCTTTCCCCTGTCCACCTGGAGCCAGCAGGTGGTGGGCGGGGCTCAAGGCCTGATCCAGGTTTCTCAATCAGGAAGTTGTGAACACAATATGATTTTTACAGAGTTTAAAACGTGTCTGGAGAGGAAGTTTCAATGCAGCAGGAAGTTTCAATGCAGCAGTGTTTACATGTCAGTATTCTTCTTCTTTGCTGGCACATGTCTGTGTTTCCTGGCGTGTTACCGCCACCTGTTGCTCAGTGGAATAATGTAAAATGTGCATCACGTCACAGAGACCCACCCGGGGTTGTAGCATTAGTCGTGGTAAAACAGTCCACAGGTTCGCCTTCAGGTGCTTTGAGACAGCAAGCAGTCACCACTGAATTTAGAAACAGCAGCAGCTACATCAGAGTCCTGCACAAACCCACACCCGCCCCAAAAACTGCAGAGCTCCGTCCTGGGACTGACCCATTACCCGCAATTATCTCTAAATCATATCAGGCCCTGACCCATTAACATAAAACCCTTGACCCGTACCTGTAATGTTAATTAAACACATAGCCTGCACACTCACTCACTCACTTCAGCTTGCATGATGGCCGGTCTGAGGTTATCTGCCCGTGTTCCTAATGCACTGTCCCATTAAACTGTCCAGACTTCTCGCTCACTCCGCTCCCACATGTTGTTGATGGAAGACAAAGCGACACAAAGATAATGATTCTGCTGCGATCATCTGTTCACACTTAGTGACTCCACGTTGTTGTCAGTCAGCTGCAGTTTTAATCTGGATGATGATGAATTGAAGGGTGAAATGTTTTTTTTTTAAACTGCGCCTTCATTTTTATTTCTGTTTTCTTTTTTTGTTTTCATGCTCATGTTTATTTAATCCACCGCCCACATGTTCTTCATTTTCAACCTGACCAGGTGCAATCTAATCTCATCAACGTGGGTTTAATAACATACATTATCTAATAGGTTGTAGTTAAAACAATATGTGACAATAGTACAACAGGTTTAACGAAGACCAGCTAATCAAGACTCAACGTGTGTGTAATTCAGGGAACTAAGATGCCAAACCTCTGTGGCCGAGCCCTCGTCATGTTTGCGTTGGTTACAGTAAAGCTGCTCACTGTTTGAAAGCGCCATCAGTGTGATGGATGGTGAGGGAACAGTGTGTGTGACCTTTAACCTTTTTCCATATGGCAGTGACACCAATGCAGAGGCATGAACACTCGGCATGAAACCTTTTCCATACAGTAGACAGCACAGTGAATGATGATGATGATCCAACATATCCTGAGTTTTACTCTGATCAGGCTGCAAATATGCTGAATCCTATGTAACGCAACTCTACAGCAATCTTCCTTAGACCCTGCCTGACTGGTGCCATGCCTTTCAGACTCAACACAAGTGAATAAAACCCTGATAATATCTAGTTTCTCACTTGAGACAAAGACATTAAATAACGTTTTTCACAAGCTGAGTATAATAGCTGATGACAAGTAAACTGATCTTGGATTGAACCACTTCAGTTTGAAGCAGCAGCAATGAAAAATGTTCAGCTTAAAAGAACGAATGGACAAAACTCTAAATCACAGATTTGGATTTACAAGCTGATGCACACAGATACTGAAAGCTAAAGACTATGGAACATTTAATAACTGGAGCATTTACCTGGCTCTGAGGCTCCATTTTAAGACCATACATGACCGTAAACAAGCCTAGGTCACAACCATGTTAACCAGCAGTTACTTCCAAGCTATTTCCAAGCTGCTGCTAAAATCCTGATCCTGTAATTTTGGCGATTTTTACTTTTGAAGTGATCACCCAGAGAGAGTTAGAAACTCATTCACATTAGCTGCAATGCAGTCAACAGAGAGAGGTGTGTCTGCAGAGGGAGAGCCTCACCTTGTGCTCCCAGGGAAATACTGGCTACTCTCTTCTATGGTTTGTCTGAGGTTTGTCCAAAACTTTGCTAGATGTGTCGCTAGGTATTGTTTTGAAAAAAGAGTTGCTAGAGAGGTCTGAGGTCAGTTAAACTGGCAACAAAGACGCTAAATTGGCAACACTGCTTGTTCGCAAAAACCCAACACTCGACTGGCCAGTGGTGTCAGTGGTGTCAGTCATGTGGCATTTGGCTGACCAATGGTGTAACTTGATCACTCGGTCAGTCAGTCAGCGACAGACCCGTTTATAGGGCTGGCCCCGCTGTTACGGCCCAGCCAGAAAAGGTCATTAAAGACTGGAGACCATGGTCCATGTCCTGTCAATGTTGGTTTTAATTTTAATGATTAAGACAATCTTTCCCGAACCATAATAAATTAGCTTTAGTCACCTGAACTTAAACGCAATACTGAATAGATGACAGTTAGTTTCTCTTTGCCTTTCTCCTCCCTCATGGTTTGGTGGTACAATGTCTGTTACAACAATCTAACACTGGGAACCATCTGTTTCCAGCAGGCACATTTAGGAATTTATAGTGAGACCATACCTGTAAGCACATCATTATTTTGACATTCTTCTTCCTAGTAAGCAACACACATTGGCTCCAGTATCACATGATACAAAACAGCATGTGAGGTATACACTTTGAGTTTCAAGTGTCCTCTGTGAAAGAGCAAAGGCTTAAGGGTGTTTGATAAGCGACCGAATCGCTGGGGCTCAGAGGAGGGGGGCATTATGGACTATAACCACTGGATTCTTCCTTTATTGAATCAGTCTTCAGTACCACAAAGAGGTCACTGCTGTCCATTTCAAAGGTGAGCAGAAAGACGTATGGGGGCGGGAAGCATGAGTCATCATGGGAATGTTGATGTTGTTCCATGGCTCCATGAAAACTGCACAGGGGAATTGTAGATAGTCAGGTTTCCAATTTTTCAGACTGGAAGGATTCAGTGGAGCTGAACCAATATGTTTTTTTCCAAAACTGTAAGAATTATTGGAAACTTTACCAAGTAATGCATAAAAATATCAGTATTGATCCTATCCTATTGATACAGTGAGTCAGTCCCCATAGACTCACATGTTAAAATGTCCAACTTTACAGCAGAAATTAACATGTTTACAGCCTGGTACAAAAACTGTTTTGGTCTCTAGAGCTAATTTCCTCCTTCATGACACCTGTTTACATTTCATTAAGGACTAAAGTTATGGAGAAATGAGGGCGTGGGTGTTGTCACAGTTAGCTAATTGTCTGCTCGGCTTCACCTCAGCTAATTTGAGTCACTGAATGTGACCTCAGCCATGTTTGTGGTGTTGGGGGCAAATTATATGAGTTGTTAGTTAATTGACTAACAGAACGTGAGGAAGTCTGTGCTCCTGTAGTTTGAGGTGAGTGAAATTCACTAGTTAGCAGGTAATAAATAAAGTATCCTTGGGTTAGCCTTTGTGCTCAGGAGCGTATGCTTGCCACAGGTATTAAACTATCATGCATCAAAGTCTCGACTCCACACACGCCCCTCCTATTTTGCCCATTTTTGAATCATCTGGGAGTTAGGGGTGGAGTCAGACGCTGCCAAGATGGTGACGGTGGAGCAGCTTACTCTGAGCTTCAGAAACTTCAGAAGCTCTTCACAAACCCGTGGGTGACGTCACAGAGGCTACGTCCATCTTTATATACAGTTTATTAGGCTGCAACCTTGTCAAGAGTGCTGGACAAACCAGAGACAAATCGGTCTTTGTCTTAAGTCCTGTCCTCAAGGGGCCACAAATCCACTGAGTCATATCTCTTGTTTGGATTGTAAGACTCGCTCGAACACCAGAGGGACAAACTAGAGACAGAGCGGATCCAGTAGGTCTGTCAGAGCCATGCATTGGTGTCAGCAAGGATTATTTTTGAATAGTTTGAGTTATGGCAAAGAAATTATCAGCTATTTAAATCAACATTCCTGCCCTGTAAAACACTGTGTCAGAGAATGAAGGGACTGTTCCACTGACATGACGGATCAGAAGCCACTGTCTGAGTAACGGTCAAATTATATTAGAATTTGTCAGACAGAATCTGAATATGACATCTAAACAGAAATGACCGACTTCATTGAAATAAAATCCTCCATTAGAAACTCTGGAAGTTATAAAACTCATTCAAAGCCAATTCATGGACCTTCACTACCCCTGTTGACAACTCAGTGGTTGAACACAAATCCTCTGTGGAGACCTGTTCTCAGTCAAAGGAGGAAAACTGGGACAGAAATCAAAGCATATATTGTTGGCAAATACAATAGAATTTTATCTATAGGATCTTCAAGTTAAGATTAAAAAAATGTGGATGAAACGTTAACGACCTCTTCAGGGAAATCAGGCTGCCACTCTCTATAAATTTATTGGTACAGGTTGGTTAGTGAAGCCCAGTTTGGAAAAACTTCAGTGCGAGTTTTACAGCATCAGAAAATATCTTTTTGTTTCTGATACAGACACTGTTGGATCCACACACTGACCAGAAGTAGGAAGCTAGAGCTGTATTTGACAGGCTAATATTTGGACATTTTCAATATGTCAAGATGCTTTTCAGTATTCTGGTATAACCCACAGGAAATTAAATCTTTATAGGAAAGAGATAGTCACAGTATGAAACAAGTGATACTTGTACAAAAAGGTCAAGCATGTTATTGCTCGTGGACTGGCTCTAGTATCCAGATCTGCTGAGCACCAGCTCTTTGAAATACCAATCAGAGGCTGTCGTGCATTTTATCAGTGAAATCATTTTTAATTATTAGCAATGGTCTTGGTGTAATGAATCCTACAGGACAACATTTTGTACAATGTTTCTGGACTCATATATCTTTGCACTCCAACTGCAGATATTTCAGATTAATACACAGGAAATACTAAGAGTTATGATGGTTGAATTCTGTTTCCGTGACTCTGAAGTGTGTGTTATATCAGGGCCTTGAATCTTGTTCTCTTAGTCTGGAATCATCCTTCAGCACAGTCGGACTGACAAACAACAGATGTAACAAACACATGCAGTAACACACACTTTATATTTCACATGTACGTCAGTGATGCTGCCATTTAACCAGACTGTGTTTTACCTGCTTAGCAGAGGTGTGAGTGATGAATAATGCAGGGTGCACAGAGGATACACAACGGCCAAAAACTCACACAGCTGTTGTGTTCACTGTCACTGATTGACCTGAAAACATGAGTCAGCAGGAGTTCAGTGAAGGTTCAGTACACTTTGCAGTTGGTTTAACTCTGAATGTTGAGGGCAGAAAGTTAACCTCTGCTGGGAGTGCCTCTAGGTGAGTATGACGTAAACATGCTCTCAAGTAACAACTCAGTGCTTTACTTTGACCACTTTACTTAAAAGGGTCAGAAAGAATTACTTATTGATTATGTGCAATTTAATTCTCATTTGAGAGGAATTTATTAAAGCAGTATAAACTACAGTTTTTACCGCTTAGGGAAATGGAGCAAGCTGTAAACACAACACTGACATTATATCACCTTATAAAGTTGATATTAAAAATGTATTAAAGCTCCATATAGTCCATAGGTAGATGTCTATGTGTGGTGTGATTATAGATCAGCTCTAGCTTCTATATTAATACTGTGAAAGTATCAAAGCCTCAGTCCACAGAGAAATGCACACAGCCTGTATTCAGAAACTGAGCCTTAAAACCAGCCGTCAGGACTTCTGGAACTTTGTGATGTCACAACAAAGCAGTCACCAAGCCCCGCCCACCTGGACCCACCATCCAAACCTTTACAGGATTTGGTTTCTCTGAGTGTTTTTACCTGAAATCTTCTATATTTTTATTGGATCACTCAGAAAACAGTCAGCCAATCAGAAGAGAGGCTCAGAGCCTCCTCTCTTCTGATTGGCTCACCGACCTGTTGTTACTAGAGCTGCAGAGAGAAGCCTGAGAGAGGAGATGTAAAACTACACTGAGATGGTGTGAAATATGGACCTTTAACAAACAGTTGCCTATTTATACATCCAGCAGACACAGAGTGACACTGACCTGACATTAACATGCTTCTCACTTAATCCAATCACAAGTGGACGGCTCTAAGCATCAGTTCACGCCTGGTATTAAAATGCGTCTCAAGTGACCACTAGGATTTAGAGATTGGGTCTCACCTCCCCGCTCTATATGAGAATGCGTGAGAGTGAGTGAACACAGTAAAGCTGCAGGCCGTAAAACCTAAATAATGATGCGTTTTGTACTCAAACCATGCGCTCACCCTCGGAAATGTTCTACTATTGTCTCATATACCTTCATACTAATTCACACAGAGCAGATGCTGTCATTACACCCCCTGTGAATATGGCAGGTCAGTGGATAGGTGAGCCACAGATTAATGGGTAGTTTTATCTCCTCAGTAGATTCATCTAATTTTTCAATTCACACATTTCAGAGCAGTGACTACCCTATAATTGTTTATACTATGCAGTATCTAATGATGTGACGCTGCTGAAATGATAATGAGGAAGTTAATCCAGATTTAAGGCACCGCATGGAGCAGAGACCCATTCATCTTGCCTTTAGGCCACCACTGCCCCTCCTTCATTAACTGGAGTAAATTGGGTTTTTGGGGTTTGAAAATGCAGCAATTGGACAAAAACGGTAAAGCTGTGGGTTTATAGCCACTTTAAAGCTGGACACAGACGTTTTTTATATTATTATTTTTTGTTTAATGAGTTTTAGTCCAGTAATACAGGATAAAAACTAAGAGCTATTTGTAAATTTTGCTATTGCTACATAGCTAAAATTATCATTAACAGCTATTCACCTGCTCAGCGTCAAATGTCGTTCCTTTACCCACTCATCTTTTCTTCTGAAGTTACCATGCTAACCAGCTAGCCCTGGCCTGTCTTGTCACTTTCCGATAGCAAGTCCCTGTAGTCTCCATTCTGTCCTGAAGACGTAGCGCTGCTCATATTTTGTTTTAATATGTTTTCAGTCATGCTAGCTGCTTGGCTAACAGACGTTCATGGCTAACAGAAGTTCATGGCTAACAGAAGTTCATGGCTAACAGACGTTCTTCGGTAACAGACATTCGTGGCTAACAGACATTCATGGCTAACAGACATTCATGGCTAACAGACATTCATGGCTAACAGACGTTCATGGGTAACAGATGTTTGTGGCTAACAGACATTCATGGCTAACAGACGTTCATGGGTAACAGATGTTTGTGGCTAACAGACATTCGTGGCTAACAGACGTTCATGGGTAACAGATGTTTGTGGCTAACAGACATTCGTGGCTAACAGACATTCTTGGCTAACAGAAGTTCATGGCTAACAGAAGTTCATGGCTAACAGACATTCATGGGTAACAGACATTCATGGGTAACAGATGTTTGTGGCTAACAGACATTCGTGGCTAACAGACATTCGTGGCTAACAGACGTTCATGGGTAACAGATGTTTGTGGCTAACAGACATTCGTGGCTAACAGACATTCTTGGCTAACAGAAGTTCATGGCTAACAGAAGTTCATGGCTAACAGACATTCATGGGTAACAGACATTCATGGGTAACAGATGTTTGTGGCTAACAGACATTCTTGGCTAACAGACGTTCATGGGTAACAGACGTTTGTGGCTAACAGACATTCATAGCCCCAAACGAATGAAGCCTTCTAACTTTGGTCGTCCAACTTTTTCTGCAGTAGGTTGACACATTTGGCTTTGATATAGCTCAGTATGATATTTTTTAAGATACGCTTAGTACCCAGAGGATGAACCCTGGTGACTTTGGAGACCCCTGAACTTTTACCATATCACCACCATGTCTTCAAAGTCTTGATCTTTCCTCAGAAATGTCTCAGCTTCTACTGGCACAAACTTCTTTGACACTCATGTTTCCTGGAGGATGAACCCTATGCACTTTCGTTATCCCTTGACTTCTTAAATCTTAATTTGTCCAATATGTTTCATGACCAAATACTTGCAAAATGAATGGCATCCCATCAGGCTCAACTGTAGTTCATGTTTAGAACAAATTAATAAATATTAGAATGCAAACTCAATAGGATAAGATGCTAGCGAAATGCTAACTGGCTGTAGACTCTTAGCACCACATGTACGGAGGCTCTTGTGGCTGTTTTTCAGGCACAGAGTTGGTGCAGCCTGAAGTTTCAGTTTATAATAAACAATGTTTAATCTGTAGGGGAACAATAATATAAAGTAGTAGAAGTAAAAAATAATGTGTTATAAACTGTATGTCCCTGTACATTCCTATGGCAGTTACATGGTATCTTTAGTTTTTCTTGAAGCCTTCTTTGTTAAACAGTCTGTTTTATTAACATGAACCTGACTTGACACAACTCCTTTTATTTTTTTATCTATATTAACTAATTTGTATTCATTTTTGCTCTTTCCAGCGCAAACATCCTCCCACCGCTCTTTGCAGTTTCACTCCGTGCTGTCGGGTGCTATGACAGGAGGTTTAAGACTTTTCTTTTCCACTCGGAGACAGTGTAGGTTTTGCTGATGAGTTGCGTATCAGGGGGAAGGGAGGTGGAGACTTGCCACCGAGATCAGATAAGAGAACTAACCGGTAGTCTATTTTTACCTGTCATTTTTACTGCCATGTTGTGAGGACAATCACCACCACGATAAATGACTGAACTCTAAAACTGTCAAAGACAAGAGTTGGCTACTTGCAGTGTAGCAGGAGTGTAGCAGCGTGCCAGAGGACTGTGGGCTGAGCCAGATAGAGGAGCTGCCAGTCCACCGGTCCAACCAGTCTGAGTCTCCTTTCACTGTTCACTCCCTGGACTCATACTGTGCAGGTTAGACTGCAACATACTGAACAGTGCTACCTTTATCATGTAACCCATAATTACAAACACACACACACACACACACACACACACACACACACCCCAACACACACAGCTGGAGGTAAACAAAAAGTCAAGGAGACAGTCTCACTGTAGGAGGATAGGAGCTGTTTGTTTATCTGTCAATCAAAGAGACTTTACCTCTGTGCATTATAAAGATGCATCTGTTCTGTTTAACAAGTTCAAATGCTTGTAGGTCTGGTTGTTAAAGAGAAAAATAACAGCCGAAAAGAATCAATACAAAATGATATACACACACCTGAGAAGCGCATAACGCAAGCACATGATCACACCAGCGCTGGGGTCCAAGCTGACTGCTCATAATAATGTTATCTCAGTCTTAGTGGAATAAACAAACACGAGTGCAGATTTGGGCTCCGTCTCCGTCTCTCTAGAGGAGCGAGTCTGCTAATTAAAACATCACCAGCATCACATCTGTTTATGTGTGTTTGTTCCTGTCACCCCATCCAGAGTTTTAGTTTTGAGCTTATTAAAAGGGAAGTCAGCCCTTGAGTTTATAATATCCTCAATATAACTTGGCAATAATGTCCATACTTCAGGCACATTTATGACGTACACTATAGGGCGCTTTTCTGCTGCTTTTCCCCGTTTTAATCCACTGTAAACTGAAGATCTTTCTGGTCAATAATTTCAAGACATCATCCTGCATCTCTGTGCGTTCCTTCACATTTGTTTACTGTTAATAACAAAATTCCTCTGCTGGAAGGTAAGCTATTTTGGTAGCTCAGGTGATTTGTTCATTTTATCTCTGTCTGCCAGATAGTTTTTGTGTTGTCCAAGGTAATTCGAACTCCTCCAGGGTCTGGTTATGGCTTTCCCTGCGTGGCCATATTCAGTAACAGTTTTATTTTTCCACTAAGAGGCTCCATAAATGTTCTTGTTAACAGGAAACCCTCAAGACCCGTTCAGGCAGCGGAGAGCTCCTTTAACTGAGGAATATAAGGAACTGTGAAACCGGAGTGGTTGACAGGTTCATATGGATTACAATGGTTTCTGAATAAATTTACATTCAGTGGTTGGTTAAAGGTGCTCTACACCTGCAATTAAAGTTCACCTTTTTGTAACTGTAAGTCTACGGTTAGGTGTTTTCCCAACCTTAAAGTGATAGTTGTGGTTAGTTGACGTGGGGTTGTGTGAAGTTTATCTGTAGTCAGCGTTTTGCCTGCAGTAGATTCAGATGGGCTCCCAGTTTAGAGAAGCAGCAGGAGCACCAGCACAGAAGTGAGTGGTGAGCTGAAACGGCCCTTTCCTTAACTCCAGTTTGTGAACTGTTGAACTGCCGTTTTCCTACGCACAAGCGCATTTGCTACAGGACTGTTGTATTAGACTACGTCAGTTTTAGCTGGATGTTCTGAATAAACTGACAACTGAGAGTATATCAGTAATTATCAGTTGTGTGCACAGGCTGCAAAGTGCCTGACTGGAATTAATTGGTGGATTTCGGTGCTGGTCTCACATGTGAACTGGTTCACCTGGCAGCCTAAAGATGCTGTTTGATTTAATAGTTTTGATGTTATTATTATGGCCATATAACATGTTTTACCCCCTTTACTTCTACTGTAGTAAAATGTCACTGTGCTGATGTCAGCGTAAAGTCTCATCTCCAGTCAGTTTCTGTTACTGGTAGAGTTTATTGCTGCTCTGTCTGAATACAGTTAATGTTTCTGTTACTTCATCACAGTGTCTAACTACCTGCTGTACATTTAAACGTACACTAGTTCTGCTCCAGCACCCAGAGCTCTCTGCTTCTTTTAGTGAATTTCTCATTAATCCACATTCAGATCAGATAGTTATTTTAGCCTCGCAGTTAGCAATAGCCCCCCCCCACACACACACACACACCCCCACCCATGCCCCTCCTCTTCGACCATTTTTGGATTAGCCGGGAGTTAGGGGCGGAGTCAGACACTGCCAAGCTGGCAGCAGTTGAGCAGCTGACTCTGAGCTTCAGAAACCTATGGGTGACATCACAGAGGCTACATTCATCTTTATTTACAGTCTGAGGAAATAAATTTGGATGCATAAAATCACACCATTATAATGAATCCTGTCTGCAGCATTTATCTGCATTCAGACACTCTTGTTGACTGTATTAATTTGTGGTTTCTATTGGATTGAACTAGAATTTAAATTAGCATGCAAAAGGAGGGAAAATAAGTTAAATGTGAACTTTGACCAAAGCAGAGAAACACATTTAACCCAGTGATGTTTCTCTTCTAGACCGGTTCGTCCACCTCCATCTCATGTATAAACTCGCTTTGGTGCTTCACATCTGTCCAACTAATCTGCACTAAACCTAGTATTAGAACTAAATTAAGACCTAACACTATCGACCAGTCTAAATATCTCTATGAACCCAGATTGTGGTTTGCACATGTTTTATGAGGAATGATTTGTTAAAATTCAATGAGGATAATTGAGTTTTGTCAGTCTTTGAATAACATTTCAAACCTTTAAATTAAAGGAAAGTAACATAAACTCACTTGTTATTTAAATTCTGGCTTGGCTGTTGATGGATATAAGATATGAGGATCCACAGCCTGAAGGGACCGCCACTGTCCCCTACCAATAAGTGACATCCAGGTGGGACAAGGCGCCTCTCCATCAACAGCCTGAGGCCATTCTCCAGCAGGATGCAGGAATTATAAGCTCTAACTGGCCACTTGGCGACGATGTTGTTGCTACCATCAAAAACCACCGGTGTGCTGATGCTGCCCATTTTATTTTTCGTTGACAAACACATCTCACATGAAACATCGCTTTCATGTGCTACTCTGAGAAATCTGCAGAGAAAGCAAAGAGGAGCACAACACGCCTCAATGACAACCACGCTGATGATGCTGCAGCGGCTGCTTATGTATATATGCATGCAGTGGACTGTCATACAGGGTCCACCTCATTCACTCTTGGTGGAATATAACATCCAGCAGGTAGAACAGAATGACCTTTAAAACTTTGCCTGTTCTCAAAGTCTTGACTGTCACAGAGCGATACTCCACCTGTAAGTCGCAGCCTGTGGTGGTTTTGTGTTGAGCTAATTCAAAGTTCCAGCTTGTTTTGCAGACTGAGATGCTGATGGAGCAGGACTGACAGGAGCAGGCCCCTGAGAGAGAGAGGGAGGGAGGAGGTGCACCAGCAGCACAGGGAGGAGGCGCAAAGCTGTAAGCAGCAATACAACTGTTGGCCTTTAATGAAATATTTATTAGTATATATGGTATCCGGTGTAACTCCCATACAGCATGTTGTCTTTGTTTGTGTCAGTCACTGTAGAGTTTTGGACTGGTGTCACCTTGGACTCCTGAAAACTGTGTTTGGCCTTTGTTGCCAGATTTGATAATGAAAATAATGAACAGTTGAACTCCACCTGGAACTGAAGGCGCAGCCATAACTCAACTGAGTTCAGTGCTAATGTGATTCCAACCTCTTTGAAAAATCTCTAATTGTATAAGTTTCTGTTTGTAGAAAACTGAGACAAAGCCGCCACAGTGTTAGTTTGGTGCCGACACCAGAGTCATTCTTTTCCACAACTTAAAGGACAATGTTTACTGCATTCAACGAGTCCTCCAACCTGAACAACCCTCTGATACGACTCATTTGAGCGTCTCCTGAAATGGTGTCCCTATGGCACAAGGCTTACCTGACCTTCGTCGCCATGGTTACAATAATAAACGGCCACGGTTTGGTTAGGTTTAGGCATAAAAACTACTTGATTAGGGGGTCAAGAAAAGATCGTGGTTTGGGTTCAAATAAGTATTTCCTTATGGTTAGATGTTAGGTCCTTTGTTGTCATGGTTACAATGATAACAACGTGGTTAAGGTTGTTGAACGGTCATGGGTAAAAGAAACAACATAAACTGCTGCTTTCACGTGGGAATCGAACACCGGTCCATCCACCCAAAACCTTCTCCTAACGTGGACTTTTCTACATCACCTGACTTTCTCTTTCTCCTTTGCTCCTCTTATGATTACTACAACTACTAGATGTTGCCTAGCAACAAAACGTAGCTATGGGTCATATTAACCTGCTGCGCAGACTTTTGGTGTTGACCATTATCTAAACCACTTTATTTGGCGGTCAAACTGAAACTGAGCACACGTCACATGTCAGTAATAAGACTACAGTGGACGTTGGACGTAGTTGTAGTAAAGTTGCCCATCTTCTAATGTTAATTGAATCTGTTAAAAGTAAGTAAGTGAAGCTGTGATCCTTTAACCTTTAATCTAATAATAAAACATGTATTTTCTTCTGTGGGATCTTTAAATGAATACACATTTCTGTTTCTATTTTGCAGTAGCTTTAGTTTCACAATATGGACATGGGCCCAGGTGATTCTGTTTTGTCCCAAAACCACAGTTTTTCTGTGTAAGACTTACTGAACAGTGGTCAAGCACCATTACACCTCTCATGAAATATAGTTTAATATCATGGCCAAAGACAGCATGCTCATAAAACAGTGTGTGCTGGCAGTGTCTCTGATGACAGCTGCAGGCCGCAGATTTATGTGTGACAAAATGAGGCGCTTTAAAAACGCAGCATGTCTTTTAAAGGGAGCAGGAAGCAGCGACGGCTCAAACGAAGAGCGCAACGGACAAAATCGAGTGTGACATTAATCGTCGGCAGCAAGATGAAACCGTGATATCAGTAATCACCTGCTGGCTGCTCCACTGTGGTTGAACTTTATTTCATTGTGTTCACTTATTCAATTACAGTAGTATAGCCTATGTGTTTTACTCTGCTATTTAGGAATAAAACTTAGCCTGCTTTGAACACAATGGGAAATACTGTATACGACCACCCCTGCAGTCATAAATATTATATGTTTATTCATCTGAAGTAATTTACAGTAATTATCACACAAGAGTCCCACATGATTATTGATGTTATACTTTATATAGACTTATTATATAGGCTGTAATAAAGACTGATATTGATTTACTGAGAATAATGGCATTTTGTCAGTTTAGCTAGTACCTACTAGTCAGGTTTAAATTCACAGATTTAAATCTAAAACCTGATGTAACTTTGAACTGTAACTTTGGCCTCAACCTCCAGCTTTCGATCAGCTACAGAACCCCCCAAACACATTCATAATCAGGGTAACAGAAAGTTAGCTAACGTTAGCATGGCTACTGTAGCTGTCACTAATGAAAACATACTGTAACATGATGAACCATCAAGTTACTGACACATGGAGGAGAAGTAAAACCAGCTGGAGCCTTTAGCAGCTCGTAGGGTTTTCCTCTCAGTGAACCAGACCAGTATCAGCTCCACGGTTGGACTGTGAACAGAAATGAAGTCTGAGTTCATTTCTGACCAATGAAAAACAGGTTGGAGGGACAGGTGTGCAAAACTTTCAAAATGTTGCTCAGCCTGTTCGCTGACGCACAGAGCAGGTCAGGACGTCTTCATTGTGAAACTCGCCGCTTGACTTCATGGCGTCCAGTTAGGAATCATTTTGTTTTCTGAACATACATTTGTAACTTTATGTATTATAACTTAACGGGTTTTTAGTAGCACTTTACATTCGAGCTCAGAAACTACAAGGTAATGAGGGGGTAATATCGTTGGAACAACAGGGTAATACCAAGGAAATACCTATGTCCATTTGTTCTGGATCTTTTGGGCATATAACATGGTCCTCATCAGCAGATCGAGTTTGTTCATCTGACATGGAACTGTGGATGTTCAAACTCTGCATGATTTTTACCACCTCCAGGATTTTGCTAAGTCTGTCAATGATGACTGTATGATCTGGTCAAAAGCTCCAGAACAAGCAGGCCCTTAAGTGAGATTGTTTCTTTAGTAGATTTCTCCGTAATATTTAATAGTATGCTTGTAAACTATCCAGCGGTTTGCCTTGTCTTCATGCATTCTTCCACTTCCTTTGGGATCTAACACTAACTTCAGCTGCTACATGCTAATGCCAAATGTAAATGTGTGAATAATCCTCATGAGTGGATACAACTCAACCAAATATTTAATTTTAAGTTTAGGGAGGACACTGGGAACATATCGTTACCATCATGCAAACAGACAGGAAAAGTAAAACAAATACTTTATAGTTGTGTATTCGTTCGTAATTCTTCACTATTACAGAGTGATTTGAGTTGGATTTGCAAAAATGGATTTGGGCTCCTGTAACTGAAGCTCGATCAAAGCTTCAGATCGATGTCTCACCCACCGGGCTTCAGCAGAAAGCTGAATAATCCCACGTCTCGCAGCAAAACACAAGCGTGTCGTTGTCAGTTGGTGTTGTGCATCTCTTCGCAGCGGCACAGAGCTATAGACCTGTTTTTCACAGCTGTTGAGACAAACATTTTAAAGCCACAGACAGCAGGACCATACAGCAGCAAAAATACAGGCTATGCTGTAGAATTTGTTGAAGATGAAGTCGTCTCCACAGGGTCACTTCTCACAGCACAACAGTAAACAATACCTGAAGATAAAGCCCACCAACTTTAGATTGTGTTTGTGTGACATCTGTCCAGCACTGAAAAACGGTCCCAGTATAAAGCAGTAAATAATAAAGGATCTTTCTGTTTCAGAAATAATACATAAGGGGTAGTTCCTGGGAAAAATCTCAGACTTTTTTCCCCCTTTTAAATACATTCAGAGCTGGTGAAAGACACAAAGTTAATGTTAGGGAGTCACAGTGCCGGCTCTTGCAAATCAAGCGAGTTTGCACAGGGAGCTCGGGGGACACCTCCAGCCTCTCAGGATGCTAATGCTGCTTAAAGTCAGGCCTAAAGTCAAAGTCAGCTCGAAAACCTGTGGTGTGCAGCAAACGGCTGCAGGAATCCTGCAGTATGTGGATGTTTGATAAAGACAGTGGCCTATGGGGAGCACTGCTCAGACAAGACGGTGCCAAATGGCAAAGGACCAAATGTCCCTGTGTTTCTGCCCAGCAGACATTACAACAAAGACTGAGAAAGATTCACAAAGGTTTGTTATAGAGATCCAGTGAAACGCTGAGAACCAGGGAGCAGCTCCGTCTGTTCACATCACTGAGGAGGAATTTCATTATCAGCTGTAGTACAAGGTAAAGAATCAGCAGCTTTAGTGTAAATATATTCAGTAACTGTGTCACTTTATTTCATCATAATGTATAAAACTGCAGTGCAGTGAATAATCAGGATGTAAACACTGATCTATAAATCTAATCAACCATTCAGCCATTCAAGCCTAATGTTTCCTAATTTCCCTTGAACACAACATTTTTTAAATAATCTTTTACACAGTTTAATCAGCCTGTCTGCAGACTGAACCTTTATGTTCACACTGTACGGATCAAACTCACATGGAACCTGGAAATAAATAAAGTTTACTCAAACAAGATTAACACTTCCTCAACAATGTGGACAAAAAGAGAGGAAAGCACTTCCTGACCTGCCAGAGATCCAACAAAATTAATAGTCCAGTGTTGATTTATCTATTTATTTATTTGATAATGACAGTGCATGTTAATGAACATCAGTATAAACAATGTAAACAAGTCAGATTGTAAAAAAATGGGAGTCATAGTAAAGTGTCTGAATACTTATGTCAGTTTTTACTTTTGATATATTAGCAAAAAATTCTAAAAATCTGTTTTCACTTTGTATTAATGGTGTAAGATTAAGATTAAGTGCAGATTGATGAGGCAAAACATGCATTTAAACAGTTTCATCAAAAGGCTGCAGCATAACGATGTGAAACGAGTGAAGGGGTCTGAATACTTTGTGAATACACTGAATGTAGCAGGGAACAACAGGCCGTCAGGAAGACGGAGACGGAGAGAGATGAAAATGAAAAGATGCATTATAAAGAAAGTTAACTGAAGCGCTCAGTTCAACAACACAACACATGACTAAAGAGCAATAATCCAGCCACCTGTTATTTTTCTGCTTCCTCCTACAATTTTCTCCTGACTACTAATGGCTCACAGCAGAGACACTTCTGTAACATAGTGTTTAAGCAGCCAATTATAAGAAAAAAAATAAATTACCAAAAGTCATTCAATCACTGCCTGTTTTCAGACGTCAACATCTTTTCCTCACAAACAGCTTCTCTTCTTGTTGCTGGATTCAAAGTTCAGCAGCAGAAAGAAAAACACATCAAAAGTCTCAGCAGAACTTCATGTAAATCATCTGTAGTTTTGGTAAATTAACCTTCTTGGTTGAAAAATTGTGGTTGTGCAAAAAAATGCACCTCAGACCATAATGTGGCTCGATAAATATCCCTGATGTGGTATCACTCCCCTGCCTTCCTTCGTCACCATGGTTACTGCAATAACGGTCATGGCTTGGTTAGGTTTACGAAAAGATCATGATTCTGCTCCTGTCATCATCACTACGACCACTAGGGGTCGTAGTGATTACTACTGTCACTGTGTGACAATGAGCTGCTGCTCAGCAGAACTATGGGCTCCTTTTCTACAGGAGGACAGTCTTGAATTACATCAGATGGAAAATCCTTCTGTAGATCTCGTCAGCATCACCTTGAGACACAGTTTGAGTTTGGCTTTTAAAGGGAAATTCTGATATTTTTCAACCATGTTTTGTTTTTATAATTCTGACTGTGGGTCATCTCACCTGTACACCTGCCTAAGAGCAGGAGGAAAGTGTCATGCGGGGATGGTTGTACCATTTTTGACATTTCTGTCTGTGTCTTTTAAGCCGGTGCGTTCAAGATGAGATACAAACCAGTTACCCGTGTCTGCTGTTAAATGGTGTAGCTGTTATCTCTGCAACACAAACAGAACATGTCTGTGGAAATGTCACCGTTCACCTCATAGTCCGGGTCAGTTGTAACATTTCCTGGGCTGAAATGTAACATTATGATGTAGAGCTTTTTATTCAACACTCAAATGACTTCTTAACATAATTGGTGTGTGAACTAGCTTAGCTTACATCTAACCGCTACGACATTAGCTCTGACAACTAGCATGAATAGTACATTATAACTAATACATCCATGGATCAAAAGAAAGGCTTGTCTCTCATTACTTTTGCTGAGAATAATCAGATAAATACCCCTCTGGATCAGCTAACATGAGGATCTACTTCCGGGTTAACTAGCTGGTTGTGAAGGATATTTTGGGAAATTGGTCTGAAGTTTTTTATGTGCGTCTGGGTTCTGTGCCAGGTTCCCTGAGCAGCAGTTGAACACAGAACGTCTTTAAATGGTTTGGTTCACTTCCAGTAGACAGGGAGCTATTAATAATGGAGAGCACATTAGAGCGTATGGCCCCCATTATCTCTCCGGACAGTCTGGTGGGGATAATGTCAACGGGACTGTTTCATGTACGACTCAATATTCATAAGAGCGTTCAGTGATATTAGCCTAAAGCAACTCAGCAAATTTAGACAGAGTCCAGGTGGAACAGAGGTCCACAGCAGAGACGACAATTAGCAGCAGAACTAGAATCTGTGACTCTTCACTTCTTCTTCATGGTCTTTATCGGGCGGCAGATACTGAGATTCACATTCACGCTGAACTCATTTATGTGACCTTTTTATTATAGTTATTAAAGACAAACAAATAAAAAAAACTAAATATACTTTACAGAAGGATTTACAGATCACAGAAGAATAGAAAAATAAAAATTAGTACATATGTATCATCATATACTCATATGTACTTATACATATGATAACACGAAAATATAAGCAGACATACATGAAACACAAACATACAGTACACAACCTACATAATTCGTTTTGTTAATTATGTGTCTCCAATGGGGAAACAATTAAATAATTCATATATTCAATTGTATTGATTTGTTATCGGCTTAATTATATAATATATATTATATATATTTAAAGTTTTTATTAATGTACACACTTTGTATATATGAAATGTATGTACATATAAAATAAAAACATGAAAAAATATATATAAAACTTGGAACAATTTCATATATTGGTATAACACTGTATGTCTAGCCAATACAAACATGTACTGTATGTTTATGTATGTATCCTCATTATATAGGTAGACATGTTTAAAATGAATAAGAATATTACAAACAGACACATATATACATTTTATATGTGTGCTGTTTAATAAATGCATATATACATTAAATATAAATGTCAACATACACTATATGGTTGCAACATGTTATACCACATAAAAACTCATCATATAGATATTGTAATGTATGTACACATTATATTAGTATTTATATCTTCAGATACCCAGAGGATGTATATAAATGATGATAATATATCCCCCTTACAGTTGACATATCACATGTCTTTAATTGTCTGTTTACACAGCAGCCTCCTCTATGGATGTTTACAGGAGGAGTTACAGCCGTATGCAGATGCTTTTAACAACATTTATATGTTGTAAACCATTTATTAAATGTTTATATGTTGTTTATAAATGCAAAATATGGCGACTCAGAGTAAAGTGTTACCCATGTTACTCTGCATTGTAGTTGGCTGTAAAAACCAACACGAGCATCGGAGCATAATCATAATAAAAAATACACTAGTTGTTGGTTTGTAACCACAAATCTGCTCCTGGTAGCAACACGATACTCTGCAGGTCGACACCATGACAATCAGTCGATCCCACGTGTGATACAACGGCACAAATCAATGTCAAATATTTGCCTCATTTACAAGTGTATTATATCTTCTCTCTCACTTCAGACACATCTGTTCATGTGCAGCTCTGCGGACCAGTGTTGAACTGATGAGTCCCAGATGAGTCCCAACACCTCACTATCATCTGTCTCACAATCATAACAGTGTTATAACTCAATGAGTCACAGGTTCATTTAAACACTGTACTGACATGTGATGTTTTTCCTGTATAAAGGATGAACTCGTCACACACATGGACATTTATCTTCCTCTTTTCACTAATTTAATCTGGATTAAAGCTGCTGATTTCAGTTGCTGTAGTTGTGATGAAGTCCGGCTGTGTGAGACCATGTGTAATGTGTCATGAAGGGGTAAACGTGTGGTGTCCTCCTTGATTTAAAGGACAGCTATGACCCTATATCCTCTATCAGCTGAACCCTGGTGATGTGGGATATGGCGTTTTTCTCCCATGGTGCACTGGTGCTTGTTCCCCTGAGATCTGTCTGTTTTTTTGTGTGGGGTAACTGTTGTGTTATAGCTTCCTTCCTGCTGGGAAAAACAAGCTGTTCATGTGTATTATAGCTCTATACCACTTTCCCTCTCTGCTTCCCTCTCTTGTGTGACTACAGAGAAAAAGTGGGGAAAGTATATTTGCTCTGCTGCGTTAGAATTGTTATTTTAGTGGTAGCTGTAACGGGAGGTGAGGTGAGGTGACCGCAGGCCCCTCCGCCCCCGTCACACATCATCTGTGACAAACATCAGTGTTGACCCATCTACAAATGAAACACACCTCCATGCATTCATTTACAGATAAATTATTGATACCTCTCTAATTGAGGTGATGGTCTGTTGGCACTGCTTTGACTGTTGGCGGTATTTTCATCATTTACATCAGCAAACAAATGAATGAATTTCCAGCCTCCAGACATGAAATTGTTTGAATGCCAGACAAGACACTGACGGTGTTACGAAGCAGAGCAACAGGAGAAAAGGTAGAAACTTAATATGGTATGTGACGATAGAGGGAGCTGATAGTTAGTTACAGTAGGTGCGTTTCCATTAACCTACGGGAATTTCTGGCATGAGGTTGTTTTTCAGACGATTCTACAAAGCAATATTTCACAAAATTGAAATGAAAACACTTTTTCACATTCTAGTCGTGGCACCTGTCGTATCAGACCCCAGGGAGCCGGCTTTGTTCACATAACGTCACTCAGCGGAAACACAGACCATTCACAACTGTGTTTAGTCGACTTTTCTAAAATAAAAAAATCATTTCTATTTTGTGCAAAACATCAATGGAGATCCAGCTACTGACTCAGACAATTTAATCCTGTCTTACCTAACAGTTAATTCAAAGTCCCACCTTTAAAAAAATCCTCTTCAAAGCTTCAAAGTTTCTGATGTGCTCTTGAATTGTCAGTGGAAACTTTGCAAATTGCAGGATAATTGTCTCAAACAGGAACTGTGCAGACAAACTGAATTTATAATTTTTCACATGTTTGAAAAATGAATATTTGAAATGTATTTATTGTTGATTTTAAATCCTTTTTTTTTTTTTTATAAATCTTGCTTGACAACTCAGCCACTGTTTGTTTTCTTTTTCCTTATTTATCATTAGTTTATAACAAACCAAACTTTCACTAATTCAGTTGTGTTTTGTTTTTCCTGCAGGACTTCCTGTGTTTAGGGCGTGGGCTGAGCAGCAGCATCGCCATGACTCACCTGGGCTTTGATTTGTGTAGGTAATTATTTTCACTCACATAGGATGTTGTGTGCTAATTAATTGTACTACATATTCTGTGACAAAATACACTTTATTTGCATAATTACACATGGAAACGGAGAAACAGTCAGTATCATATCGTCCTCCTGTGCAGGAGTCCTGCTGAATGCTCGAGCAGAGGTCGGTATCTTTGGGGGTCAGATCTGAAAATAGTTCAACTTTGATCAGGGCAACAATCACACTTCTACAGCTGCTCAGGAGCTGAGCTCAGCAGGACTCTCTTCCTGGCTGGTATATTAATTGATAGATGCTCTCTGGCATAGTGTTTGGATAAAGGAGAATCTCGAGTCTACAGTTTCCCCGTCACCAATAAAGCAGTCCCTTTTTTTACTGCGCTACTGTTAGTCCAGGCAGAGGCAGCAGTGTTTTATAGTATATATGCTTTATAGTGGTAATAAGTCATCCGTTTGTGAAGCTACTACCAGTTGTGTTAAAAAAGAAATTCAACTTCACATGTCCTATCAGTCCATCTGCATCAGCAGCTCGTCGCTCTGCTCCTCAAACTGTATTAGCACCATGATGAAATCCCTCTGCAACTAACTGTGCTGCTGGGTCGTCAAACAGAGAATGTGTACACGTGTTCAGCTTGTATCTGTACATCTTCGCTTCTAAAGAGGGAAGCTACACGACCATCTGACACAGTCTCCTCTAGAGACATTTTCATTTTCATTATGTTCATATCACACTGTTCCTCAGCAGCCGAGCTGAACACACCGCTGACTGGATGTTCCTCTGATGGTCCTGGACGTGTTGGTCCGAGTGTAACAACCACAGGACGGTGAACTCTGCTCTGAGTCAGGTAACATCCCTTTGTAAGGAGCTCACATCTCAACGATCAGAAGAGCAGATCTTGTCCGGCAGCAATTAGCAGTGTCCAACACCTTTCATACAAAACTGTCACCTACAAAACTGTCACCTTCATCAGTGATGAAAGCTCCTTATCTGTGAGTCTAGACTTTGTCTTGATAACACTTGATATCACTGTACACACAGTACAGTGATATCAAGTGTGAGTATCATATTAAACTATACATGAAAAATCCACATCTCTCTTTTAAAGCAGCAACAGTTACAGCAGCACTACAGCGAGTACTAAA
This sequence comes from Seriola aureovittata, assembly GCF_021018895.1. NCBI lineage: Eukaryota > Metazoa > Chordata > Actinopteri > Carangiformes > Carangidae > Seriola > Seriola aureovittata. The sequence goes on along the minus strand of NC_079383.1, from coordinate 1,962,538 downwards.
TACAGAAGAAGAAATAGTAACAGTAGTACTAGTGAAAATGAAGATGTATTCTTCACAGCAATGTGTGATAAAATAATCTCAACTCAAGTTCCACTTACTGGCTTTTCCAGAGCTTTCAGTCACATTAGATTATGGATGCACAGCTGGTGCCGGGAGGTTCAAGTGTTATTTTACCTTTTACCTGGAAACCTTGAAATGTATCGAGTATTTCGAGCTTTCAGGCACTAAGTGTCTTTGTTTTTAAAAAAGATCACTTATTAAAACTAACTGGCACTATGTCGTGTAACTGACCCAAAGTCTGCTGACAGCAGGAAACAGGAGTGATGTCTGGCAAACCCTGAAGCTCCCGATCGGTCTCTTCAGCAACATGAAGAGGGCTGCAGTTCAACATGTACAGGAAGTGTCAATCACAGTGAGTATGATTGCTGGTGTCCACGTTATCAGGTCAGGTCAAGTGTGTAGGTGTGTAGTACTGAAGAGTCTCAGGATACGCCCTGAGGGAAAGCTTCATTCAGTCAGTCACTACCTGCAGCGCTTATAGCGAGCTAAACTTTGCTATACAACATTGAAGTGAGAACTATTTAATCACTGGATGACAGGAAGGTCCGTGCACAGAACCCAGAGAAATGGATGAAAATTGAGAGGTGGATTTTCAGTGTGATGATGCAATAGGCTGACAGTTTTCTTCCTGCTTGAGCTTACACGAAAAGCTTTATTAGTAGTGGTTGTTACAGGAGCAGTGGTGGCAGCAGATGTAGCAACAGCAGAGTGGGACTAAATTTATCAATAGTATCAGCAGGAGCCAGAGAAAAAACAGGGAATGTTTGGGGCCCCCGAGGAGAAAGTGGCCCCTCATATTGGCACATTTTGCAATGACAACTATAAACCCCCTTAAACCTCCCATAAAGACACATACAGTGCACTGTTGCCCCAAAACCTCCCTAAATGGGGACATCTGAAACTTGTAGTGTCTACTGAGAGTCTGCATATGAGGCATTTAAGGGACATCTGAAACTTGTAGTGTCTACTGAGAGTCTGCATGTGAGGTGTTTAGGGGACATCTGTAAATTGTAGCGACTACCGATCTGCATGTGTGGCGTTTGTAGACATCTGTAGTCTGCATGTCGGGGGCTGTTCTGGGACTTAATGGGCCTCTTTGCCTGGGGACCCCCGAGAGTCTAGGACCGCCACTGGCAGGAGCACTGACAGCCTCTGGAGTTTCAATGTACTACTGAGACTAGTAGTCGTAGTAGTTAGCAGTACTAGTGGTAGTAGTAACAGCACCAGTAGTAGCAGGTACGTCTGTAGAGGCAGGATTACAGTAGAAGTATTAATTAGAAGTATTAATAAAAGTGACAGCGGTAGCAGTTGGTACTACTATTAGTTACAGCAGTGGTGGTGATAGTAGCAGCAACAACTGTAGTTGTTTTAGCGCTCAAATCAACAGTCATATTTGATGTAGTAGTAGTGGCAGTAGCTTTAGCAGTAGTACTCCCAGCCTGACTGATACTAACAGCAGTACAACTGGTCGTTGAAGTAATGGCAGCAGTTGTAGCAGCAGTGTGAGAAGGAGCAGTATTAGCTGTCAGCTATTCAAAACAGCGGTATAAAAAGTATTGTTATGAGCCTTGGAAAGCTGCTTTCAGTGGCAAGCCTGTTTGATTGTGTCACCTTCACAGTAATGCAGGATTTCAGAAAGAACAAGACAAATATAGAGGAGGGAGCAAAGGGGAGGAGAGAGAGGCGAAGCTGGTGGCGCTAGAAGATGGTTTTTTTGTTGGTTTTTTTCTTCATTGCAGCAGATGCCGTGCCTTGCTGCCGTTGGCCAGTACAGACAAGGCAAACCAATACTGTGACTTGTCACACTCACACACACACACACACACACACACACACACACACACACACACACACACACACACACACACACTCCTCCTTCTTATGTAAATACAAGATTGTGCACTGGTGTGAGAGAGGGAGTTAGATAGAACCACATGATGTTACAGAGAGCACAGAGCAAGCCTTTTCAATACTTTAAAAACAGTGTGTGTGTGTGTGGGGGGGGGGGGGGGGGGGCAGCGTGTCAGCTAAGGAGAATGACCACACTGCCCTCTACAGCTGAGACAAGGTACAACACTGGAAACACTGCAGAGGATTTCATCCCTCCCACTCAAACTGGAGAACAAATGGTTTCTCTCTATGACACTTCTTTTCTTTTATCTGCCTTGTTTCCCTCTCCTCAGTCTTATCTGCTCCGGGTTTCAAAGAGTGGCATCTTTAAAGGGATGACTCTCTTCCTGGATGGAGTTCGATGATAAAGACTTCCCAGGAGGGCATGCCTGTACCTACACCATAACAGTGTGGGGTTAATTTTATTTATTATTATTATTATTATTATTATTATTATTATTATTGCCATCATTATTATTATTATTATTATAGCTACAAGGATCATGGATCCACTTGGGTCAAATGACTGTGAAATGTCGAGTGTCAATCAGTGACAAACCTATAGAAAATGATCACCTGTGTTTGGGATCGCTCTTTTGGTTTTTCCATCCTGCAAACTTTGCTCAAACGTTTCTGTGAAAAAGCTCTGCATGCTAACCTGGGTCCAGATCTCTGGATCACTCCCTCTTTGTTCTGCAAAATGTGTTTTGTGTCTTCCTGCATTGCCTAGCTAGCTAACTACTTGGCTAAATTCATGAAAAATGTCAAGTAAACTGCTCCTAAGAACCACCACTGCAACTTCTGTGTCAACTGATGGCCTATACACACAGACAAATCACTTGCTGCTCATTGGTCAGGACAAAACTAGACAAAGTGAAAGATCAGAAGTAAGAAAATATAATTCAAAATCCCATTAACATTTGTTGCTATGCTAATACCTACAAAAAAATGAGTAAGTCCTTTGGCTCACTTCTTATGTTCTGATAACGACGGTAGGTTTTGGAAAAATAACGATACAATAAACATTATCATTGTTTATTCAATATTGATGTTTCTTAGTGACCTTTAACTAAATCATTTCCCATAAGCCTTAGACACTCGGGGGCCAAATGCCAGAGCTTCACAAATCTATACCTCTAAAGCTGAGAAAAATGACATGTAAAGAGAGAGCAGCTTGCCTTTATAGTTTTATTCATGGGAGCTGTGGTCTATTTCTGCCCTGTGTAATGTTCTCAGACCAACTTTAATAAAATTATTAAGGTTTCAATTTGTAATAGCAGCGGCTGTAGTGGATGGCAATCTGTCCAAATCCCAGGAACTTACTTTATTTTTCATAAACACTGATGAAAGAAATGACTGGACATGACTTCAAGACCTCAGCTCTCATGTGTTTCCATATGTTTGTACTGTGATATAAAAATTATATTTATAACCTGTCGCACAAAGATGTAGAAAAATTGCACATATATGTCACAAAATAGCCTGGATTGAAGTTAAACTGGATTTTTTTACTTTAAAGTTCAAAGCACAAAGCTTTGAACTTAAAAACAAACAAATAAAACCCTTTAAAATAAAAAAAAGCATATTTTTTGTCAGTTTCTGGTTTAGCAATGTCCCCAGGTGCCTGTTGATGGTTCCACAAAACCTCTGGAGAGCTGACTCTCTAATAAGGAAGACAGAATGCATTTTAATTACTCTCCACAGTGCCTCTCATCACCAGCCCAAAGTAAAATACACAGACGATAGTGTCAATGTAAAGGTAAACAGACTGGGGTCTGGCTGATTTAAATGCCATCCAATTAATGTCACTGCTGTAATTAGACCCAAAATATGTCCACATTCTTCACATCAAGGGCTTTCTTTGCCTCCCTGCTGTTAGATGAAGATTTTATTAATTAGAACGTAATCATAATTAATTGTCAATAAAAGCAACGAAACGCCTTTTCACAACTCTTTAATAAGACTGTACACCGCATACATATAAAATGTGCTTTTTTTGTCCCTTGCGTATTATCAACCTCACACACGTTTCTCAATACTGCTTATGTTTAATTTCAACAAAGACGTGTTTATATTCTCAGATGTACACTACAGATGCCGTATCACAACATGTTATTTTACTTCCTCCACTGGATAACCGACCTAAAGGAAATGACATCACTGAGCTACAGTGCAGTTTAATAGCATTAAATGATCATCCCAAACATGGTGGTAAAAGGCTGTTGAAAGGCACTTTGGAAAACACTTCTCCTGGAGTAGATGTGTGAAGCAGGTTGAGGGAAAGTGGATAGAGCAAATAATTATCCCACTTCCCCACAAAGTACTGTAAACTCCTGGAGCTGCTTTGGTTTCACAAAGTGGAGTGAAGAGCTGTTGTGTGCAAGAAATGTTTACATAAATGAGAAATTGTGATCTGATTCCACACTGTACAATGTTTTATTGTTACTGGTAGTAGTACTGGTTGTTCAATTAATTTCAGTTCAATTCCAGAAACTCCAGAATGACATTACATGTGCAAATGAATAACTGTACACATATCATGTCTCTCTCAGTGCAGCTAAACAGGAAAACACGACATTATCTGCTATTACTTGCAAAGTAGTTGTTGTTTTTTTGTGGTTTGTTTTTTAAGTAATCATGACAAACCTTAGGTCTCTACTGACCATATAACATTTTTAGAAAAACAAGTTTGACATTTTGTTGTCAGTTCATTGGTAAAAACAAATAGTCTGAAGAGCAGGAAGCCGAGAGTGGTGATTCTCTCTGTACTGTACTCCTGTACACTCAAGTTTATACACTGACATTTGAAGTTCTTCTTTATCTATCCTTGTTTTATTGATGATTTGCTGTTTTTCTGCTGTTGGGTGCATTCATAAACTCAATGTATTGTGTAAGATTTGGTGAAAGTCTCATATTACTGTCCTGTTCCTGGTTAAAAAATGCACTCCATTTTTAATATATGCAAACATCAATCAAATTAAAGGAGCCATTTGTAAGTTTTGCTACTGCTACAAAGCTAACGTTAGCATTAGCAGCTATTTACAATTATAGAAGAAACATTGCGAGTTCAGCATCAAACTTCATTCCTTTATTGATCAACAGCTGTGTCCAGAGGTGGAAAGCAACACCAATGTTAACTGAAGTTAGCATGCTAACCAGCTAGCCCATGCCCGTATCGTCACCTTCCAATAGCGACTCACTGTAGCCTACGATCTTCCCCGACGACGTAGCTGCTCAGAAGACGTCTTGTATCATAAAGACAATATTGTCAAGTCACAATCACCACCTCCCAAAACAAATAAGCCCTTTAAAACTGCAGGTGCTTCTTGGCCACTTGGGGGAAGTAGAGCAACACAACTTACTCCACGTCGAGTCTCTGCTCACCTGAATAATGCAAGTCGAGTATCCACTTTCTTTTAGCTCTGTTTTGTTCTTCCCCAATTCTGACAAGCTCATCTGGCTGTCCAGCTGTGCAGAGCCAGATGATCCAGCTGTGGGTTTTCAGAGCTTTTGCTCTGATTGATGAGAGCAGTGAGGCCGTCAAACCAAAACAATGAGCTAAAAGAAGCTAAAAAGCCGTCCAGCTAAAGGGGAACAGATCTGATGATAATTCCTCGTGGGTTCATCATTAATGAGCGACTCACTTGATACGTTGATAATATAAAAATGCTGATTGGTGCAGCTTTAAGTAATTTGAAAACACAAATCATTCATGGAAATTCGTTTTTTTTCTGCACAAGCTCATGATTATGTTGACAAATGACACCTTTAAGGTCTAACTCAATGTCTAACAATTCAAGTATTACCACAGTATATCAGAGCTGGCAACCTTAGTCCCAAAATATCTGTATCAATGCAGACTGTAAAAAAATGTGAGTGGTTGAAGCTTAATGTACAGCATGTGTTTCTGATGCTTGAGTGGGGCGTAAGCTGGTTTTGTAGTGCTGTTTGACAGGAGACGGCTCGTGTGAAGAGCAGCAGTGGTAGGCGTTATAGTGTGGTTACTGGACATCACATAAAAATAAAAAAGAAGTAATCCTGACTTTCCCTCCCTCCTCCTCCTCCTACTCCTCCTCCTCCTCCTCCTCCTCCTCTGTCTTCCCCTCATGTCTCAGTCAGTGCAAAGATGAAGAGGCAGCTGTTGCTCCTTGTACTTCAGTGTATCAACCTTAATGGAGAGGAGCTGACAGAGGAACCGGGAAAACGAAAACAAGACCATGAAACCAACTGGAAGGAGGAGGAGGAGGAGGAAGAGGAGGAGAGGGAGGAGGAGGTGGTAACAGTGTAAGGCAGGGGAGGAGAGCGATGGATAAAGACAGTGAGTGAGTGGAAGTAGAGAGGAATGAAAGGGAATAGAGGATAATGTGAGGGGGTGGAGTGACAGGGAGACAGGGAGATATCAGGGGACTGCAGGCACAGCCAACCCAGGAAGATGTAAATGTTGGTTACTCATTTACATTCATTGTGGCAATTTCTGTCTCGCCCACTCTCTCCTACCCTTCGCTCTGCCTCTCCCTCCTACACAACAGCACAGGCAGAATATAAACTGAGTCCTTGCACACTGATCTCACATGCAGAGTCACAAAGTTCATCTTAAATACTGTCTTAGTGGAAACATTTACAGTGCACAAACACAAAGTCTGATGAAATGTTTCTTTGGAATGAGTGGAAGATCAGTCAGTCATCAGAGATGTAATACAGACGCAGTAACAGCTTCTGGCCAGCAGATGCCACCAGAGGAACAGTCCACTCACTCTGAGCCATGCGGTAGTGATGAGAGTGATTAATCCTCCCTCTACAGCAGGTCTGAAACTATACTTACCAGCCCCCTTTTTTTTAATATAAAGTCATGTCTAATTACAGGCTGCAAGAGCTGATTTTATTTGAATAAAACTACATTATATTAAACTATACAGAAAGATAAAAGGTAACTTTCAAGAAAAAGTTTGAAAAGTGAATGTAATGTCCAAATCCCCAGGTTGGGAACACATATTGTTAAGGCCCATCCAGGTGATAATTAAGACAATAAACATCCAAAAACATCAGAAAAAACTACAGACAAATAACAGTGGTTCATCCTCACTACAATATTTATGATTTATTACCAAAAAAAGGTGCACAGAACTCTTCTGCAATAATGGCTAACATGTTTGTATCAAGATTACGTTCAAGCACCAACACAACCAGAACAAACCACTTCCCCAACCATGTGTTCCAACTGAACTTCAGACGATTCACAAATCACCTGTGCGTGTGTCAGAATAAGACAACAGAAAAATAGTCATGCAATGAAACCACACCACACGATATCTATAGAGAAATCATCAATTCTCATAATGACTATAAGTTAGTACAACCACAACACAAAGTATGAAAAACTAAAAAAGAAAATGGTTTCATGGTAACAAAGTAAACCATAAGACACCTTTAAACTCTTTAAAAGACCAATAAAAGCGAGGTCCATTACCTTTTGTCCTGAGCAAAGGTCTCCAAACATCCTGTATGTGAAAGGACGTCTGTGGTGGTTTTAAATGTGTGGATCTAATAAACTACAGGGGAACACTTGGTGGTCGTCACAAACACAATGTTAAAAAGTAGATTTGTTTATGAGGAGGATCTGAGGGAGCAGCTTGTGTCCTGAACAGGTCTCTCTGAGACAGTTGCTGCTGCCGAAGGAATTGGAAAGCAGTGAATTATGTAACACTTTGATTTGACTCTATTCACTGCAAACTGTTCAACTCAAGGATATAAACTGGATTAAATACATAGAGACCGGGCTGGAATACTAGACATAATTCAGCTCTTCATTTATTCATTCATTCATGTCAGCACACTGAAACAGGCGTCACCTCTTTGTCTATCAGACCTGAAGCCACACAGGTTGTCAGCTGTCGGCTCCCATCAGATAGATGCAGTGATAGATCCAGTATCTGGATCTGTCGCACTTTACAGAACAGTCTATCAAAGGAGAAGCTGTAAACCTGTGAAATTCATTTCATATTAATAAGCTAACAGAGTGATACATGCACAGTGTTTGTTCCTCTGGCTCATGTGTGCAGTTTTCTTCTGTGTTGTAAGTAATTAAACCACAGATCAGATCTTTGTGATGTTACCATGTTGTTTCAGTGGCAGGAAGGGGCTCATGGTTGAGCCAGACTTGGACTCACACAGTTCAAGGTCCAAAGCCCGGCTGTCTGACGTATATCCAGGTGAAGAGGACAGGTGTAGATCTATGTCTAAAATATTCTTTAATTCAGAACTGTTGTTTCGTTGCAGTGTGTGGGGTCCATGAAGACCGGAGCCCGTTCACTTCCAAGCAGTTTGACATTTTAACCTTCACGTCTGTACTAGCACACCGCCGTCCACTACTTCCAGCCCAAATCCAAATCCAGCCCAGCTCGAGGATGTCAGGTAAGAGGTGACAGGCACTTCTGAGAAATGGTGACCTTTCATGCCGTAAGTCACTTCAGCTCATCTAAAGTTCTCACCGTCACACTTAACCACATCTCCTTTTCTTTCTGTCTTGTTTTATCGTCACACGGTCGATAATGAGAGTTCACATTGTTCCAGTAGGTTAAAAGGGGCCGAGGACGTTAACAGCATGTGAACATGATAATGTGGTTGGATCACAATGATGAGCGTTAAACCTGCATTCCTCAGTAAAGAAATGAAAACATAAATCATTACAACTTCTACTACTCTACTTTTTAAACCATGTTGCAGAGTTTCAGACAGCAGCTGGGTTTCATTTAGGTTTGATTCATTACGCTATATTAATGTTGCACAGTCAAACAATTAAAACTGTGAATCATTAGCAGTTTAATGCAGTGATATCTTAACTTTAACAACAATAAAACCAAATTTCATCATGATTTTTTTTAAAATAAGGACAAAAAAAATCAAACAAATTAAAAAATGAGTCAGTTTTCTGAAATCAAAGAGTTTTATCACATAGTCAACAGACATATCACACACAGACACAACACACACACAGATATACACACACGCACACACACACACACACACACACACACACACACACACACACAGGGCTTATTTCTCTTACTTAATGTGTTTAAATCTGTGTCTCTGGTTAAACAGGGGTGGCATATCAAGATGCTCATTATTATAATTGCACAGGTGTGCTGTGGCCCAGTAACGTTAAACTACCACTTAATGCCTTGCTGTTGTTGTTGAGAGAGTATGCACTTGGCATGTTTAATGTCCAGAGCTGTTGCCCATGAAATGAATTGTCATATCATTACCATAAGCTGTCTCAAAAATCATTTCTGAGAATTTGGAAACAACTTTTGTGAACAAAATTTGAGAGAAATAAGTCTTTTGTGGGCTGAGAAAAAGTCTTTCAGCATATTAAAAATGGAGAAATTGTACTTTTGTTCAGTGTATATAATATAACCATGAAACTGTGGAATAATCAAATGAAATGTTAAATTCAGCTCCATATTATAGGCTACTATTATTTCATGCTTCTGCTTGTCACAATGACGGATCGATTTTATTTAATTCCAATAGCAGTGGTCTGTCATTCAAGATTAAGATACAGTTATAAGCTATACTTAAAATATAGAAGTACAAAACAAAATATAGGCTGAGATTTAAAAAATATATTTTTTTTCTAAAAGCTAGTGTTTACAAAACTGAGGTTAATCGTATGTTCCTGCATTAAGCTGAGCTGAACACTCTATTCTACCACCTAAAAGCTAATTGTATTCTCTAGCAGGATAAAAGCACTTCCTGGATGCTGAAGTGAATAGTATTTATTTCCAGTAGCTTATTTTTTGAAGGGTATTTTCCAGCAGGAAGCTCCTATCCACCGCGCTCTGCCTCCTCACATCAGCTGCAGCGCTCTGATGGACGAGAGGAGGAGGGGTAAGGGGGGGCTGTGGTGACTGCGTTGGTGGGTGGAGGAGGGTGGGAGGGCGCGTGGAGACGAGGAGGCAGCGCACGCGAGGAGAGAAGCGCGTTTTCTGATTGGCTGTAAGGCACTGGTACCCAGCTCTGTCACGTCACACAGATTGATCTCGAATGTGACCAGAAGTGAAACCTTCAAAATAAAAGCGTGTTTTCAGTTGCAAAGTCCTAATTTGATTTAAAAAAGGGAATTTGGGGTCAATATTATTTTTATAGACGCATTAATGACATGCTGATAATATTTTATAAATTTCTATTCCAAAAATGTACACCACGAGCCGTTATAACCCTTCACATGTCACGGTTTTGAAATTCCAGGTTTTGACCGTTACCGGAAGCAGTATGTCGTATTTTGGCTAGCTTTACTCTGGTCCAGAGAAAGAGGAAAGGATGTGACTGGAGCTTCTCTCGCTCTCTCGCCTCATCGGCCTTTGATTCGCTGCGCCGTTTGTTTGTGTTCCTCTTTGCCCTTTAACCGTCGAAATGGAGCTCGGTGGGAATTAGCAGGAGTGCACCTCGTCGAGCTCTCGCCCTCACCTTTGGAGAATGATCCACCGGCAGATAATTTTGTCCCAGGTAGGTCGTCTCCATTGTTGCTGTGTAACGTTAGGTGATGTAGCCCGTATCATACCAGTCTCCAGCAGCGGCCCAGCGATCTGTAGCCTGTAGCGTATGTGTCATCCTCTCCGGATCGGGGGAGACGTTACGCCAAATCCTGTTCAAGACGTTGAGTGACTATAACAGGAAATTACTTCAAAACATATGGTTTTCTGTGTGTTTCTCTTAAATATGGAGCATGTATCTCCCAAGCAGCTCATCAGTGAAATAGTTTTTTAGATGTAGCCTCATTTTGTACAGCTACTAGCAAGATAAATCATCCCTAAAAGTTGGTATAATATCAAATAAAAGAAGGTAAATTGGCTCATTGTGAGCTATTAGACGTGTGCCGAATCAAAGAGTGGCTACTAATATGAGAATACCTTGAGTCATCTGTCATGTAAAAATTTAATATTTCCCAGTGAGCAACGCAACATGAAATTAATTAATTTTCTAAATGGTGTTTGGCCTAATGTATTGGCGCTGGAGATGTCGGGCCCCCACAGCTTCGCCTTAATTGGGATGTACTGCGATTGTAAATACACGGAGAGGCTTCCCTTCTCCCTCTTTGTGTGGGGATTCCCATCCTCAAAATCCTCTTAAATACTGGAGCAACACATGACCGGAATTTTCCCTTTGTTTTCCTTTGGTTTTTGGTGTCATACAAGTAATAGTAGCAGTAGCCTATAAAACAAATATAATAAACTAGATGTTATATGAAAACAGATGCTAAAATTAAAATTCAAAATATGTATTTTCCAAAGTGCAGCAACAAAAACTTAGTAGATTTTTACATATAGATTTTATAGACTTTGGGCAACACATCACCAGTGATGGTGGTTGTCATGTTGTCAAGGTGGTGAGTGAATTATGACCTACAGCTGGTGACCGTGATAGCACAAACCACTACCAATATACATGGAAATACACTCTCATAAATATGCACAGCTTCTCTTGCAGTGGCACAGAGCCAGTTAACAATGATGTTTTCCAGTACAGGCAGAGAAACTGTGGTTTTGTGATGGTGTGAAGTTGGTCTTGTTTATGAAGCCACTTCAGTGCATGAAGCTCTGCAGTGGTTGGCTGAGGTCCCAGAGGTGAACTCAGGTAGACTATGAAGCATCGTAGTTCTGTGACAATACTAAAGGTGTGTACCAGAGCACCCTCAGATATTTTACTTGTAGCACACTCATGCCATTTATTTCCCTCAACAGTGGCCGACTTTTGACATGTAATGTAATGAAATAGAAAGTTTTGTCACTTGAAAATCTCTGAGCCTTTTTTCTTCTTTTTTGTCAAACATTATGTCCTGAGCTCTGTGGATTAGATTTTTGTGCTGGTGCTGCCGTTCCGAGTGCATTGTGAAAATTAAGCAGAGCAGCAATCTGACATTGACAAGGACTATTTTCTTCCAGTGACTCATCTTCTTGTACAGAATATACAGCGCTGTGATGTTTTGCCACGCTGGCTCTGATCAGACAGATATAGAGCCAACTGACAACAGTCTTTTTTTTCCCTGTATTAATCACAGACTTTGAAGCATGAACAAAATAATAAGGCACTGTGTGGTGACTCTTAACTCTGACATTCACCAGAACTGAAACTTAGAGATGATGGCTGTAACTAATGATTATTTTCATTATTGATGAATATGTAGATTCATATCACAATAAAGTAGTCAATGGAGTGTCCAAAAAAACGCTTTAATTTGCATGTGCCTTATGACCAACAGTCTGAAACCCAACCATATTCAATTTACAATCATATTAAACAGAGAAATCTATCAAATCTTTACTTATGAGAAGCTGAAACCAGCAAATGTTTTGTATTTCTGCTTGAAAAATTAGTGAAAAAATTTATTAAATTGTTTCCAATAAACTTATTGTCGATGCATCAAATAATCTAATTAATCATCTATCCATTTAAAGGTCCCATATTCTATAATGGTGATTGTCGATGTGTTGTTTGATTATAAAGCAGGTCTAGGTTGTAATGGACACAGCCTGTATTCAGAAACTGAGCCTTAAAACCAGCCGTCAGGACTTCTGGAACTTTGTGATGTCACAACAAAGCAGTCACCAAGCCCCGCCCACCTGGACCCACCATCCAAACCTTGCAGGATTTAGTTTCTCTGAGTGTTTTACCTGAAATCTTCTATATTTTTATTGGATCACTCAGAAAGCAGTCAGCCATTTAGAAGAGAGGCTCAGAGCCTGTTTTCATTGTTAAATTACTGCATGTCTTTTACTTCTTTAATTTGGGACGGTCTTAATTTTTCCTGGAAATTTACAGATCTTTTATTTTCTGCAAATTCATATTGACTTTTTTATATTAAGTGCATCAATGTTTGTTGGCAAGTAAAACCCAACTTAACCCAACCTGTTTTCCTTCTCTCATCAAGCCAGAAAAAAACCATGTAGTTCATCATAAAGTGCTAATGTAGAGTTCATGATCACAGTGAAAGAAAGAAAGAAATAATCAAGAGAAAGTTGATCTGCAACTATTTTAATAACTACGATCATATCCTTTTAATTATTTTTAAACAAAAATGTGAGACACTGACTAATCCCAGCTTCTCAAATGAGAAAATTAGCTACTTTTCTTTGTCTAATATGACAGTTAATTCAATATAATACAGTTAAATGTTTGTTGGACAAAACCAGTAATTTATCACCTTGCGCCCTGGAGTTGTTTTTATTTTTCATTATTGTTTGACATTGTAAGGCCAAACGTTATTTAATCATTGGTGAAAATAAGCATTAGTTGCCGCCTTATGATGAAGTGATAGTGTGGAGCAAAGAATGATGTTAATACAGAAACCCTGTTGGGTTGAGCACTCTCTCCAAAACTAATGTGTGTTCCTGTAAAGATGTTACAGGGAGTCAAGTTGCAGAAAAAGCACAGACAGACACTTACAGAAGCAACTGCATTCATCATACAGCAGCTGTATATAGAACTGTATTGATTTACAGTGTGTTGTGCTGAGATATACAGCAGACAGCATGAAGCACAGAAGGGGATCTCCTCCCTGTGTTTTGGATGATTTGGATGCATTGTGACTCGTCTTAACTGGTCTTTGTGGAAGCCAGCCTTGGAATATGAATTGTTTTATTGTTGTTTTATTTTTAGAACAACTGTCCAGAGATTTGATTTGCTTGATGTCAGCTGTATCATAGTAGGTTTGGGTCGATATTTGATATCGAATATTTCCTGTCATATGTGATATTTTTCATAATATTGGAGAATTCTTTTTTCCAGTTTTGCAATTTTTGCACAAATACAATAATATAATTATGCATTATTCTAAAAAAAAACAAATCTGAAACATAAAATACAACCACAACAATATTGTATATGTTGATATTTGGGCTGGACTGAATTGAGCTATTGCCCAAGCCTGTATCATACTGTAGTTTCCATAATAACAAATTACAATCATTGTGGATAATTTTGTCTCAGAAACAGGAAATACTCACCTGCTAGCAGACTAGCACCAGTATACAGTATATCTGCTTTTAGTTGTTGTTCTGTGCTGCTGTAGGTGTGAAACAGCAGCTCTGTCACACACTGTCAGTTTGCCTGTGACAATGCCACATCCATAATAGAGCAATATGGATCTGGCATTGTGGGTAAAACTCAGGAGTGTCCATAAAGTGACTTTGTATTTTATTTTATTTTATTTTACTTTCTTGCCAGTGGGGGATCCCAGCAGTTTTCATAGAGGTGACCAGGCTAAGACAAGGGATGACCAGTTCTTTTTCTGTGTGGTAAGATACGATGGGCCAAATAGTCACAGTTTTGTGTAAGCATCACCATTTCATTTCCTCATTAAGGCAGCAGTGACTGCTACATGACTGCCAGCTTTACAAATACACTATAGGGAATTACATTAGAGGACGTATTATAAGCTCCTTATACTCTTGAGTGCAGAAATGATCGTGATGAGTTTGGCTATTTGAATTAAATGAGCCCCAGAACTTAAAATAGAAAAGTAACAAATTGGATTACACAATGTCAACAGTGTGTGTGTTTCCAGATGTTGCTGAGTACTTCTGTGTATGTGGAAAAAGTTGTAGGTATAAAGCCTTGTGTGTCTCCAGAGGGAGTTATGTGAAGTCTGATAAATGTCACTGGAGTCAGCGTGGGTCAGGTCTGAAGACTGCAGGCTTGAAAACCACAATCAGGGGATGTGGAGTTAGAAAGAAGCGAGCTGTCCAGACCTCTGTGGGCCACTCCTCATCTCTGCGTGAGACTAGAGGCTCTGGGCTACATAACAACAACTATAAAGCTCGAAGAAAATCTCAAGAAAAACATCATAGTGAAACAGACATGTTACCATGAAATCTGTCCCACACATTTATCCTGCAACAGGGACAATAAACACCACAGTCACATCATTTCTAATGGAGTGTGGCAGTGGTGAAAGAGTCCAATTAGCCACCTCATATTGTTGAATTTTCCATTGTAATTTACACACTGAATGAGCGTTTGTTTAGTCGTGAACTACAATGATGTGCATGCTGGTTGTTCGGCTATAATACAGTGTGAATGATGAAAATAGCAAACAGTTAGAGTTATTTACTTAGAGCACCAGAATCAGGCTGACGTTTCCCTCAATGCTCAGCGGATATCGAAATCTTCACAGTTGCATTTATGATGTGAATGGTATTAACAAATCAAAAAGTGACAGTAATGGAAACTTCTATATGATGTTATCACAGAATAAACCTTGAGTCACCCACGGGACAAAGATAGTATATTTTTATCCCCACTGAAATCATCAGCATGTTGTTGGTTCCTTTTGAAAACCATAATATCATGGCATGTAATGAACATTTCTGCCTCTACGGGGCAATTATCAGGGCTTAGACTATTAGTTTTGTTGAAAACAGTAGGAATCTTTCACCTCAGGGAATTAGGATACATTAGTAGTGACTGGTGGATTTAATGGCAACAGAAATAAATGAAAATACACTGGTATTATCTTTAAAAGTTTAGTCTTCACCTCAGTCTTTAATTCTGTATATGGAGCCTGCAGCTGATTGGTGCACTGACTTCTCACATTTCAGTCTGTTTATGTGATGGATGCCTGGTAGTTATCGCACCAGTAAAGCTTATTAGTTAGTACCAGTCACTTCTGGGGTTAGCATTATTCTACAACAGGGAGAAATAAACCATAAACACAGAGTTTATCAGAAGGAATTAGTGCCCGCAAGTCTGTCTTTCTTTTGTTGTGCTGGGTTCAAGATGCCATAATATATAATAAAAATAATAATAATAATAAGAAAATAATATAATAAAATAACAATATCTTTAATTATCATGTGTTATTACAAATAACATTATTATTCTCAAGAAGAAGAATACGTGAACTATTAAGATGCTAACTTCTTGTGAAAGATGTTTTTATGACAGATGATTTCATATTGAATTCAACACAGTCACAGTTTTCTTGCTGCCAGCAGCTAACGGCCATGAGGCCTTTCTGCAGTGACTTCACACTCTGCTGTGGTGGTGAATTGTAAACAGTGATGTGTAAACTGACTGTGAAGAGTGTTGACTCTCTCTGAAATGACTGGCTTAGTCTAACCCGAGTTTTCAAAGGTGGCTGCACAAAACCAGGCTGAGCACGAGGCCAAAAAAGTAGTTTGATAACCGCTGGAGGACAGGAGATGGCAGATGCTCTTTGTATTCAACCACATTTATTTCCTTAAATGCATCCATCTTCTATGAACTGAGTTTCATGTTGCGCTGGAGGCTGTATGTCTGGCTAACAACACCCTTACACACCCTCTGACCCATAAAGAAATCAGTTTAAAAGCAATGCAACATCTACACTGTAAAGTCCTACATTCAGATGAGACAGGAGCATCATTTTCTTCCACTACACAGCAAGGTGCATGATAAATAGGACACAATAACTTAACCTTCTGCTCTTAACCCCGTTCTGTCAAGCTTGGCCACAGCTGAGTGACAAAGGTTGTAGTAGATCAGAGATTTTAAACAGTGAGCTGTGCATTCCCGAGGGGCTGCGAGACAAAGTGAGACAAATATACAGTGTGAGCTGAAAAGGATGGATACATGTTGGTGTTTCAAAAAACAATGACAACTTAGTTATTGTAGTTTGGCTCTTTTAGCAGCAGCAGTGGCTCTGACACTCGGATCATAAAGGCAGTTAAAGTACTTTAAATCCCATAGTGCACCACCTCTTCCTCGAGTCACATCTGAATACATACACATGATTTTAGGTCCAGCGTGACACCTTCTGTGGATATCATTATCTCCAATGTAGAACCCATAGAAATCATATAGAAAAGACACTCCTGTCTGTACATCCTCATTCATGCTGCAAACAGGAACTGCTAATAGCTAATTCGGCATACTTTTAATTTTGCCAAGTTTCATAAATGTAAACAAACATAGGCTCAAAACACATTCCCCAAAACATGGGAACTATAAATCCAAAACTAATAATAAAACTGGCATCATGTATGCTGTAGCAGAACCATTCCTGTTCCCATGACGATAAGCATGTTGTACAAACTGTATAGAATTAGCATGTTGTATGGATTTTGGACACATTGTTTATCTCTGATAATATGAAAACACTTGACAAATGGTCTGGTTAAAGTAACTAAAAAGGGAGACACAGGAAGAAGAGTTGGTTAGCTTAGCTTAGCTTAGCATTGAGAAGCAGAGGCAAACAGCTAACCTGGCTCTGACCAAAGGTAACAGAACACACCTAGCAGCACCTCTAAAGCCCAAAGATTTACATGTTATATCTTGTTTGTTTAACCCGTGCACATACAGTCTGTTAAATCCATACACAACAGTAATAACAACATGTTGTGGTTCTAAAGTGGTTTATATATGGGACTTCATGGAGTCTTGCTGTCACCGAGAGGTATCCAGGCAACCAGTGGAGACTCCCCAAGGAGTTTCAAGATATCCAGTGTCATATGTGTTTAGTATTCTCCTATAGAATCATGAAAATGAGTGTAATGCATCAATCTCTATACAGTAGCATCACTACTAAAATCTTTTTCACCACATAAAGTGCATATCTGCTTTCACTGAGGGTGGAACAGGAGCAACCACAGAGTCAAGGGTTGATGTGGACAGCAGTAATTAGATCATTGCTATAGTTACTGAGACTGAACAATAAGCTGAAGGAGGAGAACTACCTCAGAGGGGTTATGGAGGTCATCACTGAGCCGTAGTACTGGATCATCTCAGAACCAGCGGTGACTTCTCAGTCGCACCCAAACTCTTTGCTCTACATGTGCACTGAATTAATAATCATGTCGTCTTGAACGCAATTAAACCGGTTAATTATGCGGGTGTCAGAACAAGTGGGAAGAACAACTGGGGACATTTCCCCTGAGATTGCGATGCGTATGTGTTCGTGTAGCTAGATATAAAAAATCTGCTCTTACTTATTTGCATATGTGTGTCACACTGTGCACGCTGTCGAGTCCATACATTTGTATTCTCACCTCTGCTGGTAGTTGAAGCTACAGCAGGCACAGACACTGCTGGAGTCTGTTACAGGATAGTTGAAAGATTCATGATAGAAAAAATATAATAGATACCATGTTGAAATAGTATAGAAGGGCCAATGATATCATTTTACACCAATATTAGTGGGTATAAGGGTTTTTTTTAAGTATGGGTAAACCCGCTAAAAAAAAGAAAACACCTTTCAGACTGAGGACACACACACAACTGCAGGGAGCAACATCATCACATGCAGTTACAGAGCACACACACAGACACAGGGGAGAAAGAGTGAGCTGTTAGCCGCCATGCAGACTCTCATCCCTGGATTGGTGCTCCATGTGAGTCTTTTGACCTGAGTGTGAATGCTGATTGTTCCCTTTTTCAATTGCTGACAAAAGCCAGATGTTAGCGGGAGTTTACAGGTTTTTTCCGGGTGGAAAAGGGGAATAAGTGGTGTTTGTGTCCACCTGATGAATCTCCAGTATATCCAGTCTAGTATTCCCTCTCTTTTAGCTGTGTTTTTGGTCTCCACCAGCTCCTGGGGGAAATATCTGTTGTTCTCTGACTGTGTCTGTCTGCTGTTTGCTGCTTAGCAGGGTGTTGACCGCGGCTTTTCATACTTTTTTCTCTGAAAACAGATGACTTGTGGCGAAAACGACGCTTTGAGAGCGGTGACAGAAATCCAAAACAATAACTTTGTGGTCGTTACAGCTAACCAATGAGCTGAAACCGCAGATTGTAAATAAAGGTTGAAAAGGTTACCTCCATGACGCCACCCACAGGTTTCTAAAGAGTGGTTTTGAAGCTCCGCCCCTAACTCCCAGCTTATTCATAAATGGACAAAGAGGTATGGCATGTGTGGAGCCGAGACTTTGGTGCATACGTTCACCCACCTGTCACTCAAAGAGGCCACACCCTCAATTCTCCTTAACTTTAGTCCTTAATAAAATGTAAGCAGGTGAGTTATATAAACAGTTGTCATGCAGGAGGAAATTAGCTCTAGAGACCAAAACTGTTTTTGTACCAGGCTGTAAACATTTTTATTTCTGCTGTAAAATTGGACATTTTAAGATGGGAGTCTATGGGGATTGACTCACTGTTGGAACCAGACTCTAGTGGTCATTAGAGGAACTGCAGCTTTTGTCACTCCTGTGTTGACTTCATTGTTCAGTCCCGGAAGTTTGATGCTTGGCTGAAACTCAAAGCTCCATAAAGCTGAGGGGAGCTGCAGATTCAGGTGATCAATGTGAGGGACCCCTTTACATTATTAAAACACTGAATATAGCTGCTTTAAATCAACCGAAGGTCAAGGTTCCTCAGACAAACAAACAGTGTAGTATTGTTGAATACAGTGAATGCATATTGTATCATATCCTTCATCACAGAGGTGAACCACGTTAATGGACAAGTCACATTTCAAAGGAAAGGATACTTCACCATCTTCCTGCTAATCCCTTCTTCCTTTGCAGGCTTGCTTCCTCTCAGCTGCAGCAATGCAAACCATGTGACCATCCACCGATGCACATGAGAACTGATCAGATGTTTCTGTTGCTGTGTTGAATATGTTTTCAGTTGAGCATCATTCGAGGCTGATGTTGTCTGTTCATAGCTGTGTGTCTCCATGTGTCTGTGGAGAGGTCTCAGTGTCTTTGTCTCTGTGTTTCCTGTTGTTTGTTCGTCTGTGCGTCTGCTCCTTCAATTATTCATATTTTTATCTAACAAAGATGAAGTATGAAAGTACGATGATGATGTTTTTGTTCCTTTTCTAACATGAGTGCACACAGATGCCATACTTGACTTTCACCTGCTACATTCACTGCCTCTGCTTTTTGTTCTGTGGTTTTGTAACACACCACCCTTCTCCTCCCACTTCCCTTAGGTTTTGGTCTGCTTTGGGTTGACTGGTCATTATGCTGATGCAGCTCTGTAGTTTCAAGGTCAGTGCCCCCCCTCCCACCCGCCACCGCAATCACCCACCACCTTCTCATTTCGTGCTTACCACCATCAAACGCCCAGTTTGTCTGCCAGATTCAACCATTACGGGATTTTGATATCTGGCTCCATCAGTGATGTATCTTTTCATACATTTTGCTCTGTTGTTAAACATCTTTAAATGTGATCAAATTCAGGATAAAATTTGCCAAATTCTTTTAAAAAACAATATACTTTTCACTAATATTTATATCACAAGCGTGACACAAGCCTATACATTAAAACATTGTGCGTGCAGATAACCTTTCTCCATCACCAACTGCACGCACACAGTGCTTCAGCATTTAGACCGATCCATCAAGGCTGGCTGAGTCGTGCCCTGAAGCTCCTTTCTAACTGGAACACTCTCTGATCTGATCTGAGATGCCAGGACGGAAAACTCTCTCCCTTTGCACTGGGACTCACTGATAATGATGCCGCATCTTGCAGTGATCACAGTGTCCACGCTGAACAGACACCGAACTCCTCATGGATCATGCAACACCTTTTAAACCACGTTTGGAAAGGTTCAATGTTGATAGGTTTCTACCTTCATCAACAGAAGCCAGTTTATTATGAACAGGATTACCAATCAAGTCAGTGGATTTTGTAGGAACAGAACAACCACAGGAAAATGTATTTATTAATGTATTTATATATTTACTGTTTCTTCAGTTACATTATACAGTAAAACCTGAACTTCTCTTTATTGCCAACGAATACAGGGGTGGACACAATAACATAAACATCTGTAACATCTATTGAAAACTAGTGAAATAGTAGTGGTCTAAGCAGGCGCCCCATGTGTAGAGGCTACAGTCCTCACTGCAGTCGCCCCGGTTCGAGTCCCGCATCGGACGGCCTTTGCTGCTTGTCATTCCCCCTCTCTCTGCCTCCCCATTTCCTGTCTCTCTCTACTGTGCTATCAAATAAAGGCATAAAAAAGGCCAAAAAATTTACTTAAAAAAAAAGATGCAGTGTTTGTTGCATGGCTGCTAGTTACATTTTTTGTATTACTGTTAAAGTGTTTGTTTTATCCTGTCCACCCATAGTACTGCACTTTATTTCAGAATTTATATTTCAGGAGACTTTTTACTTTTTGTGTTTCATCCAATGTTTTTATGCCAACAAAGGAGAATGTATATGTCCTTGTGTAATAAACCACACCCACAGATGTTGAATAATCTTTGTCCCTGAAAATTACAATCCCTAAGATTTCACTCTTGGTTGATTTGGCAGGATGGATTCAATTGACATTTCAGCTTGACACATATTGACCTGCGTGGGGAGGTTAATCTGTCAGAAATGCAACAATAGAAGAGCAGCTTCTATGTGTTTGCAGCGCAGCCAAACAAGCTGTAGCCTGACATTATTAATAGCGTTTTAATGAAGCAACCCAAAGAAGACAGTGTCATAAACAGTTGTTTTTGTGCTGTTGTCTGAATTATGTCAAATAGGTGAATGCTCTGGCTTCTGTCTTCAACATCATGTCCAGTGCAGGTATGCATTGTTTCCTGTGAATCTTTTGTGTGTGGCTACACAATTGATCCTTCAACTAAGCTCTGTTCCACTTACTCATTGCTGCAACGCCTGCCGAGCTCTCCGCTCTCACAGCACATTTACAGTTTACAATAACAATGGTGGCAGATTTACCACTCACAATTCTTTTTTCTTAACAATGGGTGTTTGATTTCACATAGAAGTAAACAAATCGAGACTTCTCATTTGTGGCTGATGGCCATTGATTATGTCAACTGAATTGACAGCTGTTGGTGGCAGATCTTATTAGCTTTAGCTAACCAGCTAATTAAGGCTAAATCAATGAGTTGGCAAAGAAAACTGTCTGAAGCTGACCTTTTAAAACAGGAACCCCACAAAAGACTGTAGAATATGCTAAGGATGACTCCATAATGTGATGGCTTTAATGTGCTAACATCCCCAAATCCAATAAAAAGCAGGACAGAGTCACCAACTTTACTCTAAAATGCTGATGTAGTTGTATCTTGGCTCTCACAGCAGCAGATCCAGTTCTCTTTTTTCTAATTTAACCTGTCGTCCCTGGTGGCTAGATTGAATATGGTGTGTGCAAAACAGACAGTAAAAGATTAAAAAAATGGGGAAAATTAAAAATAATATACATGGGTTGTCCCTGTTACCAGCATGTCAGCGAACTGATAACGTGAACCTCATCCCAGTTGCACAGAACTTTCTCTGTAACTGTAAATTCTGCAGCTTCAGCACTGAGATCCATCAAAGTTTATGTCTATAAAATAACAGTTGTAATCATGACATATTTTATTGCCAGTGCCTAATATATTTCATGAAGGCAGCAGGAGATGAATTATATTATTCAGAGATGTATTACTTAAGTAGCGAAACTATAACATAAAATTACTCACTTACTAATATCTCGATACAGTCCAGCCCAAATATCATGATATTCTATATTATTCTATAATTTGATCTATAAAAATATATCATATTTAATAAACTGATTATATGTTTTGCATATAAATTCATAATATGTACTGTTCTGTATATTTGGTAACCATAGTTACCAAATATATGTAGTGGAGTAGAAAGTACAATGTTTACCTTATAGTTAAAGTTAAGTACAGAACTTGAGTGAATGTACTTACTGATAATATTTATCTAATATCTTTATAGTGACCTAGAAATATCACAGCTTTGATATTGCCCTGTCATCAGTATTATATTAATACCTCATCACTTTATACACATTTATTTTGATTTTAATGTATCCTATGATAAGATAGGATGTTCTGCTGTGGCTACTGAACACTGGGTTTATTCTAGCCACAGAATCAGTTTAATATTATAGGATCTGTGCGTCTGTGTTTTCCTCATTGGCTACTACCACCTTTAAACTGACCTTGATAACCAGGTGAGGTCTGACCGATTCACTGTAGTTACAAGTTGTGATAACACGATTTTGTCTGTACTGGCACAAAGGGGGATTGGGGGGGTCTCTGCAGTGACACAGGATGGGTGACAGGCTGAGTTAGCAATGATTTAGCAGCTGTCTTTTCAAACGCAAGTCACTGTTAAAAAAGCAAGCTGCTAAATCAATTAGATGTACACACTGGTTCTGTGCTTTTTAGACACCAAGTGAGTGGAGTGAAAAACAACATTGTCAAGCAGCTTTTAAATGGAAACATCACAGATTACAGAAGAAATATTAGCTGTTCTCTCATTTGACTTCCGACCAAATCCTTTTTACTTTTCATTTAGCTAAAAGCTTCTCGGTGTGTTTTGTTGCAGAACTTGTACCAGAATCGGTTCCTGGCCCTGGCAGCCATGGCCTCCCCAACCCGCAGCAGCCAGACCCGCCAGCGCTGTAAGGATGCGGCTCGTCACAGCTACGGCCCAGACTCCTACGCTGTCAACGGTCTGAACCAGGAGGCCTTCATGCTGGGGCTGTCGCGGTCCACCAGTGACACTGATCTGGTCTCCCCAGACGCCCGCTCCACCCTCACCATCAGCTCCTCCCATTACACCATCGGCCAGTCTGAAGACCTGGTGATCACATGGGACATCAAGGAGGAAGTGGATGCCGGAGACTGGATCGGAATGTATCATGTTGGTGAGTGAGATATCACACGATGACGTTGAATATTAGAGTTTGATTGATACGAGATAAGTTTACAAGTACGGTCTTCATCCTGTAACTTCCATACAGCAGACTTTAGTATCCTCACTAAAGCCCTGTTCATGTTGGGAACCCCTTTTCGCCAATTCACCTGAACCAGTTCACCCAGTTTGCTGGTGTTCCAGTGTGAAACCAAAGACGTTCCTCACTGGTTTTCCACCCGCCAGCAGCAGCAGTTATGTTGGTTACAGTGTCTACCTAAGCTGGGGGTCTCATGGACTCTAACGTGGTGTTTAAATCCCATGTTTGTGGTTTGCCATCAATCTTTTGTTTGTAATCCTGTTTGTTTCCATTTATATATACAGGCTATTTTTTATCGATACATAAATCATAATGTATTAACCACCAAAAAATGTAAAAAATGTGTCACATTATATGCAGATATTTTACATTAACACTGGCAAGTAATACAACTTGTGGTTTTAGCCATGCTAGCAGCACGGCTCTATGGTAATGTCAGTCCGTTGGTCGGTCCACCACTTTGGGCCAGACTGAAATGTCTACTACAAACGACTGGTGCTCAGAGGATTAGCTCTAATGACTTTGATCTCCTGACTTTTCTTCTGCTTTTCATGAAATTGACATTTGGGGTTCTGAGTGAATAAACTTGACAGCTATTGGATAGATGCCTCTGACTTTTGCTCTAACATCAGCTGAGGTTGACATTGTTGGATTCTATTAAAAAATCTCAACATTTTGGTACAAACAATAATTGTCAACCAGTGAATGAACTTTAATAACTTTGCTCTCCTGACCGTTCAAAGCTCATGACATGTCCATCATCCTCAGCTGTACTTTAGTGCTAATTAGCAAATGTTAGCATTAAATGCAGTTTATCATATTGTGAGTGTGACATATAAAACATACTTCTTCAAAGGATTCTTTGGGTTTGAAGTAGAAGTGCGGTTTCATCAGGTTCATCTCTCTCTCCAGATGAGGCTTTGTCTGAGAACTTTCTGGACTACAAGAACCGAGGAATCAACGGTTCTCACAAGGGACAGATCGTTTGGAAAATTGACTGCAGCTCTCACTTCAGTGAATGTAAGTAATATAAAAACCATCCTCTGCTTTTTGTATTTGAGCAGAAAACAGTTTTCCCTCAAGGCAATGATTTTCTCATTAAATTCTGCTCTAGTTAATCTTCCACTAACAGCCTACAATGTAGAGTTAAATCATTTTTACTATTTAATCCAAGTCGTGTTCGCTGTTTTATAATGACATTTTGCCCATTTCTGTTTAGAATCACGGCTCCGCCCTTCACTTGCAGTCTGTCACATCAGTGTAGGCTCAGTCAAAAGACATTAAAGTGCATTATTTCTATAAATTAAAGTCACATTGTTTCTGAAATATGAACACAGTCAGTGGCTCTGCTTAAAGGTGTTGTACATGCTGTAATGATGAAACAAAACATCTGAGAAACCGGCCCTAAAATACACTGAGGGTTTTTCAGGGCCACTTATTTATTGGACAGTTCTGGTGATGTCATTCTGAGTCATCAGCACTACATGGATCCACACAGGGAAATCAAATTCTGGAGACAGACAGCAGGTCAATTTACTGTATCTGATGTGTTTATACAGTATATCTTCACTGGTTTCTGGCTCAGTGTTTTAACTCAGTCTCCTCACAGTGTCCATCACCTGCTCAGCACCAAGCAGCAGACAATGTTGGCAACCAGCTGGTGAACGTAGTGGTGTATTTAGCAGCTAAAGAGCCAGGTATTTTCCCCAGAAGCTGGTGGAGACTGAAACATCTTAAAGAGAATAAATGTTGGAGTTAGATTCACCAGACGGCCAGAAACATGATGCTAAATGAATGCTAATGTTGCTGCTGAACGAGGCAACTGTTTGCTAACACGTTAGCCAGAAGAATTTTATAAGGTGATAATATACAAAGACACCAGAGTTTGTTTGAACTGCACCGAAGAGGTCAGATGTGAAGCACCTTCAGTTGTAGACAGTGTATGGTCAAACGTAAGTTCATTCACTAAATTATACCAGAAAATATCCTCCAGTCTTTGTGCCAAGTGTTCTTCCCTGTGGTGTGTTTACAGTAGATTCTGTCTTTAACAACAAAGTGGGATATTGCTGCTGCAGCATGTGAAGAACCAGTCTCTGGAAAAGGGTTGCTTGCAGAAGCAGATCATTAGAGGGAAACGCAGAGAAAGTGGGCGCAGGCTGACAGTCACGAATGTTGCACAATTGCTGCGTTTAGGGGCACGAAGAGAGAGAGAGACTAAATGGATGCACGTGAAACAGAATAAATAAATAAATCAGCGTAAAGCCGCCCAGGTGTTTTCCATTTTAGTAACACCGACCTTTCTATCGCAGGTGGAGGAGGCTTTTACAGCTGTTATGAAGCTGTTATGTTAAACTGTTCAGATTAAGAGAACTTCAGGTATCACTGCCAGAGGAAAAATGTGTATTTCCAACTGTGGTTTGTGGTGTTTTTTTTCTCCCCCATTTTTTGAAAAGTTTTAGTTGTTGATGCTGTTCTTCTAAAATCTAAGTTTTTATTGTTATATAAGAAAAGTGTTGCAAGAAAAACCTTTTTTCTCATTTCGTGTCATAATAAACATAAAGTGGGCGTCAGTGGGATTTCCTGAACCAAAGCTTGAAATTCTTTCTGTCAGATACACACTTCATGTCGGATGAGTCATTAATTATAAAATTGTTTAATTATTATTATTATAAAAGATAGTTTGACTGTCTGTGACACTGTTGAACCCAGATCTTATACAGTTTGTTATCTGTAGAACCGTTCTTTACTCTGGAGACTGACTGGCTGGATTAAATATTCATAGGTCATAAATGTCTGTCACCAGTAGTGTATGTCATTATAGTTCCACCGCTTCCTGTATATAGCTGTTTGCCGATATAAACATCAGGATTGTGCCACAGGGAAGAATATCTCTGTACATAGTTGTGACTGCTTACAAATAATTTTAGTTCCTATTTCCTCAGAATTAATAAGAATGGGATTTGTTGTGAGATGATGCTCACTTGGGTTACATTGTGAGAATAACTTTATCTTTTATGTCTATCCAATTAACTCCGATATATGACCAGTTTATTCTCTTTTTTTTTTTATTTACACTCTCCTCTCTGAGGTTGAGATGAAAACATTTGGTTTATAAAAACCTTTTCTACTACAAATGTAAAAAATTAAAAAAAATGCTTCGTCATCCACTTAAAACCAAGTTGGAGTCTCGGTGATGTGAGATTTTTGGTGTTGTATTTACCATTTCTAAATAAAAAGAGTAGACAGCAGAGATGATTACACCCACCCAATCAAAGTAGACTGTGAATCTACATATTATGACTTCACTTCATGTTGTCACCAGCATGAGTGAATGAGTAATGAGGTTCTCTCTGAGCTTGTCCTTTGTTAAAGGATTAAACTGAGGACTTTAGATAAATGTGAGTGTTATCAGATTATTCAAGGCTGAGCGAATACAGGTGAGTAGCTATGTTTTTTTACACACACACCAGACAGCAGGCCCAGCTCTGTGCAGCATATCCAGTCACCTCCCATGCTTCTTCTTGTCAAACCATCTGAGTGAGTCTGGCCAAACAAGCAGAAAAACATGGAGCTTTACTATGACCTTAATCTGCTGGTGTCCCCCAAGCATTTTGCTTTTTTTTTTTTTGCTCTACTTCACCTATTTTCCAACAGACTGTGGAGCCCCAGAAATGATAGTTGTCACCGATCGACTATCACTGATGTAGAATATTGAAAATGATTGTATAATGGGGCGACCACGTGCCATATGGGCGAAATGAGCCCTGAGCAGCAGGTTCCTGGTTCGACTCCCAGCCAGCCCTTTACTACATGTCTCTCCCCCCACACTCTCTCCTGTACTTCCTGCCTCTCTCCAATTTCCCTGTCAAATAGAGGCACAAAAAAATGTCCCCCCAAAAAAGAAATACCTTAAAAAATTATTATATTATTATTGTGTAATTGTATTTTTTCTTAACTTTAATTTCTTGATTAAAATGTTAACTTTAATTAAGTATGAAAAATGTTTTATGTAATACGACATAGTCACCATTAATAGATGATGATATACAAATTGAAAATTTAATTTAGCTGTGTAAAACATTTAAAAGCTACGAAGGACATGTCAGATTACATCACTCAGTCACATGGGTACATCAAACAGGAAGTGATGAAAAAAACACATGAAAAAGATTTGAAACTAATGCTTGTTTCATCATGGCCGCCTCCCTTTTCCAACACATTTGTGTGTGTGTGTGTGTGTTTGTGTGTCCTCCTCAGCTGAGACCCAGGTGTGCTTCAGATACTACCACGGTGTTACCGGAGCACTGAGGGCCACGACGCCCACCGTAACCATCAAGAAGGGCCCTGCACCCGTGAGTCACTCCACACCTCCTGACTTTATTTTGACACATGCAGCTGTCTCAGATTTGTGGGTCACTCAGTATCTTGTGTCTCGTGGAAGAGGCGGTCTAGCTTCTTATGTCAGTCATGTCAGTCAGGCTTAGTGGTGAGGAAGCTACTCCTGAAGTTAAGCTGCACCTATAACTCTGCTGAAAGTACAGATGACTGTAGAAGAAGAGTGTGTACAGCGATGTGTACACATGCAGCAATAACCCGTCAATACAACACACTAAAAAACATTTATCAATCCACTCCTGTAACATACAAGAGAACCAGAGCCAGAGATCTCGTCTTTTTTATTCAACACGTCCTTCCTCCTCCTGGTGCCTACATTACCCACAATGCAATGTGACTGCCAACATTTATGTTGGTGATTCAGTTGTGTTATGCTAGTAGTGGTGTGTGTGTGTGTGTGTGTGTGTGTGGGGGGGGGGGGTTAGATGAATCATTGTGCTGCGCGCAGCTCTACAGTGAAATGAGCTTTTATCCATTTGAAATAATAAAATATTTTCACGACATATTTGCGTTCACATTGCTAAAACAATGTGGCCCAGACCACCTCCGAATGTGGTCTGAGTGATCGCATCTCAAATGCGTCCTAAATGCGTCAACCCGAGGTGCGTGTTATTGCCGGGTCTGCACAGGGCCAGAGACGGGCATCTGCATGTTTGTGTGTGTGACTAAAGGAGAAGGGCAGAGAGCTGGAGAGACAGAGTGCATGAAAAATACAATTAACTCTCTTTAGAGTCAGAGAATATTAAACACAGGCTGCAGACATTTGTAGTGATATATGTATTAAAATAAAGCACTGGGACAAAGATAGAGAGATGGAAGGAGGCAGAGAAGGATTTATTTTAGGAGGAATGATAAAGTTAACAAAGATAGATGTTTATAAAAGAGAAACTTCAGTCCAGACTGGAGCCTAAATACAACTCTGTGTTCAGTCCTCCTCTCCTCTCCTCTCACGGTCAATCATTCACACTGTCGTGACGTTAGCCATCCATGCTAGCTCGTACCTAAACAAATGAACACGCTGCTGTGTTGATGCAGGTCCTGGCAGATAGTTACATATGACCTTGCAGATATGTAGCTGTTGTTTTCAACAATAAATGTTTAGGAACCAATAAGCAGAACCAAGTTTTTTTTTCTTCGTGTTTTCTTCCTGTCCCTGTACTTGATATTTTGGTTTCGGCTGTAATTCGTACTTCTCTCCATCATGATCATAACCTTTATTGTTTCAAGTAAAATTAACCTATTTAATTTGAAAAAAAGCTAAGAGGCAGCTGATGCAGCTGGGTCATACCACCCCACTGAATGATGGGGAAAAATGCATCTCACCCCTTTACATCTCATATAGCCAAAAAATTATGGGATAACAGTGGGAGTTGTGGCTTTGTGGTGGTGGATCCACAAATGATTTTCTGACTCTTTCACCACCTCTCATGTGCAAACCTGTGGTTTTTATATCTGTAACTTCGAAGGAGTAACTCCAGATACAGTTCTGTCTGGCCATTGGATAAGCAGCACCACATATTACTGTCACTATATCAACATTGTCATTGCCCTTCCAAAGCTTCTGCCAGTCAGACACTGTTATCAGGAGGGTGTCCAGCTGGGCGATTGGATTTCCATGTTTGCCTTCCCATTCTGCTGCTGTGGGCCTCTGGAAACGCTGATGAGCCCAGAACTTGATCTGTTCTCGCTTCCTGAGGACAAAGGAATAAAAATAACCAGCATAGGAAGAGAGACGGGGAAGAGCAGAGATAGCAGAGGGTAGTCCAGCTCAGGTAAGTCATTCAGGTTTTTGGAGGCGAGAGGTGGAAAGCATCAGGTCAGATTGCTCGAAGAGACAGAAGCAGGAGGAGAAGAAAAGAAGTGAGGAGATGGACAGACTGGGAAGCGGTGGAGGATTTGTCTGCTTTGACTTTTGTTTACTGTAGCCAGTCAGAAACAGTCAGACGCCGCAGACGGAGGAGGCTCTGCACTTGTTTATGTATGTGTGTGATGGACGGCATGTGTCTCCAGCTGGGACTGCTGTCTCCCAGTCATCCTGAGAGGAGGAGTGGGAGGAGGACGAGGCTCAGCTGGATAGCCTGGGTAACAATGAATATTTTCTCCGTCTGTGTTTTTCTCTTTTCGTACACATACACTTGTGACAGCTTCATTCAGTCAATCTGCCTTTTGCTTGTTTTCGCGCAGCAGCTTGAAAAACACACACACCAGATTTTTAATGAGATACAACCCAAAAACATAGAGTCAATTAATCAGTCTCACACTCAGATAATCTAAGATAATTGTCTATCTGAACCTCTGAAGTATGACACATGATGAAATACAGTGGGTTAATATTTGCTTGTAAAATGTGATGTTAGCTTATGACACTGGTGGTGTCTGCACAGTTTATTCTGTAGCTAACTTTCCCGCTGCTTCCAGTCTTCATGCTAAAGGCTGCCAAAACTCTTATAAACGTCAATATTTAATTGAAAATAGTTTCAAAATGCAGCAGCACATCCTGCTGTCAACATAAAGATATAAACTATTGTCACAGGAGTGTGAGTGCTGACACATCTGAGGAAATAGAGTTGTTGTAAACTGTTTGTGCCAAATCATTTTGAAAAGAGCAATGGCTCGATGGGAAAAGTTCAACACTCAGCCGACCAATAGTGTAACTCCATCACTCAGTCACTCAGTCACGGACATTCCCGAGCTTCATGCTTGTCAGGTGGTCGGATGGCTTCGTATACACTGGATTAGGATGGTCTGTGTCTGGTGAGAGAGGGACCACGAGTCGAACTTCTCATTTTTCATTTGTTGCACAACTGTTACGCATGTCTTCTAGGAGAGACTGTCCCCCTGTTTCTTAAACAGTATCACGTCCCCCTCTCTCTCTGTGACAACCAGCTCTTCACTCTGCCTTGATAGTGGCAGCTCTGATCACGTATAAACACTTCTGATTTCAACAACGTGTCTTCTGAACTAGTTCTTACAGACCATAAACTGGCCCTTAGGGGGTTAAGCTTCTCGCTCAGGGCTGCTAATGAAGGAGGGGCAAGTTCCGCTCTTTGATTTTCCCCTCTTAGATTTAACGCCTCAGTCCAAGAATCAAACCAACAACTTGAAGCCGCTTCTCTTCCTTTAGGCCGACGCATTAGAAAAGAGCAGAACTGCCTCTGTTATATATCAACAGCACTTCTATATATATATGTATATATATATATATATATATATATATATATATATATATGTGTGTATAAGCCAATTTAGTCCGTTAACATTTAGGTACATATAGTGGTCAGGCTTTATTATTGATTCCTAGTTGGGAAATGCTAATTGGAGCCTTAGCAAAAGCCCAAATGTCATACAGCACCAGGCCCACGACCACTGCTGAGTGATCGACATCAGACGATGGCATTTGACAAACTGCCCCCCACAGACCTGCTCTCAACACCGAGCTGACATAACCTCCTCTACATTACGCTGCATCAATGTTCAGCCGTCCCGAGTTAGATCACCCGGCCTCTCAGTCTTAAAAGGCACTGGAGTGTATTAAAATGTCCACACACACTCACACACAGGCTGGAGCCGGGGTGTATCTGACCTGTAATCAGATGTAGATCCATTTTGTAAATGTAGGCTGTCTCTTCCGAGCTCGTCATGGTTTGGAGGACGGGGGCTTTTATTGTGTAAAATCTCTCTCCTCTTACATCATTTAAGATTCTTGCAGCACACACAGGATGCTCATAAATTGTACATTCTGTTCCATTTATATTGTGGAAGCGCCTGAGTGTTGGGTCTCTGTATTCCGCAGGAGGATGGTAGATTATATAAAATGTGCTGCAGATAGATGAAGTTGTCATTTGGTTTATCTGTGAGATTAGAATCGCTGAGGAGACTCGCGCTGGCACTTCTCTCTCCGACTGTACTCGGCAAGGCAGATTAGCATCTCATTAAAATGAATTGGTCCAAACATCTGTCATTTCCTTTATCCCTTTATCTTGTTGTTTTCGCTTGCTGTGTTTTGTTTCCAGCCCGTTGCATAAGCACTGAGACCTGAGAGAGAATTTTTTTAAGGAAATGCTGCAGTATTTTTGAAGACTTTATTTTCCTATGTCTCCATTTCCCTGCTAAACTTTCTCTGACTTATTGTGTAAGAAGACACTTTAATCTGAGTCACTGTGAAATAAAAATATCCTCTAGCTTCATCTGAAATTTCCGGTTCAAAGAAATACACATTTAGATGCATGTCACATTAACGCCAAAATGTTTGTCCTGTCTGTCCATTTGACAGATCATATCATCATCCACTGGTCAGATTGTGATGAAATTTATTAGTTGTCAACAAGGTATCTTAAAGTGATAGTTGGGGTGATTTGGCGTGGGGTTGTGTGAGGTACTGATCTACAGTCAGTGTGTTACCTGCAGTAGATTCAGATCAGCTCCCCAGGTGCTTTAAGATGAATGCTGACATACTGTTAGCATACATACATGCTACCAGGCTGATGTTTAGCACGTATAATCTCTAACATTTCCACCGTCTTAGCCTGCTATCATCAGCAGGATATTCTCTGGTACTGCCAGAGCAGGTATCTGCCAGTCAGACCTGTGGAGGTCTCCATGAGTCTCCATGAGTTTGTCCCAGTGTCCTGCTCCTGTGATTCTTAAATCGAACTGCTGATATTTTCACTCCCGACCATGTGATTTACAGAGTGTCTTGAGTCACCATGCGTGAGTAAGGCACCTGGTCACCTGCCAGGCTTTGGATTTCTCCAGGCCTGTGAGCTCACAGCTTAATCAACCGTCCATCGATTGAAATTCTTCATCCTGCCCAGAGTCGTGGTGACGGCAGTGCAGCAAAGCAGCAGATACAACCGTTTTCCCTCTCCACACGCGGACAGACCAGCTGAGCCATGTGACCCCCTCCAGTGTTTAATTACCATATGACTCAATTCTGCTAAATTGTCATCATTATTATAGTTAATTTCCTAATATTTACTTTCTACTGTCAGATAGTTTTCACATGGCACTAATGATTTCTGCCCTTACACCAGATTATTTGGACATTTACTGATTCACAAACACGGGTGAGAACAGTGATGTTCGTATGAAACAAACTCCACAAGTTGTGAAACCCAAGACTATGACAGAGCTTTAATAAATCAAAAACCTCCTAATTGATTGGGTTTATCACAGGAGTCATCAGCTCCTCCGTCTCTCCTCCCATCCCCCATGCTCCTCCTCTTCCTGGCTGAAGAATCAATGTCAGAATAATGAAGACGGAGTATTGATTACAGGATGCTGTCCGGCTGAAAATGGAGCTTTGAAAAAACACAGTGTTGAATTGAGATTGGACGGTTTGTCCAATGTATTTGAAATCATGTGTTTGGGATTTGAAGAACTGTATATCCTGAAATTTATCCTGGATTTTATTTTTCTGTTCAGATTTTACTTACCATACACTTTCTTTACTTGCATGCTGTTATTTTTTACTTGCATACTGTTATTTGGCTGCAGTGACCCACTTTCCCCGTGGGCATCATTAAAGTTTCATCTTACAGGAAAGGAAGGAAGATGCTGGTGTAGAGGAGAAGGAAGGGTTGAGTGTGTTTTCATGTTCTTCTTGTTCGTAGACAGCTGTTAACTGTTTGTGTCTGTCTCTGCCTTCAGGTATTAAAACCAGTGGTTAGTCCTGAAGTCAACCATGGACTGGGCAACAGGAGACTTATTAACTTTTCCCTGTCAGGTATGCTACACACATCTAACTTTTTCTTTCCATCTATTCCTGTGTGGCTTCACTCTGTATCCTTCAATCAACGTCTCCACACTCTGTCTTCATCTGGCTCTTCTCTCCATCTTCGTCATTTCAGTGTTGACTGTCTAAAAGCATTGGTAGGTTCAAATCAAGCCCAGCACATGTTTATGTAAGAGCAGATGTGCAATGTATTTTATAGGAACATAATAAACTTACTGTGACAACACTGAAACTAAAGAGAAAAATAACACCAAACCTTTTTGACCTGGTAAATTATGGATATAATATATATATTATATACGGATGGTCATGATTTAAATTTTGGTCCCATAATGCTTTATTGGATGTAAACAGGAAGTATAATGAGTGAGTTAGCTGTTGGCTACAACTTGAGCTTGCATTTGTTTACATTTTGAAAATCTGGGACCATTAAGAGTGAGATGAATTAGCTATGAGCCGTTGCTGTTTACATCGGTGAATGTGCAGACAAGTATCACTGCATTACTTTGATCCTGAAGAAAACTTACAACATGTGATGGTTCCCAAGCAGCTTTTTATAAAGCAGCATCCTCTATATGTGCAGCAAGGATCAAAGATTTAACTGCACTTTAAAGACGTGATGAAAAACCTTCTTGCAGACTTTCAGAATCAAATATCTGAGTGTGGTGTCTTCCCTACTTGAATCTGCGGCACACACTGTATGTCTTACATCACTTATCATTTAGTCTTACATCACTGATCACATATTACCTTGGATGGGATGAGAGGACCCCCCCCCCATACTTTGAGTTTACAACTCAAAGTATGCACAAACCACTTAAAATTCAATTTCACTCCCAAACAACCTTGAAACCTTCAAAATAAATGCATATTGCAGCAAAGTCAACTTCCCTTTTCACACAACTCTACTCTGCAATGTTGAGCTCATTAACAATGACATCTCCATGGCAACACAACATGGCAGTGGAACAGTTATGTTTTCACTCCAGTATTTTTCCACTAATCCTCTCTATAAAAACATGACCATTGTATTTTTACAAAAGCTTCACACACTCCGCACAGACTGGAACAACACATGGGTCCTTGAGGCGGCCCTGAGCTGGGCCAAAGATCTGGGTTAATCTTTCTCACAGGATTAAAAATTAAATTAGGTGTAACTGGCTTCATCTGGATTTCTTATTAACATACTGTAAGTCAATCATTTTTTTTCCCATACTCTGAGGCAGAGTGTAAACAAAATTTCTGTCGTTTTTTGTTACACAACACAACACACCCAGGACTGTAGCCAAGAGACTGAGAATGACTGAGCTCATCAGTCCAGAAAACCAGCCTGTCCCAGTCCAACTGTGATCCGGTGTCATGGTCATTAACGTAGAACTCAACTAAAGATGTTAAATATCTGTCAAGATCATCTTTATCTTGGCAGCTTAGGTAGAAAAGCCTTATAAATGAGAAACCCAGTCCAACCTTTTCATATTACTCACAATGGTGAGTGTGATAACGATCTTGTGTAATGAATCGAATGGCACTGTAATAGACAGCCTTCAGTGGTTTAAGCGGTTTAGTGGCATCAGCATGAGCATACAGGATATTTCCATAATCCCACATAATGTAATGTATGTTTCCAAAGCTCCTTTGGGTTTAATGATCCAGTTTTAGTTTTAATTTAATTTCTTAAAAATCTTCTGTTGTCCAAATTCCTAAGTAAAATGCAGTGCTGCTGTACTGTAGCTCTCAGTTTAGAGCATGGATATGACCGGGAACATCAACAGCTCACATTCTTCTTAACCTAGAACAAGTTAAACAGTGAGGTCATCAAAACAGACAGTGACCTGAGGAAAGCCTGGTTGGTTTTCTGTGGGGGCCAAGACAGACAAGCTGATATCATCAGCGCAAAAACAGACATTACATCGCTGAGTTGGAAAATAAATGTTAATTATGTACAGAATGAATAACAGTTGTCCTAATATTGATCCTTGAGGGACACCGTAATCAATCAACTGGGCAGAGATATGATTTGAACCCATTTTAAGAAGGATCATCAGCTGACTTAACAAAATGTTGTGATCACCAGTATCGAAAACCCAAGATCAATACAAAGAGTGCAGCACAATCTTACTTTTATCAAATGAACAACCAATTTCAGATATTTTTCTCTAGGAAACTTTCTAGTACAATAAAGTGTTTCCATTTTACTTTCAAACATAAAATGCCGCCAGGAATCAAATTATGGTAGAGAGATACTGAATCCTTCATTTATTTATTTATTTTGACGTATTTTAATATTTGGTATAAAGATAAAAACTTTATATTCGAGAGTTCAGATGTTTTATCGGATTTGAAACCGATTGAACACTCGGCTTCTGATTTTAAAATTCAAAGAAAATGTGTTTTACTTTGATGTTGTTGCTTAGGCAACGTACAAGCCTGTTTTATCTCAGCAGTCATCTGAATCATACAGATCACTGATGAAAATCCTGCAGTGCGTCACTTTCACTCGTGGTCTGAACTTTTGTCACAATGTGCCATTATAACAGCCAACAAATGTTTTCGTGTCATTCTGTTTCACATAATCCCGTCCATATGTGACTTCATGTCCCTCAGACCTCCAGGCAGTTGGTCTGAAGAAGGGGATGTTCTTCAATCCTGACCCGTACCTGAAGCTCTCCATCCAGCCTGGAAAACACAGCATCTTCCCCTCGCTGCCGCACCACGGCCAGGAGAAACGCTCCGGGGTGGTGTGCAACACAGTCAACCCGCAGTGGAGCACAGAGGTACACACACACACACACACACACACTCACACACACACACACACACACACACACACACACACACACACACACACACACACACACACACACACATACACACACACACATACACACACACACACACACAAAACAAAAGTGAAGGTAAGGAATCCTAACTGCTTGAAAACACGATGACTGTAATTTTGGCACCTGATTTCGTTTTTGTATTTGACGAAAATGTAAATCAGATTTGGTCTGTTTGATTATTTTTACTTTCAGTATTGTTTTCTTTTGTGATATTTTGCCATCATTATGATTTCCAAGCACTCTGAGGTCACCATGTTGTGTACAGTTACCGTGGTTACAGATGTTGGTCTCATCCTGCTCTACCTGCGTATAATAGATGGTAATATGGTAATATGGTGATATTCCTTTAGCTGATATCAAGGAGAGTTAAATGACCTACTGTTTTAACTGTTTTGTAACATTAACATTACAGTCATGTTTATAATATTATGTTAATCTTAATGTTCCCTTGGTTTGTTGTTGCTTCAGTGGTACTGTAGATGAATTTAATCCCTAACATGAACATGGATGGAGGGCAAACAATTGATTTTAACAACATATTAGGAATTCAGTCCAGATTAATTTCTGTCATTATTGAATTGTTATGTAAATGTCCATTATAACATATGTTCCTAATATAAACCCAGAGCAGTCGACTGCACAACGCAGACAGGGGAGGATTGGGGGCTTCTTCGGTTTCATTAGTTGAGTAAGAGGATCAATGTAATCCATGGAAATCATATTTGCTTTGTGAAAACCAGCGCAGCCAATTGATTTTCTCATTAAGGACTTTTTCTTGGAAAACTGAACAGAACAAAGAGCAGTTATCTTGATTTTGTAACTTCAGCTAAAGTGGAAAAATATCCATATTAATGAAAAGCTGTCTTTAAAATCAGTTGCTCATCAATGAGCTCTCAACAGATGAATAATGACTAAAGAGATTTTATGACAAGCTGCGTGAAAATACATTGTCCTGCAGCTGTCGTCATGTTTGGATTGGAGTTAAACAATTAGTAGATTAATTAGGCAGAAAAGTAATTAGCAACTAGTATGATAAT
Organism: Seriola aureovittata; assembly: GCF_021018895.1. Lineage (NCBI taxonomy): Eukaryota > Metazoa > Chordata > Actinopteri > Carangiformes > Carangidae > Seriola > Seriola aureovittata. The sequence continues at coordinate 1,924,891 of NC_079383.1, read as the reverse complement.
CGATAATAGTTTTACTAAGCAAATATGTAAAAAACTCACTGACTGCAGCCTCTCAAACTTCAGAGTTGATTCAATTGATAAAAAAGATTAAATTTAGGATTTCAGATCCCATAATTACTTAAAGAATAAAATAAAAGTAGTATCAGTAACAATAAACAGTAAAATTTAGTCTGTTCTCTTTATCATTACGAGTGGCTCTTTTCATATTTGCAGCTCAGTTTTAGCTGCAGTGATTTGATTTAATGTTGATCAAAGAAAATGTAGCTTCTAGAAAATAAGATTTGTAGTGTAAATAATAGATGGGGATTTTTTTCAGTTTAGACCTTAAGAGAAAAACAGAGCATCAGTTTTTCTCCGCACTTTCTTTAACTGTGAAACTGATGTTGAAGATGTTTGCAGAGCTGCAACTTTATGTCCAATTAGTGAACTTCTTTGTGGTGTTATGTCAATATTTGTCTGTAAACATCTGATTCAGTCAGTTTGAGAAGCTCCAGAAAAAGCTTTTATTTGAAGGAACCTTCTCTGAGCCTCACACATGTACAGTACGACTGAAGATGACCCAGATTTATACGCAGCCATCGGCTCAAATAACTCACCTTTACTTTCCCTGGTGGACAGAGGTTTCTCTGTTAACGTCTAAGGCTCAAGTAAAGAACATTATTGGTGACCGGTTGTGTTATTCAATATAATTGTGGTTGAACAGTTATTTGGGGAAAACATGAAACTGTACAGACCAGTGACTGAGAGCTTCAGGCTTAATGTGGAGCTGTTTTCTGTCCGACTATTGTGTCCCTCAGGAGACTCCGTACGCAGATCTAATGCAGTGTCCCTCTTGGCAGCATCCACTCAGCTCAAAGCCACTTTTCCTTTTCCAAACTGCTCCCATGTTGAGTGGAGCTCGGCTTGCTTGGCAGTAATGCACTGTATTACTCTAATGGGTCTCTGTAGCGATGCTTGTTCAGTCAGCATACTAAACATACTGCAGACCAGTACCCTGCAGATTTCAGATACACTTCTCAATCATAATATGATAAAATTAAATGATGAAATATTATAGCAGCAGCAAAATGTTGCCAAGACGAGAACTGATCCCTGGAACCCTGCACGGTGCTAGAAAGTGTGTTTTTGGAGTAGAATACTTTTCTGAATAATTAATGCACGGTTATATTTACCTTCACTTGCCAGTATGTCAGATCAATGTTGACCTTGATTAATGTCACTGTATCTGTCTGTTGATGACGATGATCAGCAGAGTTTTACTCTGTAAAAGTCTGGACTACGTTTGAACACAGCCCCAGAGCTGCGGGAGCTCAGAGGCGTCGTCCAAATGAAGTTCATTCATTTAATTTTCCCAGCTAAATTTCTGCACTATATAAACGCGTAACCAGGTTTCTCGTTTTACATGTGAGCATGTGCACAACAGGGAAAGTAACCAAATAGTTTCCAGTTAAAGTTCCTGCAGACATGTTTTAAACTCTGTAAAAATCCCCTGCTATGATTCATATTTTGTTTGGAGCTGCTGCTGAGGGAAGCAGATGATTTCTCCAGTATTTTAGTTTTGACATTGATTTTTCTTTTTTTTAATTGCAGTTATAGGGAGTCAGTGCATTGGGCTGCACACAGACCCACAGGAGGGAGCCTGTCTGCAGTGTCAGTGTCTTCAGTCTGTGGAGTCAGTGTGCTGCTTTGCCTCAGGCTACACTGAGGTTGGCTAATGGTCCTATTTGCAATTCAGGGATTGTGAATGTGGATATTTTGGAAAAGCCTGAGCAGTAACAAAACAAATATTGATAGTGTGTATGGAACAGTATTTGTATCTCAGCTCAACCAGGAGACCAATAAAACCCTCTTCCTTCAATCTTTTCACCTTTTTATAAATGTGTTGCAAATGTAATAAGATCAATATAAATCGCATGAAAATGACCTTTATGACCATGTGAGGATCGATACCTTTCATGTGGAGAGAGGCGTGCAAACCTATACCGTCCCTCATTATGTGCCTCGCTGTAGGTCACACTGCTGCGTGGTGCTGAAGTTTCCATTACCCACCTTTCTGCACGTGAGAGAGACCGTGCTCTAAAGCTCTGTTCAGTCAGTATCAGTGTTGCTATACTTTGTCAAACCTGCGTTATAAACTGGAGTATAGGATCCAGGGTTTTTGGAGCTTGACTCAGTGAATGTCAGAATATCTTTGCTGCTTCAGTTGTGACTGTTCAGTGTCAGTGTCCTGACTTTATGTCAGCGCTGTACTGATGGAGCTGTCTGAGCCTACGTGAGATTAATCACATGGTCTCATTAGCTGCTTTTAAAATATTGGAAATAGCTTCTTTTTTTCTCCAGATTTGTTTATTGAACTTTCAGTCTCGTAAAGAAGAACATCTCACACTCTGCTCTTCCTCAGCATCAGTATTTATTGATCATCCGAACGTTTCGGTCTCTCTAGACCTTCGTCAGAGGTACTTTGAACAGTTCCTACCCCTTCTTCCCCTAAAGGACTGACCGATGAGACCCCATGGTAAGTCATGCTCTTTGGATCCATCTGTGGCACATTCAAGATACCAACAGTTTTTAGATTGATTAAACAGATTACACACTTATGTCTTAATTGTCACATACCTGGGCACACAGGATGAGCTGTTCTCCTTTTCAAGACTGAAGCGACACTTTCCAGCGCACGAGAAGATTTATTGGATTTTCTGCAACACAAAAATGTCAAACAGTTGCATTACAAGTTGAATTGTTGTGTCAAATATAACATTGAAAGCAAGAGCAAAAGATGTAACTAATATCAAAACTAAACTAAACACAAAATGAACTTGTCATCGTATATAAATACAACATTTACAAGACAGAAGTATAAAAAACAAACATTACAAACCCACTAAAGTTTGATTAAAGTGTCTGGAGACATTTGATTAAAGTCACAAGCACCAGCATGTGATAAAAACGTCCTCATGTTTTATTAAATGTGGCAAGTGAACTGTTCATAGTACATCTCATTTTTTTCCATTTCAACAAAGTAAAAAATGTCCTTCATCCATAAAGAATGAAAGGGGGATTTCCACCTCAGTAAAATCAGACATCTCGCTAATAAGGTAACAAAAGTCCGCCTCCTACTGTGGGAGCAGCAGAGTGGGAGGCAGAACCAAACAATGCTGTGACGGCTGTTCTCGGTCTTATTTGTTCGTTCTCAACTGAATCTCAGTTTTTCATGTGATAAATACAGTTCCAGTTTCCCTGGATCCTCCCCCTCCTCATCCCATCCTGCTCTCTCTTCGTCCCACTCCTCTTCCCACAGATTAGACTCTTTCCTCTCTCTCCTCTGCACATTCTCACCCTCTTTATTAAGTTTGCCCCCCCCCCCCCCCTCCGTCTGCTTCCTCCTGGCTCATCTTGTAAATTATTCACTCTGACTCCTTCTCATCCTCCTCCTCCTCCTCCTTTTTCACCCTGCACACTGATTGCCCAGCCCCCCCCCCACCCCCCCACCCCCATTTTTCCACCTTCTCAGCACCACACAGTCATTTCGTTTCACCACATGCAAACAGATGCATTCCTCTCCTCTTTTCATCCACATTTAGTGTTTACTTTCATCTCCTCATCATCATCATCGTCTGTCGTCTTCAGCTGTAAATAAAGTATGAAAAACCCACAAGAGCACATATTTACAAACCCAACAGCCAGAGTCATTCACACAAACAGAGTAGCTGGCAACAGTACAGCTCCATTGCAAGGTGAGCTGCTAAAATCTACTGAACACTGCACTGGAGTCAGCCGACATTTCATGCATCCATATGTTAAACAGTTTATTCTGGTTTTTATTGGTATTTATTCCGACTTGGTCATTTATTCACCCAGTCATGGAGTTGATTTAAATGTCATAGCTCGGTGTAGAATCACTAACCAGAGTCGTTGTGTGTGTGTGTGACTGTGGTGGAGGACCGGACTGAGTGGAGACACTGGTAACTGCTTTTAATTTTAATAAGAAACAGCAGTGTCAGTTTTTAATTTGAAGCCTTTATATTATATTATACCCAGTATAAAATGATGTAGAATTAAATGGTGGCAGGACGTAGCTCTACTGTGCAGTTATTCATCAATACCTACTATAAAAACACTTTTCTGACACAGAGACAACGGACGTCGACTTCTATACTTAAAATGTTCATTGATGGGTTGATTAAAGAAAACACAAGTTCGATCTTAATACCCACAACAATGTGAAGAAGTGCATATGCAATCATATGGACAGGCATTAGTGTAATTCTTGCTATTTTACACATCAGCCACATCTATATTGATTGTAATTGTAATAATAGATAGTTAATAACAAGACAAATTGATAGGTAGTGATAGTTAAGAGATATTGAGATTATAAGACTCTACTGAAATGATCCAGTGAAGGAAAAGGAGTCGGCACATAGACTGAGAATAAAGTGTCTGCATATAATATTTAAAGCAATGTAAACATCCAGCTGTCACGTATCACAGCAGACCGACACAAAGGAGAGATGACGATAAACAAACGAGACATAAATAATATCATCCAGTCTATTTTTGAAGGATGTACCAACATGGCTATTTTTGGATTAAAACTTGAAATAGGTTCATGTTTGTTTGCCAATATTCACTTAATGACAGAAACTTAGAAGGTGGTCTCAAAGTGTTTGAGCCTCTCTCTCAGTGTTTCCTCTGAGTTTTATTTTGGTAGGTGTGGGCAAAGCCTCGGAGGATTTGGACAGTTAAGTCCAAGGCTCTGAAGCAACATTTAAGAAGCTTGGACAGCGATCAGACCCCCACTGAGAGAGAGAGAGAGAGAGATTATTTATTTCATTCAGACTAAAACCACACACATGCCTGATTGGCTTGGAGAAAAGAAAGAGCTCTAAATGAAGTGGGTGCAAAGCTCTGGAAAGATATTTTAATCCAGCAGAACAAACGAGAGTCAATAACAGAGAAGAGACACATGAAGGTCTTTGTTCTCGGTTTACAAGAACGAGACTGAATATACACGAAATAATATGTTGTGGAGAATTCAAAACCCAAACTGGTTTAGACAGAGATGAGCGTTTCTATTCGTCATGACATAATATCAGCAAAACTAAAGTTTCTACGTTGCACAAAGACAGGATTTATTGCAGAGTTTCTGTGCTTGGTGAATCTACAGTCAAGACAAACACATGTTTCACTGTGGTGTTGGAGTTCCTCTGTTCTCACCTTCAATCTCACTCTAACACCTGGACGTACCTGCAGCCAGAGGCTCGGCTTGTGAACAGGCAGGGCAGCACAGGGCATGTAATCCCTGTGTCTCCAGCTCCCGTGTTCAAAGTGTTTTTGGATTTTCTGTTTTGTTTCTGTTTTACCTGTGACCTGTGTTTTTTCGATTGATCTTGTAAGTTTTTTTTTGGGGGGTCCTATCAAACTAAAGCCTGACCAAACCTTGTTTAGTTATTTATTTTGGTTTTAATTGTTCTTTGTATTTATATTTTTTAAATTCTACTATTGTAAACATTTGGAATTTAAAAAGAAGTTTCCATTTTTCACATTTTTCCTTGGTATCAGATTATTTATTACATGATGGTGATGAATGCTGATTAGAGGGCCCCCACAGACTCTAGAGTCAGCTGATACAACTGTGATGTGGAGACCCGGAACCTGCAGTGCAGATAGCATGACTCTGTAGCCGTGCTAACAGCATGACTCTCAGGATGGCCACGCTACTTTGGTCCGGACTGAAAATATGTCGACAACAATGAGACGAACTGCCGTGAAATTTTGCACAAATGTGTCTCAAATGATGCTTGAATTTAATGTTTCCCAGATACAAAACATGCCGTATATTTTACTGGATAAATAGTTATAAAGTCATTTTTAAAGTTGCTTGTAGTGCAGAGACAAATATCATCATAACATCTCCCTCCCCCTGAAGACGTCTTCTCCTCTGTCTGTGTGTCTCCAGAGGTTTACCTTTGTGTCTCTGCCCACCGACGTCCTGGAGATCGAGGTGAAGGACAAGTTTGCCAAGAGTCGTCCGATCATCAAGCGCTTCCTGGGGAAGCTCTCTGTCCCCGTCCAGAGGCTCCTGGAAAAACACGCCATTGGGTAAAAACACAGACAACCATACAACATTCATGCAGAGGGTTTTGTTGTGACGTCTTCAGAGACCAGACATACGTGCATTCTCTCTACTACATGTTTTCAATATTATTTATTACTGTATATATCATAACACCATCTGCATTTTCAGTTGTCCTATTTTCTCCCTGCCTCTCCCTCCCTGACTCACTCTCTCTGTCTTTGGTGTGCAGGGATCGGGTGGTGAGTTATTCTCTGGGTCGCAGGTTGCCGACAGATCACGTCTGCGGTCAGCTGCAGTTCCGCTTTGAGCTGACCTCCTCCATCCACCCAGGTACATGAGGCATCAGACCGTCCAGCTGCATGGACAGACTTACTGTTTATCTCGCTCTCCAGTCTCAATGTTAATTATTTTAACATTATTTATCTAAAACCAGAAATATCAAATATGTGTTCTCTCTCAGACTCTACATCATTATCTGCCCATGTGAACTGTATCTGTTCAGTATGACCAATCGTGTGAACAGGTTTGATTGCAGTTTATATCAGCTGTAGCTCAATAACATTAAACCTCCAGTATACAGACAGTAGTGTTTTAGTTTAATCCTTAGTAAAGATTTAAATCTAAAGTGGATTTGATGCTGCATTTAGATTCTATACGGGATGAAGGTGTACATCCCTTTGTCTTAATGATCTATGAACACAAATATGAAGATTTCCAGCTGTGCCCATCAAAATCTATCAGGATCTGCACAATACCAAGAAACAAGAAAAGTAGAAATTAGCTTTTTTGTGGCTGTGTCATTCTTAAAGCAGAACTCCACTGATTTTACAGAATATGTTTGAAAAAGAAAAAGTTAGAAAGAAGAGCCTCCAGGCTACATTAGCAGCTACTAGCAAAACACACCCGACTCTCTGTCGGCGGTTGAGCTGAGGGTTGTGGGTAATGTAGAAGAATGTGTGGAATAAAAAGACGATATCTGTGGCTCTGCTTGTTCGTAGTCTCGTCCTGTGAGTTATTCATGTGTGTGAATACAATCTGATTCGAAAGCACCAACTGTCAAACAGATGAAAACACGTTTCTTCTCCTCTCAGATGATGAGGAGGTCTCCCTGGTCGTAGAGCCGGCCGCTCCTGACGGCGGCGACGCAGCAGAAGTCAACCACGCTAATGAGGCGCCTGATGACGACACTCTGAGTGTGGGTCCTGACATGCCCGACCTCCCCTTGGACGCCCCTCCTGACCCTGAGACCTGCGAGCCTCCTGCCTCCACAGCTGAGGAGGCCCCACCTGCTGCTGTTGAGGAGGGGGAGGGAGAGGAGGTGGAGGAGGTGGAGGCATCATCAGGGGCGGAGCCTGGAGCCGTGGAGGAGGAGAACACAGTGAGGGAGGAGCCAGCGTCTGCAGGGCCCCAGGTGGAGCAGGAGGAGGGGGCCACAGCTCAACCGCAGGAGGAGAGCAGTGGAGTGGAGGAGGCTGAGGGAGGAAAGGAGGAAAGACAGCAGGAGGAAGGAGAGGAGGCGCAGAGAGAGGAGTCTGCACCCCAGGCTGAGGAGATAACAGAAGAAGAAAAGGAGGCTGGGGAGGAAACTCAGCCAAAGCCGGACTCTGACAGTCCTGTAGCCGTAACAACAAACGACGGGGCCCCGACTGCAGAGGCCCCCACAGAGGAAAACACCACATCCCCGGAGGCTCCTGTAGAACCCGCTGAAGGTGCCCCGCAGGAGGTGACGGAGGGAGGAGAGAGAAGCTCCGCCCCCTGCGCTTGCCAGTCTCTCTTCTCAAACTACAACTCCCACGCTCCCTCACGCCGCAAAAACCGCCCCTGCTCGCTCCCGGTGTCGGAGCTGGAGACGGTGATCGCCTCAGCCTGCGGCGAGCCGGAGACGCCGCGGTCCCACTACATCCGCATCCACCACCTCCTGCACAGCCTCCCCTCGGCCCAACAGAGACCTCCCAGCCAGGAGGAGGAAGAGGCCGGGGACGGAGAGAATACGAACACCACTGAGGACACCTCCTCCACATCACCGACGCTGAAAACCTCCAAAGACAGAGAAGAGGAGGGGCAGGAGGACGAGGAAGAGGAGGACACAACCCAGTCTCCCTCTCAGGTACAGCCAGTGACGGACTTTGAAATTAAGTTCACATGGGCTTTTTAGGATTTGGCAAACCTTTTCCCAGCCCTACATGCCCCCCCTTACCACCATCACAGATCCCTTAAAGCTACAGAGCCCTAAAGCCGACAGAATTATTTAGTCAGAGCCAAACACACAAAGCTGAAATGCAAAATTTTAACTTTTTTATGACCCACTTTTAAAGATCAGCATGAAATAGTTAGTTTGTTGTTTGTGCAAAGACAGTTATTGCCCCGTTAAACGTTTGTGTCTTTATATATGTGCAGGTCCCGGAGTGTCCGGGTCCCTGCTGCCGTCGCTCTCTACCCCGCAGCCTCTCCATCGAACGCCTCTCTGAGCTGAACCAGCTCTTGGAAGGCGAAGGAGGACACGCGGCTGTGAGGCGGATCTCCCCCTCCTGCCTGGAGAGCGAAGAGGGCGACTCCAGTAACGGAGGAGGAAGAAGAGTTGGCGGGGGCACCCACAGACCTCCGGTTGAAAACGAGTGTGAGTTTTGCGACACTTCCTGCTACAGCACCTCCTGCTACAGCACTTCCTGTTACAGCACGTCGTGCTACAGCAACTCTGGCTACGAGGGGCGGAGCCGCTTCTGCAGCCACACCCGCCTCTCCTCGGTGGACAGCAACAGACTCTCCGGCAGCACCGTGTTCTCCTCCCAGGACGAAGACGATGACGAGGAGAGCGCCTTTGAGCCGGTGATCGATGCCGGCAACACGCCGGAGGGCCAGGAGGTGGGCGGGGCAGGAGGAGAGAGGAGGACGGGGAGGCGGAAGGAAGCCAGGAGGGGAGAGCAGGGGGAGCCAGCTGTGGCCGGGCCCAGCGACAGGAACAGCATCGGTGAGATAAAACCTTCTTATTGGCTGTCTGCTGGACTCAGCCTCAGTCTGAGAGAGCACCCGGCTGTGCTGTTGCTGTCACATACGATGTTTGGTGTTGTCTGTTTGTTAAGCGCCTGTCTGAGCTGCACCTGCTGCCAGCTGTTCATGTCGGACTAGTGAGTAAGCATCCAAGTCAAGTTTATTTTCAAGTCAAACATAATAAGATGAATTGATCCTGCAGGAGGAGGGAGAGAGAAAAGAGAGTGTGAGCTGGAAAGAAAGACAGTTCACTAGTAACTAGCTAAATGCTGCACTGGCTTTTAAGCATCACTAAATTTATCTTCCACTGTCGACTTAAAACCTTAAAAACTCCTGGCCGAGCCTTGTTAACCCTGTCCTGTTTAGCTAGTTGTTGCCTAGCGATGCAAATGGCGGGAATTATGAAGCTCAAGAACTGTATTTTATGACAATTAAAACAGAACAGCATAATACCAATACACAAAGGTTAAAGTGGAGCGGAGCGAACAGGAGTGTCTAAACAGAGAGCGAGGCAGACGAGGACACACACAGGCAGGAGATAAGCCCCTCCCAGCAGATCTTCATGGTTCTTTAAGAGCCGTCACGCCGCTGATCCAGGAACACATAAAAAGCTATATGCTATAAATTCATGATGTCATTATAAACATCAGCTGATGTGATTAAAAAAGAGCAGAGGAACAGAATCGCTCGTTGACCAGAGGAGAAACGAGTGTCTGGTGGGAACAGCGGGGCTGCTGCTCACATGACACAAAGTCAGACTGGCATCTGAAAATAAAATAAACAGAGCAGGCCGACCCCAGTCCTCAGCAGAGCCGACGGCTCTCTACTGGTTTCTATTCAGAAACAGCAACATGTCTGGTGTCTGTGAGACCCACACTCAGTTTAACTGATAGTATTAATCAATCAAAATTCTTAATTTGGTAATTATGATCAACCCAATCAGTTTTAACTGCCTGTGCGCTGTCAGGTCGTAAAACAGGCAGTAGAATTATATATACCATGAAACTGATTTATCAGGGAATTGACTGTGAGATGATCAGGAGAGAATCTGCAAGATGTTTGTTAATTAATGGACACCTGCATCTGAAAACATCTGAGAAGCCTTTAACATTTATCAGATGAATAAATAAAGCCACCACGTGTGAAAGGGGCTCATGTAAATCTCCCTCTAATAAAACTAAGATTCCTTAATCAAAATAAAAACACACTCAGAGAAAAACCCAATTACAGTGATTAATGTGCACAAACAATCCACCAGCAGAAAAATGACTGTAAACTGTTTCCACCTTTAGTTTCAGTCGGTGTAGAAGACCTCCAGTTTGTTTCACTGGATACCTCTTCATGTTTTATACTGTATTTGTGCTTTTCACATGATGGCTGGTGTAGACTGCGATTCAAAAGTAGGTCACACACACACACACACACACACACACACACACACACACATAGATACACCCCCACACATATTCTTGCAGAAACAAAATGAAATTCCCTCCTGTGAAATGTAATCAGCGCACTGCCAGACTGGTTGCCAGGTTTGTTCTTTTCTTTTTACTCTCCTGTTCCATCAAAACACAACAACACATTCTGCACCTGAAGATTTATTTTGAAAATAAAATGTATACTTATTCTCAGAATCTCTCCACATACTTTAGCCTGTTATGACCTTTAAACGGGGAAGCCCTTAATGTATATCTGGCATTTCTCTCTTTCATCAACTACATCATTTCAGAGCCTGGAGTCTCTCTCTCTGTACTGTAACACAGATATGATGCATTCACACCAGTTCAACTAATGTATGTTAGGTGTGAAATACTCGTTGCTGTGCTGATTAGATTCGTTTTTAAACCATAAGTGGAAACGATTTTGGATCGCGTGGGTGTTACAAAGAGAGAATGTGGGTCTTCTCCCTCCTCCAGCGTGACGTAAACAAAAGGCAAAAGACCAACATGCAGCAGAATAAACGAGGAAGTGAGCGAGTAATGCTGCAGTAAGTGCTGAGTTGTAGCTATTTAAAGAAATCTGCAAAGTGAGTGTCACTGTCTCAGTGTTATTTTTGGATAAAACTGTTGGAGCTCGCGTTGGACCTGTGGGTGTGTAGTACTGGACAGCAGCTCTGGAAGAAAACATGATTGATTATTGTCATTAATTACGCTTATATTATAAGCTGATTATCAATAGGTACATTATAATTATAAATCTTATAGATTATTGTCTTATAAGACATTATAAGGATTTAAATGTATATATGTATCAAAATATCTCGATACAGTCCATCTTAAATATCGTGATATATGATATTATTGAACGTTCAGCTTCCCTGAAAAGTCCATTCTCAGAGTTTGTGACCCGGAGGTTTCAAGTTTCTACATCACACCTGTGTAAGCTGCACACTGGACCACGGCTGGCTTTCACTGTCGTTGTGATGTCACAAAATCCTGTTCACTTGTCCAGGTGTTTCACTGATTTGAGGTGAGTTTAGTGTTGAACGTGAGGAACTCTGCTGGACCTGTTTTCATTTTTAAAACTCTGGTTTTGTGTTTTATTTTGAAAACGAACAAAAACAGAGACCTTTAGAAACGATGACATGGACACCCACTGTCTCTCCTGATTGGCTCTCATCAGCCTTGACTGCCAGTGGGGAATACAACATGATAATGAATTACAGTGTTACTGACCTTGTTGTCTTTACTAGCAGCTGTTGTCCAGTTAAATTCTGCATTTTAACTCTGCAGCTGTTCCTCATTCATAGTATTTTAGTAGTAGACAATCTGTTTCCTGTTTACACCGACTCACACACGTCCAGTGTACGTGAATGGTCATGTATGTGTGTGTTTTCAGGTGTTAATACGGATACGGTTTCTGATATGGAGCTAAAACGGTGGTCAAGACGGAGATCAGTGTGGACGTAGCCAGAGTCTACATCAAGCTTCATCCTATTGTCTTTGTTTCTGCACCAATGACGTTTGGAGGTTTCCCATAGTTGTTTCATTGCATTCAGTGTTCCTCGTGCTCACGGTGTCGTTTCTCTTTATTCTACTGTTGTAGTATGAGGCAGGTGTGATGTTGTGGTGTTGTAGCTGATCTGAGCTTATCATTACTGTCAAACTTTATACCAGCTTTTTAGCTGAAGTCGTGAATGTCTCATTGATTACTCATAGTGTCTGTGTTGTGATTCTTTTACCTGCTGTGATGACAGTGATGTTTCTGCCATTTGCAGTGATGCTTCTAATCATGCACCTGCTCTGAGCATGTTGCTGCCATGGTGATAATGCTTCCTCATTAATGTGATAGCATTGTGTGGATTACACTTTACACCAAATCCGACTGCAGCTGATCCTCCCGTACTCCCATCTCAAAGCATGTTCTGTTTATTCCCACTTTGCATTAACGCACATTCTCCTTCATCCGGATCTCGTATTCAGTCTCAAGTAGAGCTCTAATAGCTGTTGGAAATGCCGTCAGAGAGTATTTACAAAGACACTGCTAAAAGCCGATGAGAGTGCAGCTTATAGTGAGGCGACAGGAAGAGTGTGTAAGTGTGAGGACACATAATCAATCTGAATTACCAACGTTATCGCAAGAAAGAACAGTGATGATGAAAAACCTGGCTTATATTTTTAAATCACTGGCATTGAGCATCTGATCTGTGCATGGAAACTGTGGGATGTTTAAAGAATTATCACCAATTCTCCTGCTCCATTCAGCCGTACAGAGCATTTTAGCCTCTTTCAGCCTCATTGTTTTGGTTTTACAACTCTAACTAAAGTCACTGGTCACTTCCTGCCCAACATCAAGCAGCAGACAGAAAGACTTAGCAGCTAGCTGATGGACACAGACCAGTTATTAGCAACCAAAGAGGCTGAGACGTCCCCCTCATTACATGGTGGAGACCAAACCAGAGCTAAAAGGAGAGTGAATATTGGACTAAAACATAACTCCAGATTAATATTAATATTGCTCCGTGTCTGCTGGATGTGTAAGTTTGCTAACACCTTTGCTATAACGTAACATGGTGATGATATGTCAGTGTTTAGAGTTTATTCCACTGCCCACAAGTGGCCAAAAATACTGTAAATTCTTCTGCGATGTCAAGCCTTTTCTTCGTCTAAGAGTCTCCTAGTTTGGCGTAGTGTCTCCCCAACATTATGGTAATCTATCCCGTACTGTCTCTCTGATGTCCTGTAGGCTCAGGCTTCTCCCCTCCTGTTGGCCATCTTCCAGTCCTGCGACCCAGCCATGACCTAAACCATTTTCCTGCTGCCACTGACCAAGCCTTACCTCCAAGTAAGAACCAACAGGTCCCAGTCTTACTCTGGAGTCTCATCCCATCACCTTGGTTTGCTGTGAGTGTGGCTGTTTGTGTGTGCATGCTGCCATGTTCCTTTACTTTCCAAACACATCCCATCTTCCTCTCTGTTCTCCATCATCATGTCACTGTCCCTCCTCACACTCTCCTTTAGTTTTACATGTTGGGCTTTATGCTGTGCTTTATGCTTTATGCTTGGTTCATGGTTGGATTTGAACTCAGTGTTGATTGGTTGGAGGGATCGCTGGTCCCAAACTCCACTCCACATGAGTATCCAACTGGGAGTCCCTAAACTCTGTGCCATTATTTTAATGATTATAGAAGCTGAGTCAGGTTCCCTCCAACATACACCTGTCCACACTTCCATCTGTTTAATCCATGCATGTGGAACTGTTTCCTGGTGAACAGCAGAAGACTTGACGTCACAGTGAGGTTGCCAGGTTTAACCTTTTTACATTTCTGTTGGTGAGATACAAAGGGTTAATTACTGAGCCTTACAGGTGCTGAAAGGTGTATTTATGAGCTGTGGACATGCTAAGCTAGGGTAACCATGACAGACGGGAGAGTGGTGTCCATCTGTCCTCCTCATCCTTGGAAATAAAACAAATAAGTTGAACTCACAGGAGATGATGATGCTGATAGACACGTCACCCATGTCACTGGTTTCTGTTGTTAACTGTGGATGTTTCCATCAAGTTCATACACATCCAAGTTCTTTAACATCTGATCTGAAACTTATATTCACCTGGAAGTTGATTAAATGAGTATCTGACTAAATTCCGGGACCTAGTTGATCCAAATACAGAAGCTTATGAGCTTAAATGAATATTAATTAATATGTTAATATGAATGAAAGTTTAGTACTAATAGACACCCCCACAAAATGATCTCTGGCTTTGTCCTGCCATCAAATCACTCATGGAATTAATGTTAATTAGCGACTCTTCATATGAAAAGAACAAGTTTCTACTTGAATGTTTTGTACATTACGTTGCTAATGAGAAAGACAAAGCTTAACGAGTCCAGGCGTCAGAGTCTCTCACCCCAGCACGTTCAGCAGTGAAAGGATCGACGTGCAATCAGCTTTAGTTTAGCCGATACCAGTCCGTTCAAATGTGCCTGGATCAGCCCTGATCCCGGTCAGGACATCTCTGCTCGGCCTCAGCTACATATTAACCTGCGTTCTTCAGCTGCACTGGTTTTGTGCATCCTCAGAAATTAACACTAGTGTTGAATAGTCCTATGAGGATGTGCAGCAGAGCCTAAACAACCGTGGAAAGTTTTGAAGTTTTGAAGTAACAGAGCCTGTTGCTGCTTCTTGTTTCACGAACATGAGCTCAACATGAAAAATATTCTTATATCCTTGAATGTTGTCGTGTCTGAAGTTCAGGAAAATATTGTTTTACTACCCACCGATGATTCAGACCTGATTTGATAACTAGACATTTTCTCCTCCACCTAGAAAGTACCTTAAAAAATGACAGTACTTTAAAACTTTTAGTGCCAGATTGTGCATCAATTTGTGCCATAAATCACATCAATCTGAACACACAGACATGATGCATGAATTTTTAGATTCAGAGTGACTTACACTTCACAAGAATGTCATTATCTTTGATGTCCATTGCAAATAAAAGTCCATTAAATCCACTTAGAAATCACAGAAATCACTTTCCAGAGGTTTTTCCAGGAATAACGTGACGGACACTGACAGAAAAAATCCTGCGTTCTTGTAATTCTCCCAAGATGTGAACAAACACAGGCTAAAAGTTCATATTGTAGCCTACAATCACCGTCCTACAGAATATAACCAGTGTGAAGTTGATTCCTCCTTGACTTCCAGTGTGAGGACGCCGGTCACTGTGTGAGTTGGTCGAGTACTTTCCAGCTGATAAGCGGCGTGTAGATCTGTGTTCGAGCATCTGACACCGTGGACTGAATCCACTTACAACACATCCAGGCACACGACCACATTTACATGTAGTGACACTCGACTGCACTTTGTGTTCGAGAACGAAGCCTGATCACAATCACACAGAGAGTGAGTGTCATTATTAGATCACTTAAAAACCTGACCCAGACCACCTTCAGCCTGATGAGGCCACAGAGACAAGGTAGGAATACTAACTTCCTGTTGGTCAGGACTGGCAAGAAGAAGTTGTTGTCTCTGTGTGTTTGTGTTTGTGTGTGTGTGTGTGTGTGTGTGTGTGTGTGTGTGTGTGTGTGTGTGTGTGTGTGTGTGTGTGTGTGTGTGTGTGTGTGTGTGTGTGTGTGTGTGTGGGCAGAGCAGTCGTGACAGCCAATAAAGGGTGTTTATGTCCTGAGGGGGGTAGTCTTCATCTTCCTCCTCCTCCCACAGCAGTTAGTCAGAGCTGAGAAAAGCCGCTACGCTCCCTGTTTCACACTGCGAGCGTTTACGAGCTGAATGACTTCCAAACTGTGGCAACAACAACAACAACAACAACAACAACAACAACAACAACAACAACAACAACAATTCAAATCTCCTCAAACCACAAAAGTCACCAAAACTGTTTTATCCTATGGAATCCCTCATAAAGCAGCTGATCAATATGATCTATAAGCTACAAACAAGAGTTGATTGTTCCTGAAGAAACAAATTCTGACTGTTTCTAGTAGAAGTCAGTGTGTTTTAAGGGACTGTAGGAAAATTATTGAGTTGAACTAACCAACGATGTTTCATTTTAAAAAGTGAAACATGATGTTCACCACCTCCCCGCCCCAATAATATTCATACAGTCCCTATGAAACATGAGACTAAAGCAGGTCACAAGACATTTGAAACATGATTATAGAAAAGTTTAATGTCTTAAGAAACTGTTTTTCGGTATGTTAAAGCTCCATATTTTCTTTTTCTTCTGTGTTTTATGTGAAGTGTTGAGAGGAGGCTTTGAGCCTTTCTTCTGATTGGCTGACTGTTTCCTGAGTGATCCAATAAAAATATAGCAGATTTCAGGTAAAAACACTCAGAGAAACCAAATCCTGCAAGGTTTGGATGGTGGGTCCAGGTGGGCGGGGCTTGGTGACTGCTTTGTTGTGACATCACAAAGTTCCAGAAGTCCTGACGGCTGGTTTTAAGGCTCAGTTTCTGAATACAGGCTGTGTGCATTTCTCTGTGGACTGAGGCTTTGATACTTTCACAGTATTAATATAGAAGCTAGAGCTGATCTATAATCACACTACACATGGACAGAGACCTTTAGACTGGAGGAGCTTTAAAGGATTTTAAAGCTGCTGTACTCAATATTTTATATAATATAAACAATGGGTCAAATGACAAGCGATGAAACCACAGAGAATCAGCTCTGCTGCAGTTCCTCTCAGCTGTATGAATATTTTAGTATAATTGTTTTGGTTTTACAACCTCCAACTTTACTGTTTGACTCCATCTCTCATCAGTGCAGGTGTTCTCAGTGAAAAAGCTTTGATAAACCCACTGTACAACACCTGCTCCGTCACAGACACAGTCAGATGCCAACTGGGTGTAACACAGCTGAGCAGAGCCAGATATTTTATCATGAGCTCTAGCAGAGAGTGAATATAAATATAAACATAGGTTCATCAGATGGAGACAAACTCAACTCCAAATGGATTCTGATGATGCAGAAGTAGTTAACAAACATTAGCCCCATAAAGCATAAACAGTATGTCAGTGTTATTCCCACATAGTATGAAACATTTAGATTTTTTTAAACTGTATATTCTTCAGACGTTTGCTCTGTAGGTTTGAATCTTACCACCAGGCAGTTTGATCTGAACGTCCTGGTGATCTCCGGGCCAGCACAATCAGCTTGTTGACAGAAATAATGCTGTGTGTCTCACGGTGGGAACTGTTGAAAGACGGCTTCAGATCTTATAATTTGACACGCAGCATAGTGACTGACTTTCCTCCGTTTCTCCGCCTCCTCTCTCTGTTTCTTCAGACTGGGAAGCTCGTATCGACAGCCACGGCCGAGTTTTCTACGTGGACCACGTCAACAGGACGACGACCTGGCAGAGGCCGAGCCACGGCGGCAAGTGTAACCACGGCATCCCGCGCTCAGGGTCCACCCAGCAGATGGAACAACTCAACAGGAGGTCAGACTGAGACTAGGCCGTGTTATTACTAGAAATGTTTCTATTAAAACGAGATGTATTGATTTAATTGAAATAACCAGAACGTTTCATGATGTAACAGGATAAAATAATGTGATTTTGTTTAAGTAGAGAAGTTTGTTGTAAATACTTACCATACCAAATATTCTGTCTTGGTGGTGGCAATCATTTTGATTCTTATCATTATATCAGTCAGTTTTCGTCTTAATATATTGGTACTGTTGTGTTTTTTTCAACCTGAAAATGTTTTTGAACTGAAAAGTGAGTGAAGGAAAAGGAGGAGTGAAGAAAAGAAGGTCCTGTGGTGGAGTGATGCTGACATCTGGTGACTGGAGATGGAATTCAAACCAGCTCAATACATTAACAATACACACAGCCGCAATATATTACATGTTCGTTTGAGTGCAAGAAGCCCTGAACATTTTGTCCGTGTGAAAGGTGCAGATATTCTTTAAGAACCCACTAATTCTTCCCAAGCCAAAGAAATATCCACGTTTCATCCTCCACTCTCCTGTAAGATGACGGCTTGTTGTCTGCGCAGGTACCAGAGCATCCAGAGGACCATGGCCACCGAGGAGGAGGGAGGGGGTCCAAGGTTAGAGCGGAGCAGCAGCACAGAGACGGATTCTGAGCCTGCGCCGACAGGTACACGACCGACCCTCCTCACACCGTGAAGCCACATCATCGTCACTTTTCATTACATAAATATATATAAAGATAAAACTTTTTCGCACTGTAATGTAATTTAACATATTGGACATTAGAGTAAAGAGCGACTTACCTGTTGTCTGTCCGCAGGCCCCGCCTCTCCTGTCAGTCACCAGAAGATCAGCCACCTCCTCCAATCACCTGCTGTCAAGTTCATCACACACCCAGAGTTCTTCACTGTGTTGCACAGTAACTATGTGAGCACTGGTCAATGAATGTAATCAATACATGTGGTGATTTTATATTTATCTGTGATCAACAAATCCCATGAAAAAACAGGAAAATATTTTAATTCCTCTGAGCCTCTGTTTTTTAACACGAACACACACACTGTGTTTTATTCTGACTCGATCCCTCATCCGCTGTCCTGCTGCCTCAAATACTCACGTCACCAAATGTGGATTAATCCGCCGCTGAAAATAGTCCCGAACAAGATCAGGTGTTTTAGGAGATCATTAAAATTAAACTGTTTGTAAAGGTTTTTATCTTCACTAGGAGTCAACGCTCTTGGAGCTGAGGAAGTCAGGAAGTATAAAGACTTTTATTACAATGAAAAAAATATAGAATATTGCCAAAGATATCCTTTAATGTAATTCAGATTTTTAACTTTGAAATATCAGATGTCAAATCTCAAAAATGAATTCAAATGGAAGAATTTCAAAAAAAATAATATACATTTACAACAATAGACCATTTATACAGACAAACATAGACAAGGCTCTCATGATAAGTTAATAAAATGATGTAGTGTAAGGGACAGTGATTGGTTTAAAAATACAATAGTGAATAATATTGATCTGCATGAAGACTTTGATTAAACAGCTAATTTTTATATCCAGTGTAACATTGAGGAAAACATCTGTTTTAGATAGACACACACTGTCATAAATCCACAGACAAAATAAGATCAAAACAACATTTCTGTCAGCGCTGCAGGACTTTATCAACTTTTCTAAATGAGATGAGATAAGATGTTACTTTATTAGTCCCACAGTGGAGAAATGTGCAGCGTTGCAGCAGCAGAGTGACAGTACAAAGAAAAGAAAAACTGCAAAATGACGATATAAAATACGTAAAAACAAGATAAATAGTAGATAACAATATAACATGTACAATTAAATATTTAAATATACAAAAAATACAACAAAACTAGCAGCAGAAAAGGGATATTGCTCAGTTGGTGTGTGTTAATTATTACTGCACACGTCCTCCAGGCAGCCTACCGGATGTTCACCAGCAGCAGCTGTGTCAAACACATGATACTGAAGGTGCGTCGCGACGCCAGGAACTTCGAGCGCTACCAACACAACCGGGACCTGGTGGTTTTCCTCAACAAGTTCGCGGACACCCAGCTGGAGCTGCCGAGGGGCTGGGAGATCAAGACTGACCCCCAGGGCAAGGTACAGTGACCTTACACAGAGAGTGACCTTTTGGCGGCTCTGTTGGACGGGCGGATGTTGATGCCTGATAGTCGGCGGTGCGTCACACTTGGAAAGGCCAACAAAGCAGAACGAACCAAGGACAGAACACTTGCATTGTTTTCAGCTGCAGTTACAGTCTGTCATGTGCAGCTGAAGTTACACACTCAATGTACAACCAGTAAATCCACACACACACACACACACACGTGCCTCACACGCTCATATTTGAGGCACAATATCATAGTTTTTGTGGCAAACCTTTAGAAAATGTTTTGTCAAATTTTAACCTGAAACTTTAAATCGCTTTAATATGATTTTGCTCCGGTCTCTTAGTCGTTCTTCGTGGACCACAACAGTCGAGCAACGACCTTCATCGACCCTCGGATCCCGCTGCAGAACGGCCGGCTGCCTGGACACCTCGCCCACAGACAACACCTGCAGAGACTACGCAGCTACAGCGCAGGCGAGGTACTGTGCACACACATCAGTTCTACACACATTCAATCAGAACAACAATTCAGAACAAAATGCAACTTGAAAAATAATTACTGCGGCACATTTTACTTCCTGTTTGTGTTTTAAAATAAGGCTGCCACGTTTTTAAATTGCTTGTTTTCTTCATTGTTATTTAAGACCAAAACAAACAATGTGTTAGTCTGTGACGCCCTAAAAAACAGGCAACAAATATATAGTTTCATTTTCTTAAAAACAGCTGGACACTGTTTATAACGAGCATTAATCAAACTGGAGGAAACGCTCAGTGCAACAGTTTGGCTCACTGATGTGTTTTTAATTGTTTTTAGGAAACAAGAAGTTGTGTCAGGCTTCAGATACACACACTGTACTTAGGATACATTTATTGTTAATTTGGTGTTTTCGTTTTCAGTTTTGTCGACAAGAATGAAAATAAAGAATTAATTAATTAAATTAAGAGTCAACGACCACAATTCGTGTTTGTGTTTGTTCTCAGGCGTCTGACGTGTCCAGGAGTCGTGGAGCTTCTCTGATGGCCCGGCCTGGAAACAGTCTGGTGGCCGCCATCCGAAGCCAACATCACGGTGACTCACAGCAAGGGAACGCTCCATGTAGGCGCCGTCGTAACGTCGTATCATTAATCTGAAGCCTGGATCGGCCAGATTAACATGAGCTGTTCTTTCTGATGACTGTGTTAATGTCTCCGTCTCTCCCTCACCAGCTTACAATGACAAGATCGTGGCATTCCTCCGACAGCCCAACATCTTTGACATGTTGCAGGAGCGACAGCCGAGCCTGAGCAGAAACCATGCCCTCAGGTATTACTGTTATTACACACGCTCCATAGAAAAGCACATTTATCTGAAGCTAATGTGATGCTTCCAGTTCACTTTACACAATCAAAGACACACCATTCTTTTAAAGTTGTGCACTTGAGGTTTTAACTGAAGCCACAAACTGTCAAGAAACAAGTGTTGCAATCAATTGTTCTGTTTATTTAACGGGAATGTTGATTTCCAGGATGCTTGCCATGGTTCAAAGGAGAAAAACATTACAATATCTGGCCTTTAAATCATAAATATTACACATAGGAATACCATAAATGTTTCAAATAATAATTAGCCTTACTTCATGATTAACAAACAGAACAACAAATGGATTAAACAACATTAATTAGCTTTAAAGGGGACCTATTATGCAAAATGCACTTTTCCATGGTTTTCTATCGGTAGTATGTGTCCCTGGCGTGTCTACGGACCCCCCAAACATGAGAAAAGTCCATCCTCTCGTTCTTTTGCTTTCTCCACCTTTCAAGAAATGTGTGCTCAAACGAGCGGATTGGAGATTCGCCCCTGGTGACGTCAAGAAGGGCGATGCCCCTCCCCCCGGGTGGGTGACGCTCCCCGAGCTAGGTGTGTGTTCCGCCCTCTGAGTCCGTGTTACAGATGGTATCGTTACTTCCCTCGCGAACACTAGCTTTCGGTAGAACAATGTCGAAGGTACGAGCGAAACACAGTAGTTGCTTTGTTGTTGGCTGCACAAACCAACACAGGAGTCTTTTTTTAATCCCTACGCCCGAGGATCTGAAGACCCAGTGGATTAATTTTATTTTTGATGGAAATGTTCCCGCTCCAACTCCGAAAGTGTTGTAGTGTGTGCTAACCATTTCACCTCGGACTGCTTTCTCAACGAGGGCCAGGACAACGCAGGATTTGCTACAAGTCTCAAGATAAAGCTTGGATCAGTACTGACTGTCCGTGACCCAACTTTGAACTTCGGAGCTGTAAGTTTTACCATTTTATGTTGCTTTACTGTTTGTTCACGAGAGCCTGTTGCGTGTGTTGTTAGCATGGCAGCTAACGTGGCTAACGTTTAGCGTCGTCGACACGCAGCCGGGTATAGCCGGGTACAGATTGTATGTAATTCTTCTGCTTGGTATCGCCATGTGACATTGATTAGAGCCACCCTGTTAAATGTATTATACTTTAAAGGCGTTTTAGCTGTCTGTAAAGTCAAGCAGGTAAAATTCGGACTAAAAATAGGCTCTGTATTGATTAGCATAGGTGTCCGGGCTTGTTTATTAGTGCTGTGAAAGTTATTATTGAGAGTCATGCCTTATAACGGCCGTTTTAACGTTTATATCATGTTCACAGATACAGTGCCTGTAGGGAATATCTAGATAAGCACACAGTTAAGTGGATATGTCCAAGGGGATAGTCTATAATACACATTTTTTGCATTTTGCACATATAGTGAGGTATTTGCAGCATTTACAAGCTATCGACAACCCAGTTTACACATAATTGAGAGCATCTGTTATCATTCTTGCACTGTTTGCAGCTGTTGCCATAACTACACATTTGAGGAGATGTTGGTGTAACCTCTGTTTCCTCTGTTCAGGCCATCTATACAGCTTCCTGCAACAAGGGGTGTTGCATGCCAGACTGACCCACTGCAGGCACACAGTTATCCTTGAAGAGTCTTCAGCCTCACATCAGAAGTACAGGTCTGTAGCCATCTGAAGTGCATCTATTTTTGATAAACCTAACAGTCATTTATCAGTCTTGGAATAATGTGCAGGTAAATGAAGCTGTGGTTACTTACAACTTGTGAGAGTGTGTAGGCTAAGGTTTCTGTCATCGTCTGTCACCTGGCTGCCATGTACTACAATGAAAATGCTGACCGACCACAAGCCCAAACAAAAGAAGGTGAACCACTGTTCAAGGTCCAATTTCCAAAAGCCATGAAGGGAGAATACAGAGCTAAACCAATTAAGACTGGGCTGACATTCTATAAGTGTTATATTATTTTATTTTTCAACCAAAAAATGTTTTGTACACATTGTATTAAATATTGCACATATAATGTTATGACAGTTCCATCAACAACAAAATACAGTAAAGAAAATATCAGGAGGTAGTTAGAAACAGACTTTCAATCATTGTTTTGTAAAAAAAAAAAAAAGTGAAAAATGTAAAAAAAAAAAAAAAATCTTTTGTGTTTTATCAAACAGGGAATGTGGTGGACCTCATATTTGAAAAAGTCTTTGTGACCTGGGACCATACACAGAAGCTGCTTTGGCCATCCCCATCCCAGAGGACCTCACTGCACAGTTCGAGCGGCCTGAGAAGGAGGAGGTCATATCCAGCTATGTGTCCCGGTTCTATCATGGGCCAGTCTAAAGCCCACGTACCGGCCTGTGGCGTCAGGAAACACGGCATGGATGTGTAGGACCACGCAGGCTGGAATGACGACCCAGATTCTGCAACCAAGGAAGCCCCAGCACCAGCTCACAAAGCTCCTATAGGCTAGATACCTGTACTGACTAAAACAACTGGACAGGGCATTTAGTCTTGCAAACATATATCTATGTTGTGTCTCACAATTTTTTATATGGATCCAGTGAATCCTACAGTTTTTTTTTATTATCACTGATTATACCTGCCTCATTTGATGTAAATAAATGCTTGATTGTTACTAAAGAAATGACTCCTCTGAATTCATATATCATATGCACACTATCTGCTGATAGAAGAACTTTACAAATCAAAGAGCAGCTAAACTAATTTATTTGAGTGTGTGTTACTCTATTTGTGGTGTGTTATTACCATTGTAAAATTATGTGCACTGAAGTAAAACAAGACTGCCTAACATCTTTTATTTAGATTGAAACTATGTTTTTACAAAGAAGCAAAACATACTGGTGTATTCCTCTAAACTGTAAAGGACCGTAGTCAGTGCGGTACATGTTGCAGGCATTCTGGAGGGAGTACACAGTGAGGCAGAGCGGCTCCAACCCAGGACGGCCGACCGTACATGGTAAATCTTCCTCGATCTCCCATAGCTGTCTGGTAACCTACAGTGAATTGCAAATGGGACATTCTATGGTTTATTATAAATGTAATGTAATCAAAACAAATTAATGATTAGTTTGTCTAGTGAGAATGTTACCTGTGGTATCTCCTAGCAGCAGATATTCTCAGCTTCTGTGGGCATGGTTGCACAGTTTCCACAGGAGCACCTGTCCAAAATATATAACAGATATAACCGAGGTAATTTATAACATGTCACTTATTGCATATAATGTGGAGCTTGACAACAGTGTAGTGTAGAAAACTGCCCAGTTTAGTCTTTGACTAAAGATTACTGTTGCTGTCAGACATGTTTATGCTGATTTACAGCTTTTACTGTAAAACACAAAATAAATTTACTACATAAAGGAAGATGTCATGATGAGCATCTCTGCTCAAAACATGGAGAAAAATGATTTACTTTGTCAGCACCTATTAATATATCTGACTAGTACTGACATTGAACACCTGTAGCAGTCTACATACAACAAACATTTTCAGACTGTAAAAGTATATCTAAGGAGGCATGACAGATAACTACATTACACTATTCACAATAGTGCTTATTTACCAAAAGAGCTCCCAGTAATGACGAGACAGTAACAGTTAGCATTAGCTACCTAGCTACATGTTAGTAACTGTGTGCCAGCACTCATCAACAAACTGAAAATGTAATGTCAAAATACACAAAATTGGTTACCAACCATTCAGAAACGTCCTGCTGCAGTTGTAGAGTTTGAACTTCTTCAGCAGCCTCTCCCTCTGGGTCAGATTCTGGATAAAAGTCGTGTGGTTGAACCAAATCGCTACCGACGCCAGGTTGCCGGTCACGGTCACCGTAAACATTAGAGCACGGTGCCAGAAGCCCGAACGGCATCCCCTTCCGGAGAGGGGCGTGGTCAGGCACAGCTCATTGCATTTAAAGCTACAGACACAGAAACAGCCTGTTCTGAACAGGGCTCAAAAAGAGGGGTTTACAGGCATGCTGAAATATAGGATCGGAGTGGATTTTTTAGCAAAAAGCTTCAAATACATGCTTTGGGGACCTCTGAGACTTATTCAAACTTGTTGAAAAGGAGCATAATATGTCCCCTTTAATATCAATTTTAAATACATCATAATCCCAACAAAGTAAGATGAAGGAAATGCTCTTACACTGAAGGTAAAGCAAAATGACAAACACCCACCAACTCAAACAAGGTGAAGGGGGTTTGGAGATAAGTGGTTAAACATACTGAAGGGGGTTGTCCAAATACTGTTGACATGAATCGTGCCGGTCTAGAAGGATTACGCTGCTTTATAACATGAAGGAATAATTGACAGTATGATTTGACAGTTTACATTCACAGTGTGGGAGTGTTTGTTCCTTCTCATCTACTGGTAACACAGGATGTGAGGATGATTGATTGAATCAGTCATGTAATTTTAGACCATAAAATAACTTTATTTTCCTCTTCTTCTGTGTTTTATTTGAAGTGTCGATCCATAAGAAGATGTATTTGTTTGGCTTTTCTAATTAATCCAATAAAACTAAAGCAGATTTCAGGTAAAAACACTCAGAGAAACCAAATCCTGCAAAGGTTTGGATGGTGGGTCCAGGTGGGCGGGGCTTGGTGACTGCTTTGTTGTGACATCACAAAGTTCCAGAAGTCCTGACAGCTGGTTTGGATCGTCAGAGAGAGTGGGTCTCAGTACTCCAGATATTTACTTGTTTGAACAAGTGATTGAATCTGACTCTTGTTTCCAGGGAGAAGATCCACTACATCCGGACTGAAGGTACCCAGGGGGTGGAGAAGCTGTCGTGTGACGCAGACCTGGTCATCCTGTTGAGGTAAAGAACGCCACTGACTTCAAACTGTAGTTTCTTTACAGTAACGACCTCATCGACAGCTTCTGCTTGGACTCGATGTAATGCAGTGAAGTCTCTGCTTTTCTGTCTCTTGTTCCTTCAGTTTATTTGAAGAAGAAATCATGTCCTACGTTCCACCTCACCCCATCCACCCCGGCTTCAGCTTCTCTCCTCGCTGTTCGCCCGCCTCCTCACCACAGAACTCCCCTGGTAGGTTACAAACATCTGGAGCTCACAACGAAGTGAAGAGGTGTGTTACATTTCAGTGTTGTCCAGCAGAGCAGCTTTGACCTGACGACTGTAAATACAAAGCGAGTTGGGATTTTTCTTTTTCCACGAGGAGATGCTTTGTCAGAGCTAAAATAAGAACTCCACTTTACCTCTGTCTTTGTTGAGAGCCACGGGTTGGTTAATATACTGTACATGCAGAAAACATCATAGATTATAATAATATATAACATGTTCATCACAGGTTCAGTCCGTTGGCAGCTGTAAGGAAACTGG